>NC_045477.1:122346117-122646117 GCF_009650955.1 Corvus moneduloides
GACATACAAGGGAGCCTGAGACCTGAGTCAAGGAAACAAGGGAGAATCTGGAAGCTGTGGATCCATTTCTGAACCCCAAATGAAGAGCTGCTGCTCCACAGGACATTCATGGTTTGGGTTGGGAGGGATCCTAAAGCCCATCCAGTGCCACCCCTGCCATGGCAGGGACACCTCCCACTGTCCCAGGCTGCTCCAAGCCCCAGTGTCCGACCTGGCCTTGGACACTTCCCAGGATGGGGCAGATACACCTCAAGATGTTTTATACATTTTGTGTATCAGAAATTGGAGGGTCCTACAGTTCCCAGCTGGGACAACACGGTATCTGCAGTAGGGGGAGGGGTTTGATGCACATTCAGCTTTCAGTTTTTAGGAAAAGTTCTCTTCCAAGACCTTACATTTGCAAAGAGAAGCCTTTACAGTGTAAGTCAGTGTAGTTTTCTCTCTGTAACCTTGCCAGAGACAAAAACCTCCAGCTGAAGATTTAAGGGTGTCTTCCCTTTGACTTTTCCAGTCTGAACTGAATTGGGTAAAACTAACATGGTTTAGTTTGGTAGGTTCTGCTTCAAATTTCACTTTTGACCTGTTCCTTGATCTCCTTCAACATCCAGCTACACAAATGCTTTCACTGCACAGACAAACAGCTGGTAACAGCAGAAGATAGAATTGCATCTTTTGGCTTCCTCACATTACCATAAAATGTGAAATGCAGCCTAAATATCCACCCTCAGCCATTTCTAGCTGGAATTCAGGAAACATCATTATTTCTCCCTCCTTTTCAGATCACCATATTCTCAAAAAGGAATTTTCCAGTCTTGTAAAATGACCAGCTTGGAGAGTGCTCTGCAAGTTTCCATCATAACCATTCCCATCCTACCTTTGCACCAAACTTTTCAAGGGCTCACGAAGGCACTTACCTTTCATTAATGCTTTCGGCCCGGAGTGTGTAGACTCTGTCAATGTGGGAGATGTGGAAGATGGGCTCATCTCCAGAAGGGTCTGTGGGTAATTTTACCAGTACCTCATTTAGGAAAATGGGCTGTAAAACATCAGCAAAGCTGGAATTGTACTGCAGAGTCTGAATGGGAGCATTCAGCACACATCAGCTCACAGCAGGTTTATTGCATGCCCCAAGTATCTCCCCTCTTCTGCCTCCCATCTTTCTTCAGAAAATTTTAAAAGTTGACAAAGATAGAGGTGCCTGCAGAGCCTGGAAACACTCCTGGAGAGAGCCAAGCACAGCATTGTCTCCTTCTCCCCGAGAGCAGCGAACGCCGCTCTCCCTCCGCTGCCTCAAGCCCTCATGGAAGAGTTTCGTTCAAACAAAACTTCAAAAGCATCTTTTCTTATCTCACTGGATCACACAGCCACCTTTCCTGCCATCAGTCTCTGAACCCCAAAGCTTTCAAACCTCTTCTCTAGGAAGGCTCTTGCCCACGCCCCCAGCATGGAGCTACTGAGCCCTGTCCCCATCCCCGTGTCGGAGCAGCACTTACAGTTTTGTACATTTTGTATTGCAGGTTGGACTTGGGGCTGAAGACCTTGTCTGTGCCGGAAGAGCCGAGAGGTTTTATGATCTGAGTGAGGAGGAGGAAGTCGTTGAAGAGAAAACCATACAGCTCCTTGTTACTCTTGGCTTTATAGAGCTTCCCACTGTGCAGGAACTTGCGTGGTCCCAAGCAGTTTGTAACTGAATTAAAAACGAGTTGCTGCGAAAAGTAGAAGAAGAACAACAACGCACTGTATAAAGTGAAACAATCGGGGCTGCCCTGCAAGAGACCAAATACAGTTTTGAGTCCTGGTTCCAGTCTGTGTCACAGGGATGACGAGCGATGCCTCGAGCATGACAAGCGGTGCAAGTCACAGAAGGCTCCGTGAGAGTCCCCTTGAAGGCAGCCCATCAGTCACAGGGGCACGGCTGGGCAGGCAGGGGGAAGCCAAAAGCATCTGTGCCCCCTTGCCACGCACATGCACCTCCAGGAGTGGGACTGGGCCACGGGGACCTGTCCTGGATTAGCAGCAGCTCTGCAAACGGCCTCTCCACAGGCTGAGCTTCCTTAAGGGCTGCATTCTGAATTGTGTTTGAATTTCACCCCTTGAAATACCCCAAAGGATTCCAGATGGCCACAATACCCCCAGTTAGAGCTGCTGACCACTGGGACTGGCACAATCCCAGATTCAGCCGGGCCTTGTTAGGCATGAGCAGAGTCTTGCCCTTGCCTAAAGTGCCATTTTCAGGTTTATTTTCACCAGGGAATGGCACAGCTCTCACCACCCTGGGCAGCTGGATCTGGAGTGGCTCCTTTGGCAGGCTGGAAACCCCTCGGACAGACAACAGGGAGAGGCTGGACTGTTCCCTGCCATGGGCTGGAGGCTGCTGCTGGTGTTGCGGTGGCAGCAAGCACCACAGGCTCTTTCAGGGTATGGATTTGCTGTTCTGGGGCCAGGCAGCACCTACAGAAGATAGAAGCAGCCCCTTTCCTTCAGGCAGTGGCTGGCAGACAGCTGACTGTGCTGACATTGTCACACACGTCCTTCTCCCAGGACAGTCAGACTTCCTGAGGTGAAATGCAATTTTTCTACTTTATGAACCAACCAGTACTTGTTATTTTTTTACCTTTTAGAACTGAAAACTCTGAAAATCAACTTGTGATCTGTCTGCCTCTGTTACCTCCACCAACAGGAAGGCCATCAGAATATCCTCCCTCCTTTTGCAGGACATACAAACACAGTATTTCTAGAAACTTATCACATAACCATAAAAAATAACATGGAATGGGAGGCAGGGATTCTCTCTGTAAAGTCTCCAGAGACTTGAGCAGTATTCTTGAGTTTTCAATTGTATACAAAGCTTTATCACAGAAAATATTTCTAAATATTTGGTTTTTTAAGCACTCCAAAGTGGTCAGGTGCAGCTTTGGGGTGGGATACAGCAGTCCCGTAACCAGTGTACCATAAAGAACTGGGAAACTGGGAAGCTGTGGTTCCAAATTGCAGCATTGAACCCGGGACTGGTCCGGAGCCAGGCAACCAAGCAGGATTTACCCCGAGGGGGCAGGAACACGAGCAGCAACCAGGATGACGTGCAGGAGGGAAGGGAGCCGAGGACAGGTGGGAGCAGGGACTGGGACTGTGGGGTTGACTGGTGCCCGTGTGCCCTGTGCTGCAGTGCCATGAGCGAGCCGTGGCTGGTCCCGAGCGAGTCCCCGTTACCTCGGAGAGGCCCTCGCACTGCACGTGGGCCTGGATCCACTCCAGCCTGTCCGAGTTCTCCTTCTCCCGCACGCCCTCGTTCACCTGCGAGCACAGCTCCTCCGCCTTCTCCAGGGCATGCTTCAGGTGGCTGTGGTCAGGGTGGTTCTCGGGGGTGTTCTCTATTATCTGCACACAAAGAAACCCAGCACGAGGCTTCTGTCACCACAGCTCAGCTGCATTCGCTCTCTCAGCCCCACACTTCCATTCTAGGGCTTTATTTCCAGCCAATATGTCCCACATTCATTTTCCTCCTTGAAAGACATGAAAAATGGGAGACAAACACTTTGTGGGAACAGCTGGATTGCAGGCCTGCCTGCACAGCCTTTGTACCAGGACACTGCTGGCTCCTCGGACAGAAGCACACACATTGCAGCCAAATACAGAAGCACAGCCACAACTGCTGAAGGAATCCCTGAAATGCCAACATCCAGTTTGTAATTCCCTGTGAAAGCCTTGGGCCAAGTTCCGTGGCGTCATTTGGGATGGGAAGTGTTAAGCAACAAATGGAAGTTAGGAAAGGGCTGGAAGTTCTCCAGCATCATCAGCTGCACAGGGAGGGGGGGAACCTGCAGCAATCCAGGCTCAGCATCACCTCCCAGCCTGTGGGGAGGGAATGGCACTGTGGGGAAAGCCAAATATGAGCACAAGGTTGACTTGTTGCTTCTGTTCTCTGAATTCTAAGTTTTCATTCAGCACCCGCTGCCTTCTGGTTCTTTGGGTGCAAGTTTTACACCCTTTTTAATAGAAACCCAAGTTGTTTTGCTAAAGCCCAAGGAATTATCCCACTTTCTATACTGGAATCGAGTATTAAAGGACACCCCACATTCCCCAGCACATCAGAAATCTCACAGTGACAAAGCCTGACACAAATAAGGAAACAACCTCGTAATTAAGGTATAAGCAAAGCAGCACCAAACCCATCACGTGTGCAAAGGAACGTACATTTTTAATTATTAGTGGGTATCTGGTTACCCGTTGCATAGGCTTTAGTAGAAAACTTGATAGTGGCATTCCTTTACAGCGAGGATCCATTGCTAACCTCTGAAACATTAGAGAGGTAAAATCTGGTTAGTCAGGTGGTTCAAATCCTGAAAAAGGAGCTCCTCCAAGAAAGGAAAAGGGAAGGCAATAAATGAGCACCAATCCTCAGCTAAGTCTGCTCTGAGATCACAACATCAGAAGGAGAATTCCTTGTGGTTTTTACAACACTTCTTCACCTGCCTTGTCTGGACAAGAATCCCAGAATCATCAGGGCTGGAAGAGCCCTTCAGGATCATCCAGTGCCTCCCCAGCATCACCCCAAACCCTGTCCCGAAGGGCCACATCCAGAGTCCTCTGGGACACTCGCAGAGACAGTGACTCCACCACTCCCTGGGCAGCTCATTCCAGTTCCTGACCACCCTGTGAGGGAAAAATATTTTCTCATCATCACCCTGAGCCTTTCCTGGTGCCATTTGAGGCATTTCCTCTCCTCCTTTCCCTTGGCACACGGCAGCAGAGCCCGACCCCCCCTCACTGCCCCTCCTGGCAGGGACTTGTGGGGAGCAGTGAGGTCCCCCCTGAGCCTCCTTTGCTCCAGCCTGAGCCCCTTTCCCAGCTCCCTCAGCCGCTCCTGGGGCTCCAGCCCCTTCCCAGCTCCCTTCCCTGCCCTGGACACGCTCCAGCCCCTCCAGGTCCTTTTTCAAGTGAGTGGCCGAGGAGTGGACACAGCCCTCGAGGTGGGGCCTCGTGTTCAGCAGATGGGCCTAGTGAAAAGATGCACAGAACTCCCAGGGGTTGCTGCTTCTCTTACCTTGACAAACTCCTTGAACTCGGGCACTTCATCCGTCTTCTGCTGGATGAGGGCGGCCCCGTTGAGCTGGCAGCTGCAGAACCTGATGTAGGGCTGCATGTGGGGCAGCTGGGCCGTCAGGATGTCCCCGATCATCTTCACCGGCATCTTCTCCCCGGACATCTTCTTCCGCACGCGCAGGGCCCTGAGCAGGAGCAGGGCACGGGGGTTGGACAAAGAGCCACTCCTCAGTTATGGAATAAAGGGGTGGGTTCTTATTCATTATTGAAACCCAGAGAATGACAAATACATCAGCCACAAGATTTACTGCAAGGATACAATAACCAAGGCTGCACCCTCAGCCAACACCTTTCCCTCTCATGGTCACCCAGCTGCTGTTTGAAATTAATGCAATGTCAGATCAGAGGTGATAGAAAAAGGTAATTTCCTTTTCTATTAGTTTAGAAAGAGAGCTACTGATGTGTGAAGGAGGGAGGGAAAACCCCCATCACTTCGACCTCAAAACTAGTCCCAGGTTTTCACCTGGTTTCCTAAGGAAAGGTTCTTTGTCATTTGTCCTGTCACCACCACAACTTTTCAACTTGTGAGCCATTTTCAAATACATTTTACAAAAAAAAAAGGAGATACTACAAAGCTGTAAAATGCCTGTAGGTACAGTGAAAATTAGCAGCTCAGTAGGGAAAGAGAAGAACTTTATTAATGCTCTTGCTTATCAAGGTGAGGTTTTAACCCTCCCCTCACTCAGTTTCCCTGGCACTGGGTTTCCTGGCATGAGTTGGGTGCTGGGAGCCTTTGGAGAAGGGTGCTCTGGGCATGAATCCTTTGGGAACCAGGCTCTGTTCAGCACAGCCAGGTCCCAGCCCACACTCATTAAGGGAATGCCCCAGCCAGCTTGGCATGAGGGAGGTTCTTGTGCCTTGGTTTGCACTCACAGACAGCAGGACTGCAGCTGGGGCTGCACTGGGACAGAGGCAGGGCAAGTCCTGCCCTGTGGGAAGCCTTGGCAAGTCCTGCTCTTCAGGGGAGAGGAGGATTTGCCTTCTGGAGCACAGGAACAAAGTGCAAATGGCAGAGAACTGCTGGGTTCTTCTCAACAACTCACAGCAAACGCTGTCCAAGGTTTGCTTTTTCCCACAAGGAGAAACACGGGGCCTTTCTGGTTAGGATTTGTCTAAGTGGCAAATATTTTCATGCAGCTAAAAGGAGAAGCAGGGGGAGAGGCCCAGGATTCTGTTTTTGTTAAGTATGGGGGGGGAAAACCAACTTACTTCAGTAGTTTTATATTGCACATAATCAGCTCCTTCCAGTTAACAAAAATCATGGCAACTTCTTTTTCTGTGACCAGCTCAGATTCCATCAGCGGTTTCTGGAAGATCTGGGGAGGCAGAAATGAGGCCATTTAGAGCATACAGGGTAAGGACAGACACACTTCCAGCACACTCCCTGTCCCAGCCAGCCATCGTGTTCCCTGGAATGGGTGGGATAAGGAGACCCTCAGCTAGGAGGGGCTTTAACAGGGAATACTCTGAATTTGTAGGGGTGGTGGTGTTAATTCTGATCTGGATAATCTGTTTGAAACCTGGGAATTTTAGCCAGAAGTCTCCTGCAAAAGACTCCAGAATTCCTTTGATAATGCAGCCGAAAATAAGTTTTCCTTTGGACTCTTTTATGGAAGTTCTGATTTCTCTGAGTGTCTCAGGTTTGCATGTCTTGAACTCTTCTTCAGAAAAGGGCTTTGCTTCTCTGTCAAACGAATTGTCCATAGTTGTCTGTACTAATTCCTTTTTTTTCTACCTCTAAAGCCAATCACAGGAAGTGATAACTGAGCCCCACTGCGAGCATGGAAAATGTGCTTCATTTAAGAACATTTGATTAAGTTTCAGAACTTGTACATGAGAAATAAACACTGAGAGTGAGGAGCAAAAAGGGTTTGCTAAAATGATACCTCAAACATCAGCATTTTGCTGATGGTAACACAAGGGACTGACACGGTTTGCACCCACCTACACTCACCCACAGCTGTATCTGTATAAACACACACAAATGAGGATTGGACAGAGGGCCCCCAAGGGAGGCAGAGCCAGCAGGGAAATGCAATAACTGCACAGTGCAAGGACTGAATTGGTTGAGGGACAAGAGTGGCCCAAGCCTGCAGAGCTGCCTCACCTCTGTCACCAGCTGCAGGTCATTGACGTAGTTCTCCTCGGTGACGATGAGCTCGTGGATGTAGCCCTGCCTCTTCCTCTCCGTGGGTGTCAGCATGTCCAGGAGGTGCAGGTCTGCACACCCTGCAAAACACAACAGCACCCTGGGCTTTACTCACAGCTGTTTGCAGAGGGATTCAGGCCTGTGGCAGCTACAGCAGCACTGAGTGAACAGGAACTGCTGCCTGTTCGGTCACTTAATTATCGTTCACATGGCACAGTCCCAGCAAAGCTTCACCTCACAGTGACTCCAAACATTCCATTTAACACCTTTATTTTATTTATTAGAACAAAGGCCGTCCCTGAGTGTGAACTCTTCCCTGGTGGCCAAGCTTAAAAGTCCCCCTCACCCTGCCTGCCCATTCCCAACCTCACTCTGGAGGTCCCCGACCCCTTGGGTTGTGTCATTCCAATCCCACATGGATGGCTGGCAATGAAAAACAGGGGAAAAGACTTCATGTGGTGTGAGGAAAACACAGAGGCATCCCAAAGGGAGTTAGGGAAGAGCTGCAGTGACCCTGACGCTCCGAGGGGCACTTTGGAATGATTCCCTCAGATGATGGATGGCCTAAATCCAAGGTTCACCTTTACCCTTCTGGTCAAAGAGATCCTGCTCAAGAAGGGCCTGCAGGGCCTCTTTACTTCTTGACATTTCAGTTAAAAAACTGCTCCTAAATATTTGAAGGGCTCAAGCCAGGATACACAAAGGTCACTGGAGATCCCCAGATTTCACTGATTTCTGGGCCAAGCCAAAGGGGTGGATTTTATTCTCCTTTATGTTTAAAAGACCAGGAAAAGGTTGTCAGTAAGAGCTCATCTTCCATCAGTTTTGTCCTTTCATTGTTGCAAACCTCCCTTGATCCTCCCCTGTAGATGGGAGGATTTTTCTATCAATTCCACAATCTCACTTTTTGTTTTCTACTCTGAATTAGACAGAACATTAATTCCGTCCTTTCTTCTGCAGGCCATTATTTTTTCAGCTGAGCCTAATCAAGTTCTTCTGAGACAGGAACACAGAATGTTTTCTTCCAGTTTTTGCTACTTCTCTGCACGAAATACAATGCATTTCAAAAAGCAAAGTTCATTTCAAACAGGTGGAAAACGTTTGGCTCTGAAAATTATCTATTTCAACTATTTTCACACAACCAAAACTCCCCAGTTGAATTCTTTCCCTCACCCCTCAGCAAATCCAGTATATTTCCCATGGAGACAAACTGTCCTCATGGAAACATCAGGCCCCAGGTAACTCTTTCAGTTCTTTGCATATAAAGTCAGTACTTAGGGAGTATTTCCTGCATTTCTAGCTTCCTGAATGGAGCTCAGACAATGCCACTGGAAAGGTCCAGGTGTATCACCGTTATTTCCATGGAATACCAGCAATTGCTGCTTTAACTGATCTGGGCTCCTGAAAGGGGAATGATGGATTTGACTTTAAAATAACAACAACAAAAAAAAAAAACCAAACCAAACCAAACCAACCAAAACCCAAACAAAACCAAATGGAACAAAGCCAGAAAGGGAGATACAGACAGTCAAGGCAGTTTCCTCTCTGAGTCTGAAGCTGGGAAGGGATCAGGTTGGAAGCTGGGATCAGGTTGGAAGCAGATGCACATTGATAAGGCTCCCTTGAGACACGGGATGTCACAGCCCTTCACAAAGTGCAGCTGAAACTTTGCTTGGAGTAAGAAGCAGATCTGGAGAAATATCAACTTTATGCCAAAACAATGAATTTTTGGGCCCTCTCAAAAGCCAGAAGTTTCCTTTCTGTTGAATAAATGCCTGATTTCAGAGCTGTTTCTTTGGTACCAAGTAAACCAGAGGTCTGAGAAACAGGCCCAGTTCTCCCAATGCTTCATTAGAAGTGAACCAAGTGTTTAATTACTTCTCCCTGGGGAAGCTCCTGTTCAAAGATGTGACAGCCTTGGTCTGAAAGTGATTTCCAACCCCCAACCCCTTGGAGGAAGCACTGACATTTTGAATAATGAACCATTTTAGTGGCTCCCTTGGCAGCCAGCTGGGGTGTGAATGGGCTGCTCTGAACCATGACAAACACTCTGCTTTTGGGTATGAAATATTTGGGAAAGAAGCCCAAATCTGAGTAGAACATGCAGGAGAGACTTTTCTGGTATGGGGTTTTCTTTGTGAGGTGCACAGGTACAGAGATTTTCTTGTCTTTGTATTAAAAACACGAATTAAAACTGGGTTTCTTTCCAGGTGGAAATGTCTGGCTCGTTTTTCATGGATGCCAAAGAGTTTTGGTGAACTGAATTCCACTGATCACAGAATCATGGAATGTTTGGGTTGGGAGGGATCCTAAAGCCCACCCAGTGCCACCCCTGCCATGGCAGGGACACCTTCCACTGTCCCAGGCTGCTCCAAGCCCCAATGTCCAGCCTGGCCTTGGGCACTGCCAGGGATCCACAAGCAGCCACAGCTGCTCTGGGCAATTCTTTGCTTCAATCCAGTAAAGCCAGGAAAAGGATGGGGAAATGACAATAATTAACTTGGTTTGTTCTCAGGAGTGTGAATCCATGAATTCTGCTCCTCTGGCTGGACTTGGAGAACCAACAGACAAGTGCTGTAACTACAAATCTGTGCTTTGACCTCCCATCACCACAGTCCCTGCAGATTAAAGGGCTCCAAAAATGCAAAAAATCACTTCAGAGTAAAGATATTGTTCCTCTTCCTTACAAAGTCAGCCCTGAAGATCTGCATCTCCCAAGATAAACATTAAGCCCAAAACAAGATGCTGGTTTTTGGGAAGGGAGGTTCTGTTTTGAAAATCACTGATCCACATTCATGGGCACAGCTGCTGATTCCTTTTCATTGGGGAGGTTTTCTAACCAGTGCCACTGCCAGATTTCCCTGTAAGCCTCGTGCTGGCCCAGTCTGTAGTGAAAAGGTCACAGGAGACAGGAATCTGTCCTGATAGAGGGAACCAGGAGCAGGCAAAAATGTCACAGTTTTCCTCCAAATTCTTAAGGAGAAGGGAACAGCACACCAGGAGAGGAGCCCTTCACTCAGGTAAATCACACATGGAATCCCAGGATCCCTGAGGCTGGAAAAGCCCTCCCAGCCCAGCCAGGCCCAGCTGTGCCCCATGCCCACCTTGTCCCCAGCCCAGAGCACTGAGTGCCACCTCCAGCCCTTCCTGGGACACCTCCAGGGATGGGCACTCCAAACCTCCCTGGGCAGCCCCTGCCAAGGCCTGAGCTCCCTTTCCATGGGGAAATTCCTGCTGCTGTCCACCCTGAGCCTGCCCTGGCCCAGCCTGAGGCCGTTCCCTCTCCTCCTGTCCCTGTTCCCTGGCAGCAGAGCCCGACCCCCCCGGCTGCCCCCTCCTGTCAGGGACTTGTGCAGAGCCACAAGGTCCCCCCTGAGCCTCCTTTGCTCCAGCCTGAGCCCCTTTCCCAGCTCCCTCAGCCGCTCCTGGGGCTCCAGCCCCTTCCCAGCTCCCTTCCCTGCCCTGGACATGCTCCAGCCCCTCCAGGTTTCTATTGCAGTGAGGACCCAGAACTGGACACAGCCCTAGAAGGGCCTCAGCAGGGCTGAGTTATTTAAATCACAGCATTTCAACATTCAACCTGCTTATCACCTGTTTCAGCTGCAACCAATTCCCCTTAAACCTTGTGGGATGGACCCTCCACTGAGAGACCACCCCAGGCTTTTGCTGAGGACATTGTCTGGGATCAAACAGAGCTCTCCATCTCAAGCATCAGATGCCAAATCCCATTTCTCAGCTATTTTCAATGATTTCAGCACGTTTAGAATTTCTCAACCAGACCAGTGTACCCATTTCCTGTTAGAGCAGAGCACTTCCCCCTGAGGTGCACGGAAGGACCTGGAAACGAGCCTGGGCAGTCCCACTTGCAAAATTCAAAGCATTATTTAGTGGTGGAATCGCCCTCTCTAGAAGTGTTCAAAAAAGGTGTAGATGTGGCACTTGAGGATGTGGTTCACTGGTGGTGGTTCCAACCCCAAACATTCCATGAATCAGTGATTTTACCAATCCCTTTCCAGAGGCTGCTTGAGGAGAATAAAATCCTACATGTGAAGGCAAGAATGCATCTAAAAATGTAAATCACAGAGTTAACCAAGCCCTAGAATGGTTTAAAACACATCAGGAAACTAAATCTCACCTCTGAGTTGTGACCCAGGACTGTTCTGAGCCCCTGGGCACTCAGGGCACAGAAGGAGCAGAGTCACGAGCAGCAGCTGCGGGTCCAAGTGGAAGGAACTGCACAGCCCCATTTTACAGGGTATTCCACAAATAAAGGGGCTGTGCAGGCACTTCACTTGGAACCAGGAATGTGGGAACCATATGCAGTATTTTAAATGTTCCAACCTTTTATCAAACACTTTATTATTTCTTCACTTCCATCTGGCAGAGCTGGGCAGCTCCGATCTCTGCTCCCGGGGACAGAGAGAGCACCCAGGGAGCGGCTGGAGCTGGGCCAGGGCAGGGTTAGGTTGGATTTTAGGGAAAGGTTCTTCCCCCAGAGGCTGCTGGGCACTGCCCAGGCTCCCCAGGGAATGGGCACGGCCCCGAGGCTGCCAGAGCTCCAGGAGCGTTTGGACAGCGCTGCCAGGGATGCCCAGGCTGGGATTGTTGGGGGTCTGGGCAGGGCCAGGGGTGGAACTGGCTGATCCCTGTGGGTCCCTTCCAGCTCAAATTAAGTGCTTTGCCCATTAAAGTCCCCAGGTGGGCAGTGAAGTCTTGGTGAAAACAATTTTCACCAGCACAACCTCCTGAAACCCTTCCCTCAGGATCTCGAACCCAAAGGTCATCTCAGCACCATGTTTGGCTAAGGAGCAGTTTGTTATCCTGTTGTCTGTATCAATTCAACTGATGCAATAATATTTGAGGTATACTGTCCCTGAATTTACTGAAGTTGTCTAAAATAAAGGTAAAAAGAAGCCATTTGTCATCTGAATTTACTGCACAAAAGTTGCTGTTTAACAAGTTAAATAGCTGGAGTCAATAAGCACAAAGAACTAAAAAGTGCTTTAGAGACAGAGGACAAAACCAGAATTTCAGTTATTTTGGTTATGGGAATAAAATGTGCTCAGTGAGCTCATGGGGACACAAAGTGAAGCCACTAAAGCTCCAAAAGAATTGAGGTTTAAATAAAACTGATCCTGAATATAAACCAAAATGTTCTTGATAAAGCCCTGTTTCAGACTTGGAGTTGTCTTGGATGGATTTCAAGTATTGAAAGGAACAAATTCCCTGAAAGAACATCCATGGGAATTCTTTGTCAGCAGTTGAATACAGAGGGAATTCCCATAAACAGGAAAAACAGTGAAGAATAAAATCCAGCACTGCTGGGAGCGTCTGGAATTCCAGTCTCCTCTCCATCCCTCATGTGACAACTCCTGTGCAATGGGAGAAGGCACTTGGCACAGGGCAGTGAATATGAAGAACCAGTTCACAGAATCCCAGGATGATTTGGGTGGGAAGGGATTTTTAGGATCATCCAGTGCCACCCCCGCCATTGCAGGGACACCTTCCACTGTCCCAGGCTGCTCCAAGCCCCAATGTCCAGCCTGGCCTTGGGCACTGCCAGGGATCCAGGGGCAGCCACAGCTTCTCCAGGCAATCACTGCCATCCTTCCTGCCTCATACATATGTATTTATATTTGTTTGTATCAAAGAGAAATGCAGTAGAGCGGTCACTGCAATGCCTTGTTCCCTGCAGCTCAAGGAGAATCCCTGAGGAGGAGGAGGATGAAACATTCCCTGCCCAGCTATCAGAGCACCCTTAGGGACTCCAGTCATGGAGAAAATAAACATTACAGGGATTCCAACAACGTCTGTCACTTAAGCCACAATGGAGTGTCTTTGTCTGGGACTCTGTAAATGAGGTTCTTTTGCTCCTGGCACAACCAGTGCCTCATGTGTGTTCAAGTTGGACACCAGGAGCAATTTCCCCATGGAAAGGGAGCTCAGGCCTTGGCAGGGGCTGCCCAGGGAGGTTTGGAGTGCCCATCCCTGGAGGTGTCCCAGGAAGGGCTGGAGGTGGCACTCAGTGCTCTGGGCTGGGGACAAGGTGGGCATGGGGCACAGCTGGGCCTGGCTGGGCTGGGAGGGCTTTTCCAGCCTCAGGGATCCTGGGGTTCCCTGTGAGTTACAGAGGGACAACTCCAGACTGTTCCTCCCAGGTTACTGCAAAGCTGCCCCCAGGAGCTTTTAGGACTCAGTGATTTTGAAAGGCTCCAGTCTCAGCTCTTGGAAAACCCAGGTTAGAGAACCTGCACCCTGCAGGTCACTGTAGGAGCTTTATTTTTCTTCTCACTTGATGTAAAGAGAAAGGAAAAAGCAGTACCTGAATCCCCTACAGCTGAAGAATTGTAAATATTTCACTACAGATTCAATATGCAGTTCTGGCCTGAAGTCACAGGACCCACAACGTCCCTAAGGGCCAATGCTTTTAGTCAAATCCGTTTTCAACCCAGCAGCTCAGGATGGGAAAAGAGAGAGATCCTCTCGTTCAAATAGCAGTTAATGCATGAAATATTGACAGAGTGGAGTGAAATCTGGCTCCACCCCCTCTGAAAGCCGAGCACTGAAAATCACAACTGGGATGTGCTGTTCCATTTCTGCAAACGTCAGCAAATGGCCATGATGGAGAAGAATTATTTTTTTATAGTAGAAATGAAAGATGTATTACTATTTCAATACTGTCCTAAAAAGAAGGAAAATCTGAGCATTTGTGCATATTTTCAGACTCCAGCTTCTGGCATAAAACACATCCCAAATCCAGGTAAACCCATGGCAAGCCTAAGAAAGAACATTTAATTTATCTATTATAAAAACCAAAATCAACTGATTTGTACCATGTAGATAGGGACTCAGAGAATCACAGAACATCCTGAGCTGGAAGGGACCCACCAGGAGTCCAAGGACACCCCAGCAATCCCCCCACCGAGCCAGAGGGGCAAAAGGCTGCAGATAACCATGATGAATCTAAATAATCACATTGAAATAATGTTCCAAGAACCCAGGCAGGTGTCACTGTGAGGGGAAAAGGGCTCCAGGCTGTGCTGGTGGCAAATCCCTCGGTGCTCTCAGGGCCCGTGGCGAGCTCGGTGTGACCCAGCAACGAGACAACAAACACGTGTCGGCCTCTTTTGTACGAAGGATTTAATTCTCTATACATGGAACTAATTGGAAAGGCTGTATTACAGTTGTTAAAGCTGCAGGTTTTTATATATTTATATAATTTACATTCATAGTGATGAAATACTGAAGTGCAATTGAATAAGGAGCTTCACTTGTCCTTTGCACCGCAGGACGGGTTGGGAGCGGGGAGCTGGGCTGGGAATGCTACAGGCTGCCAGCAGGAGCTATGGGAGAGTGAGACACATAAACCAGGACGTAACTCAGTGGTAAATCGTTAGTAGGAGGGCTCTGTTGTGCTTGAGGCATTGGGAGGAGGGCACTGCCAGCACCAGCATTTCAGCAAGAGCCGGGAACTAAGGCTGCAAAGACAGACATGGCTTGGCTACAGCACAGCTACAACTCCACCGAAAGCTCCATTTCATATTAATTTGTATAAATTCCACAGTCTAGTTTAAAAAAATGTAAACATTGGAAATTAATTGCAGGGAGATAGTTCTATACATTCTTTCTTGTCAGGAAAATGACTCGTTCCGAACGTGTTGTTCCACAGAAAGCACAACTGAGAAATCCAAGTGCCCGTCCCCGAGGTGGGAACCACGGGGGGAATTCTGCCACCCCCAGCAGGGAACATTCCACCCACTTCTGACCCGGGAATGTGACAAACCAGGGGACAGGACACAAACCAGGCTGTTTGCTAACTGTTTGCAGCTACAAGTAATGTGCAAAATCAAATGAACAGAGCTGGGTAAAACATCACTCCAGGTTTGTCTCTGGCACGGGAGGAGGGCATTTCTCCTCTCCACAATGGGTTACACACTCAACAACAACACCTGATACAAACAGTACAGTAACTACAACAAAATACCTGGAACTGGGCACATTTAAACTTCCTTAAACTGATTTTAACTCCTTCTGCTCTTTTGTAATTTAAAAAAAAAAAAAAAAAGAAAATTAAAATAATAAAAAAAAAAGAGACATATTGACAACACTGGACAAGTGAACAATAAAAAAGAAAGATACATAAAGTCTCCAATTCATGGACATTTGGAACAATTTTAATAGCACATGCAGCATTCCTTGATAGTGGGTCTTTTTGCACAAACAAAATTGCAATGAAGAAATTTAATTTATACTTTTCCTTTGAAAGGCTAAAATATATCTTTTAAAAAATAATTTTTAAAACTACTGAAAGCACCTGTGCGAAGGTGGAAAAATTAGTTTGGTAACTCTGAAAGCCACAAAAGGACCCACTATCCTCTGATTTTTATTTTTTGTGTGCGTGGTTTTGTTTTGTTTTGTTTGAATCAGTTTAATTTTGTCGGTAATTAACTCAACCATTGCGATTCCATGCAACTAAATGTCAAATGAGGTAAAACTGCTGTGCAGTGTGTTCTTGACTCAGAAGGCAGTAGATGATCATGCTGGAAGCCACATGATCAAGGCTGCATCTCCCATCATCCCTCTGGGCACTGCTATGGGATAGTGGGTCTCTTTGAGGACTTTCAAGCCTGAGTGGGGGATGGACAACATATGATTCCTAGAAAAAGGAGGAAAACAACACATAAGCAAAACAAAACAATGAGCAAATTCAAGCTAGGGAAATGAGGCAGGCATGGCAAGGCATGGAGCAAAAATGATCGGGGGAGGGGGGGGGACGTGCTACGGGGATGGGAACGAAACCAACCAAACAGAACGGGGGGACAGAAGGTCTTCAAAGAGACTGGGCCCAGGGCCCCGAGGGGCAGCGCGGGGCCCGGCAATGCTGCATGTTCCACCTGAGAGCCGCCGCGCCCGCGGGACACTCACACTGCTGGCTCGGGTCCGTGTCCGTGGTCAGCTTCACGTAGTTGGACGGGAAGAGCCCCACGTGGCCGTTGACCTCCCCCTTCCACCAGTCGGGGTCCTCCCTGTTGAGCACGTTGATGATCTGGCCCTTGTTGAAGGCCAGCTCGTCGTCGTTCTGGGCGCTGTAGTCGTACATCCCGATCACCTGGCACACTGCAAGGGACAGGGGTCACCTGGGGGCTGCAGCCACCCTGGCACGGGGCATCCTGCTGGGCAGGACCCACAGGGATCTCTGATCCAGCCCAGCCCTGCCCAGACCCCCCAGCAATCCCAGCCTGGGCATCCCTGGCAGCGCTGTCCAAACGCTCCTGGAGCTCTGGCAGCCTCGGGGCCGTGCCCATTCCCTGGGGAGCCTGGGCAGTGCCCAGCAGCCTCTGGGGGAAGAACCTTTCCCTGCTCTCCAGCCTGAGCCTGCCCACATGCAGAGGTCACCTCTGGACACTGCCCATGGCTCAGGGCAGCCCCAGGACCCTGCAGTGACCTGAGCCCACCCTGCCCCTGCTGTGCCCACCCTGGGCCTCAGCTCAGCCCCACCCAAACTGACTCCAAGGGTTTAAAAATCCCAAAGAGTTTCATGGAATCCCAGCAGGGTTTGGGTTGGGAGGGACCTTAAAACTCATCCAGCCCCCCCCTGCCATGGACAGGGACACCCTCCACTGTCCCAGGCTGCTCCAGCCTGGCCTGGAACCCCTCACCAGGACTGGTCAATGGACAGGAAGATCTGGGACACATGTGAACTTCCACTATTGGAAGCTGCATAACCCAAAAGAAAGCCAATGGTGATGTCCTTGTTGTCCCACTGAGGTTTTCAGAACACAAAAATCTTGGAAAATATGAGAGAAAATTAACAGAACTGGACAAAAGCATCCCAAGCCATCCAGGCTGCCCTTCTGGCACCCCAGGACTGGTTCCAGCAGCAGATTTTCTATTTCCTTGCAGTGGAACTCATCCAATCTCAGAATACAGCTGGTTCTGCTCACTTCTGACAAAGCACTTTCCTGAATTCTCTAAAGCAGCAGGACTGTTTAGTTAAATAAATAATCCCCTCTATTTCTCTGCTGTTTTCTCTTTGCCAGGCCACAGGGCTTCTGGTTTTTCCCACCAGACTTCTATTAATGAGCCTTGCTGGCAGGTTCTCTCCAGTGGATTAATCCTAAAATTTGCTTTTATTTTCATCCCTGCACTGAGCCAGCAACTGATTTCAATTTGCCAAACAGTTTCTCTCTCTTTTTTTACATTACAGTTTAATTAAGATTTTGATGTTCTGCAGCCAATGCAGAAAGTGCTAAAAAAGTTTATTCTGTAAAATTCAGCATGTGGGGAAAGTCACAGACTGTCAAAACTGAAAGAATTTCAAAAATATATTAAAAAATCTCATCATATTTCCATGTAAAAGTTTGTGTCTCAGTGCTGAGTTCCCATTTTAAACCTAAATTCACGAGGCTTTAGAAAAGGCATTTCCTGGATCTTGGTAACAACCATCAGAGGGGCGAGCCAGCACCAGCTCCACAAACACAGGGTCATGGAATGTGACCTGGACAGCCCCTTCCAGCCCAACCCAGGCTGTGATTCTGTGGAAATGTTCATGTTCTGTGGCTCCTGTGTCCTTTCATAACCCTTAAAGCAGGAGAAATGCTCCCTCTCCATGGGGGGGTTTGTCCCACGTCACCTCAAGACAAAGGGGAGGTTCTGCAGGAGAGGAGCCTCAGGTGCCCAGCCCTGGATCCTCCTGAGCCTCTCCAGCTCCTGTCCCACAGCCAGTGACAGGATGGGATGGTTTGGGAGATGGAGGAACAGCCCAGAGGCTCCTGTCCCACAGCCAGTGACAGGATGGGATGGTTTGGGGGATGGAGGAACATCCCAGAGCTCCTGTCCCACAGTCAGTGTGGGGATGGGATGGTTTGGGGGATGCAGGAACAGCCCAGAGGCTCCTGTCCCACAGCCAGTGACAGGATGGGATGGTTTGGGGGATGCAGGAACAGCCCAGAGGCTCCTGTCCCACAGCCAGTGACAGGATGGGATGGTTTGGGGGATGGAGGAACAGCCCAGAGCTCCTGTCCCACAGTCAGTGTGGGGATGGGATGGTTTGGGGGATGCAGGAACAGCCCAGAGGCTCCTGTCCCACAGTCAGTGTGGGGATGGGATGGTTTGGGGGATGGAGGAACAGCCCAGAGCTCCTGTCCCACAGCCAGTGACAGGATGGGATGGTTTGGGGGATGGAGGAACAGCCCAGAGCTCCTGTCCCACAGTCAGTGTGGGGATGGGATGGTTTGGGGGATGGAGGAACATCCCAGAGCTCCTGTCCCACAGTCAGTGTGGGGATGGGATGGTTTGGGGGATGCAGGAACAGCCCAGAGCTCCTGTCCCACAGCTAGTGACAGGATGGGATGGTTTGGGGGATGGAGGAACATCCCAGAGCTCCTGTCCCACAGCCAGTGACAGGATGGGATGGTTTGGGGGATGGAGGAACAGCCCAGAGGCTCCTGTCCCACAGCCAGTGACAGGATGGGATGGTTTGGGGGATGGAGGAACATCCCAGAGCTCCTGTCCCACAGTCAGTGTGGGGATGGGATGGTTTGGGGGATGCAGGAACAGCCCAGAGGCTCCTGTCCCACAGCCAGTGACAGGATGGGATGGTTTGGGGGATGGAGGAACATCCCAGAGCTCCTGTCCCACAGTCAGTGTGGGGATGGGATGGTTTGGGGGATGCAGGAACAGCCCAGAGGCTCCTGTCCCACAGCCAGTGACAGGATGGGATGGTTTGGGGGATGGAGGAACAGCCCAGAGCTCCTGTCCCACAGTCAGTGTGGGGATGGGATGGTTTGGGGGATGCAGGAACAGCCCAGAGGCTCCTGTCCCACAGCCAGTGACAGGATGGGATGGTTTGGGGGATGGAGGAACAGCCCAGAGCTCCTGTCCCACAGTCAGTGTGGGGATGGGATGGTTTGGGGGATGCAGGAACAGCCCAGAGCTCCTGTCCCACAGTCAGTGTGGGGATGGGATGGTTTGGGGGATGGAGGAACATCCCAGAGCTCCTGTCCCACAGTCAGTGTGGGGATGGGATGGTTTGGGGGATGGAGGAACAGCCCAGAGCTCCTGTCCCACAGTCAGTGACAGGATGGGATGGTTTGGGGGATGCAGGAACAGCCCAGAGCTCCTGTCCCACAGTCAGTGTGGGGATGGGATGGTTTGGGGGATGCAGGAACAGCCCAGAGGCTCCTGTCCCACAGTCAGTGTGGGGATGGGATGGTTTGGGGGATGCAGGAACAGCCCAGAGCTCCTGTCCCACAGTCAGTGACAGGATGGGATGGTTTGGGGGATGGAGGAACAGCCCAGAGCTCCTGTCCCACAGTCAGTGTGGGGATGGGATGGTTTGGGGGATGGAGGAACAGCCCAGAGCTCCTGTCCCACAGTCAGTGTGGGGATGGGATGGTTTGGGGGATGGAGGAACATCCCAGAGCTCCTGTCCCACAGTCAGTGTGGGGATGGGATGGTTTGGGGGATGGAGGAACAGCCCAGAGCTCCTGTCCCACAGTCAGTGTGGGGATGGGATGGTTTGGGGGATGGAGGAACAGCCCAGAGCTCCTGTCCCACAGTCAGTGTGGGGATGGGATGGTTTGGGGGATGCAGGAACAGCCCAGAGGCTCTGGAACAGCCAAGCCCTCCCAGCTGAGGGCGCAGCACAGGCACAGGGACCCAGGGACCGGGCCCCAGGTGCAGCCAGGGCTCACCTGAGGGTGCTGCAGCCTTGGGCAGCTCGGTGGGGGTGCTCTTGCTGGTGCCTGGGCTCAGCAGTTTCACGTAGTTGGCCGGGAACCAGCCGATCTGGCGCTTCTTCCCGCGGGCCTGCGGAGACACCGCGCTGCTCACAGCCCGGAGCCTTGGGCAGGGCAAGGCAGCCAGGATTTCAACTAACAGGCTATCTTAGGACAGGAAAGGGGATTTTATGAGGAAAAGCTCAGCTATTTTTGTGGCACTAGTTGAATACTGTAATATTAACACACAATCTTATTAATATTTCTAATGAAATGCTTGTTCATGATGTAAAGAATTACATCTGAATAGATCCCCAGATTGTGACAGTTTAAACAGAGATTAAGAATCCAAATTCCCTATTTTCTTTTACAGAACCATATCCAAGCCCTTCAATCCCTTGTGTCACCAAAGCAGGAAACTTCATCCTGTTATTTCCCCAAATCCAATGTCCATTGCAAATCAAATCCATAAAAATTCCTTACAGTAAGGAAGGTTCTTCCAAAACTTTGAATCCCAGTTTCTAAATCTATATCAAGAATGATTTTAACTGTTTATTCTCTGCTTATGTTAGAATAAGGTTGGCATTTTGGGCAGGAAGAATTTTGCCTTTTAAAAACAGATTAATGTTAACTTTGGTGAAAAAAATCATCTAATGGATTAACTGTTCTTTAACTACTTTCTTCCCTGTCTAAATCTTTACTAAAAAAGAAAACACTTGATCTAAAGTGTATTTAGATCATTTATTTTAAGATATTTTTCAGTCCTGCATTAGACCAGCAATGTAATGCTTAAAACATCTGCCTTATTTTCCCCTCACTCTGACCCCCAAGTGTGGAACAGGAGAATAAAAAGAACAGAAATGGGATTGCTAATGAAATAAATCCCAATTGTAAAACCACATGTAAGACATTAAAGTATTCAAAGTTACGTGGGAGTATTTACACAACCAGAATTTGATTGTTTCAGAGCCTCACAGCAGCTGCTCAGTGATAACTCTGGCAGCTCTTGCCCAGAGAAGTTTCTTTTCTGTCTTAAAATACATTTAATGGAGACTCTTTAAAGCTAAAAGCTACCAACAGCATCAAGGTTAGTGAGAGCAAAACCCAAAGGAATCCTGGAAGAGGATTTCTCCACAAAAGATGAAAAAAAAATATCACAAAGAAAGGCAAAAAGGGCAGGCACAAAGTGGAAAAAATAACTGAATTAGTCTGAGATCTGCACTGCACCAATAAATCAATGGTGTTTTCCCATCTCCTATCTCCTGCTAAAACCCCCAAACCACACAGAACCTCCTTCAGCAGGACCAAATTGTCAAGTTCTACTCTTAAAAACACCTGGGAGGATCCAAAGCAGCCAAACCAAGCCCTAAACTCCCCTCCTTGCTGAGGGTTCTCCAGGGAAACACCCCAGGGATTTCCCACCTGGCTGATGGCTCCCGCTGCTCTCCTGCCTCCCAGCTAATCCCAAATGCAGGGATGGCAAGGGCTGTGTGCATCCTTGGAAAGATGCTTTCTTGGGAACTGCTGGGCTGCAGAACGCTGGCAAATTTATTTATCATTGACACATTCAGCAATTTGAACCACTAGAAAGGAAAGAATTTTCTTGACGTGGAATTTGACTAGGAAAGAAAAAGGAACTAACTTGGAGCTCTCCTTCCCACCAACCACCTGGATTCTTCTTTCTGATGAGAATCAACTGGCCAGGAGCAAGAGTCAGCTGTTCTGGGCCCGTTGCTGTGTAAGAGGCAATAACTTGGGCAATTTCTGTTGAAGCAGAGGAGAAAAAGAAGATTAATTTGAAAAAACCTGAACATTTTTTATCCATCATTATTCTGCTACAACACTGTGGGGGTTTTTTTCCATAAAATTGTCATGGATTTATGTATTTCCATGAATATATGAGGTAGTTGTAAAACAAATGAGAGGTTCAGAGTACTACAGGAATAAATAAATAAGAAACCAGAGGAGCTCTACGGTAGGAGACCAAAAATGTTTGAAATACAGAATAATAACAACAATAACAGTAATAATAACTGTACAGCTCTTAAAATCCAGTGTTTTCCAATAAATACATCTTTGGACTGACTCCCTAAGAAGAGGAGAACCATCAATGACAAGATAATGAAGTTGCACCAAGAGGCACAAATTAGGGCTGGCAGAAAAGTTTTCACCACCTGACCCAAAAAGGAATGTTTTCCAAATGCAGCAAACAGGATTTATGTGGAAATCTCTATTCCCTGGAGGTTCTCACTGAGCAGGTGCTTTGTTTGGTCCCCTCCCAGCACGAGGGGACACAGAGGAACTGGGAGCTCCCAATTCCAGGGAATTTCCCAAAGTAGATGGTGGAGTTCACTCTCCTTTACAGAGATTGTGGAAAGGCAGGGATAATTTTGCTCCCCACAAAGTCTCACAGAGTTAACCCCTGTTTCGATCCAATTGGAACTGACAGGAGCTGCAGGAATTTTGGTGTCCTCCCAAAGCCAGGCTTAGCCCTGTCACCAAACCATGTGCAGGGTGAGGAGGACACGTTCAACACACACGGAGGGGTGTTGGTGCTGCTGAACCTTCCCTGTGGAATCCCAGGGCAGTAACTCATCCCTTAGGGATTCATTCCAAAGGCAGCTGGAGGCAGAGGAATCCATAAACCCTGGAAGGTTGGGAAATGAGGGAAGGTTTGGTGCAGGGAAGATACAAAGAGAGTTGAAGACCAACATGGAAATGATTGACTTGAAATTTAGAAGGAAAGGACCCTTAGGAAAATTAAAAATTATCAGAGAAGCATTTGAGATACAAATGAGCAGCATGAGGAGGATGAGGAACAGAGGGAGGAAGAGCAATCCACTCCTCAATGGCACAGGGATCAACTATGGCAGAACCGCCCTTGGGATCTGTCAGCAGGGAGAGGCAGGGACAGGGGGAGCCAGGCAGGTGATGGAAAGGCCTGGAGCTGAGTTATAAAGGTGCTTTAAACCTGGATCTGGGATTAGCATACAAATTCATGGAATCATGGAATGGCCTGGGTTGGAAGGAACCTCAAAGCCCCTCCAGTGCCACCCCTGCCATGGCAGGGACACCTCCCACTGTCCCAGGCTGCTCCCAGCCCCAATGTCCAGCCTGGCCTTGGGCACTGCCAGGGATCCAGGGGCAGCCCCAGCTGCTCTGGGCACCCTGTGCCAGGGCCTGCCCACCCTCCCAGGGAACAATTCCTGCCCAATCTCCCATCCAGCCCTGCCCTCTGGCACTGGGAAGCCATTCCCTGGCTCCTGGCCCTCTAGCCCTTGTCCCAAGTCCCTCTCCAGGCTTCTTAGCTGTGAAAGCAGAAAGTAGAAGAAGGAATTTCTAAGTAAAATACAGCAGGTGCTGCCAGGAGAGTGAAAGGTTTAAGCAGAGAAAAACCAGGAGCAGAGTCTGTCCTGGGCAAAGCCAAGGATTTGTTGGGCAGGGAACACAGCTCTGCTGCTGAAAAGGCTGCAAGCTCCCTGCAGTTGCAGAATTTCCACAGAACCCCATTAATCCCCCACACCAGAGCCACTGAGGAGACAAAATGAACAAATAAAGGAATGGTGGGAATTTGTGAAAACCAGGAAACCCTCCCTTGCTACCACAGCAGTTACAATGTTCAGTAGGTCACAGTGGAAGAGCAAAAACCTTACACTTTGTATCTCTCTCAGAACAAGAAATGTCTCATTTTTGTCTACAAAATGTGGTTTACAAGGCTTTGGGTATCCAACATCCTCCTCCCCCACCCAGCAGCATAAAGGAGCTTTACTGGGGACTGTGTGTTAAACAAGTTCCAGTACAAATGACAAGTTTCACACTCAGCTCTTGTAGGTCACAGAAAAGCAGAAAGTTAAGAGAAAAGCATTCAAAAAAAAAAAAAAAAAAAAAAAGGTTAAAATAAAACAACCCAGAAATGGGTTCCATTCTTCATTCCATGAAGGGCTTTTAAATTGTGGTTTTTGAAGTACTGAAGACCTGAGAACCCCTTCCAGTGCTTAAAGGGGCTCCGGGAGAGCTGGAGAGGGACTTGGGACAAGGAATGGAGGGACAGGACACAGGGAATGGCTTCCCACTGTTCTGCTGAGCAATCCAACATTACATTCATTTTTGAACAAGCAGGTTTTATTCTCTAGCTACATGTTATTTAGTGATTGACACGCTGGAATGATTAGAGAGGATGAATTCTTTTATTACTGTTACACTATTTATTAACTGCATTTATTCCAGTTATTTTATAATGGTTTTCATCAGTGCAAACTACTCCAAGATGACCAAGAGCAAACAGACTTTATTTTCATGAAAAAGGTGTTGTTGCCATTGAATGAAACACTTAAGAACAGAGAGAAGGTGCTGTCACAATATTTGACTCACCAGGTTTCTTCCCTAAGCTTCCCGTTTTCCCAGCTGCTCCTGGAGCCTTGAAATGGAGAACAAGATGCAAGTTTAGCACTCAGGTTCCTTTCTACAGTACATGAAAATTATTTATAAAGCTTCATTCAACACACTCAACAAGCATGGGAGTCAAAAACTCACATGAAATTCTGTTCTTACAGGAATCCTTAATATTTTAGATGGCAATAATCTGGGAATAAATACCAAGCATGAAGTGGATGATTTGTTAATGCAGAAGTGCAGACTTTTATTCCCTTTCATGGGCTGCAAATAGCAAAGTCTCTCCCATTTGTAATTCCAAAGTCTATCCCATTTGAATTGCAAATCCATGTATCTATAGAATGGGAATTCTGTCAAGGTGAGCTAAAACAACAAAAAAAGTTTTCATCCCTTCAACTAGCTGGATTGCAAACTCCCTGTATCCTGACAAGGTGAG
The DNA here is from genome assembly GCF_009650955.1 of Corvus moneduloides. Taxonomy (NCBI): domain Eukaryota; kingdom Metazoa; phylum Chordata; class Aves; order Passeriformes; family Corvidae; genus Corvus; species Corvus moneduloides. Next base: position 122,370,917 of record NC_045477.1, read on the forward strand.
ATGAGGGATGAACATCAGCACCCAGGCCAAGGGATTGGCAAGCAAAGCCTTTGAACAGCCACAAGAAATCCAGCAAAACCTGAGATCAGTTCCTGCCCCCTCAATAACTCCTGCAGTTTCCTCCCAGGCCACTGACAGTTTTATGTCCTGCACTAAAGAGGTCTGAGGTGGCTAACAGAGACTTAAATCTAAGCTGTACTGGGGCCAGAAATGTTGAGGAACCACAAATGTCCTCTTGCCTTCAACATTTCCACCTCCCTCAACCTCACCCCTTCACCTTCAGGATCCTCCTTACAAACTTGGTGCCAACATCAAATGACCTGAAGGTTTCCACAGAATCCTAACTCCCCTGTGGAAAAGTACAGTTTCCTCCTCCATATTCTCCCTATCAGCTGATGTTTTGAAAACTTGGGGATTCTGGCAGAAACTAAACTGAGGAGTAACTAAAGAACAGCTCAATGGCTGAGAGAAAAGGGCCATTCAAACCCATGTGTGGGTTTTGAGTCACCTATAAAAACAATTATTAGACACATCTTCAGCTTGCCTTGATGTCTCAGTGCTCCTTTCCTGTCACTGTCAGATTATTACAGTTACCCCACAAGAGCAGCAAATCTTCCTCTCCTCCCTGGATTCATTTGATTATCCTCAGTTTTCCAGCCTCCCCTCCACCACTGTGAGCTGTGTTCACAGAGCAGGGACCCGGGAAAGCCCCACACAGGGACCAGATGCAAATCCCAGTGCAGGTCTGGGGACGAGGGCAGATGGTCCCGACAGCCCCACAGAGGGGGATGAAACGGGGGGAACCAAAGGACTGATGGGGTGATACCAGGAATTCCTTCTGCTCTGGAAGTGTTTCTGGCAGAGGAACACCCTCTGCCCTCCCCAGGAAAGAACAAGTGACTGGACCTTCAGAGAACACCCTCCTCCCGGATACCCCTTGGTCACCATCCATGCTGCTGGATTAGAAGCACATGCACAGATCAAACAGGCTGGGACATCATCTTTACTGTGAAACACAGAGAGATGATTTTAAAATAGAAACTTCAAAATCACCTTGACCAGACTGAGTCTGAATTGTGTTTGAGGATTCTCTGGCTCCTCAGTGAAAAAGCAGAAGAAATACATGGAGAAGTCCTACAGTACATCAATAAATAACTAAATTCATAAATAATGCATTTAGGATGCTCTCAATTTCTGGCCCACTCAGGAGATGGAGAAGCATTTCCTATTCCTTCTGCTGAGGAAGCAGTGAGGACAGACCCTGTTCTATCTCCCCCTGCACATCTGGGACACTCACTAAACATCTGAGGGGATTTTGTGACAAGGGATGAAGTCTCCTGGACCAGCACAGCAGAATTTGCTTTGTCAGTTTAATAAACCCCAGCAAGCTTGGCAACTGTGTTGTACAGCAGGACCCTTCAAACCCTGCCTTGATCCATTCAGGGATTATTGTCTCAACTTTTATGCAAAATTTTCTAACCAGAGATGTGTTGAAATTGTTGTGTTTCCAAGCCCTCCATGAGCTCTGTCCCCCCAAAGGGAATTCTCACCAGTGTCCAGAATAAAACCCTGTTTCACTCTGTATCCATCCACCTGACCCTCAGAAAAACCCTGAGAATGGAGCATTGTGCCATTGTTCCTTCGAAGAACAAAGACTTTTCCTCCTTTTTAATAAGCTGAAGGAACAGGGAATGGTTTCTTTTAGCACCCTGAGGTGAATGGGCACAGCCTGGCACAGAAGAACAAAATTAAAAAATTCTTCTGCTGTAGAAACCATTGAGATTTTGAGTCATTTCTAGAAACTCTATCCTTGCTGCTGAAAGATCACCCCTGCTTTTCTTTAGGCCTGTCAATAGTGCAGAACACATTAAATTATTTCTCTTTTCAGAACATTTTCCACCCCAGGCAGCTGTCCAAGCACAGCAGCACATCTGAGTGACCAGAGAGCCAGGACTGTGAAATCTTCTGCAAAAACTGGCTCTGGGACCAGGCTGGAGAGCAAAACCCAATTACCCACTTGGAGCCAGCTCCATGTCCTGCAGGCACAGGAACCCTGGGATGAAAACAACATCCCAGGAGTGAGGGCTCCATCAGCTCTGTGCTTTTTCCTCCCTCTCTCATCAAGATTTGAGCTGAAGGTGGGATTTTCACCAGCAAAAAGGGCACTTGGAGCACTTTTGGGCAAAGTGCAATGAGCTGGTGCAGCCCCAGACAAGCTGAGGTCACAGAAACACCAAGCTGAGCTCTCTGAGAAAAAGGGGCTCCCAATGGAACACCGGAGCTCTCCACAAGGATTTGCCAACAGTGCCCCAATCCCAGCTCTCCCAAGGGCTGCAACACTAAACATCACTAACTACAAGTTTTTTAATCCTGTCACAGAGGATGTTACTGGAATTTCCTGACACTCCAGAGATTTCCTCTTCAAAGGTTTCCTACAGCTGCAGGTTTCACTGCAGGTTTTAGCCTTTGGCTTTTCCACAGCAGGAATGGTTTTAAGGGGTGACTCTGCTCAGGCTCAGTGTTGCAGAGGCTTTCACTGAGTTCTTGTGCATTACCATCCACATTCTCCAAAATCCACTGATTTTTATTTATTTACCTTTAACCCTCCATTAGTCTAGGTATATAAACCAGAATCCTTCTCCTCAAGAGATCAGTTGTGTACCCAAATCTTAAATCTAAACTAATTCCTACTAGTAGATAAATTATCCATTTAAGCCATAGAAATGAGAAAACATCTCTCTTTAGAATGCCTAAAAAGAAAGCAAAAAAAAAAAAAAAACAAAGGGATGAGTTCTATGGAATTATTTCAAGATAAAAAGAGATGAAACAGAACCTCCATTATTCAGTCAAAAACTGTCAAATAAATACAGTAGTTAGCAAAGTTTGGGTGCAAAATTTGTTTTCCTTGATTGCAAGAAATGACAGGAAAAAAAATAGAATAGACTGAAATATTACTCTCTGGATTTTTGGGGTTTTTTAATAATGGCAGTAAGATCCAGCTCAGTCATTAAGAACTTACCAGGGCAATAAAATAATCACGGCTGTTCTGACCAGTGTCTACAAAACTGCCAAGTGCACTATTAATGTAGGCATTCTTTTAATGGATGATCCCCCAAGTTATTTATGATACTAAGCTCTAAAATGCAACTATTGGTGTTATTGTCATTGTTATTCCTTTCCAATCTCAGTCAGGAAATCTGCAACATATTTTTATTTCCCTTACGATGCCCTGCCTTGCAGCTACCACTACAACCCCAAAGAAAACATTTCTCTACCTCAGAATCTTTGAGTCTCACATAATTAGATGGGAAAACTCCTGATTTATCACCCAGCGTTCCCGTCCACCAGTCACCATCTTTCTTTGTCACCAGGATCAGGTCACCTTGTTGGAAAGTGAGGTCTCCCTGCTCCGAGCTCTCGTAGGTGTACATGGCAATGTACTCTGGAAAAGGGAAATACAGCACATGGCAAACTCCTGAGAAACCCTCAGGGAGCCTCTACAAAATCTCATCAATATCAGGGGCTAGGCAGAAGGCAAATTTATTCTTTATTACTCATAGAAACATCAATATTTAATGAATAAAATCCTATCTGTCAGAACCGAACAGGATCTGTCAAAAGGCTGCCTCAGGGGGGTCTTATATATAATTTGCTATTATCATTAAAATGTACCTACATCATTCATTTAGATATTAAACATGTTTCCCAGTGGTTTCTGGATTGTGCTGATGAGTGGAATTTTCAGAGTTTGGGATGCAAAGTCCACACAGCTTAAAAATCACCTTCTGCACACGAGCTCTTCTTCAATCCTCTCAACAGAAGATGTTCAATCCCTGCTTTATGACTTCTCAACACCACAGCTTTTCTGAATTGTTTAAACAGAAGCTGTGTTCCTTTTTAATACAAACACAACACCTGAGATATCCCACCTGTGACAAGACTCTGCATGTCCACAACCCCTTCTCCTCAAATATGAGGAAAACCAGAACAAGGTGATCTTTAAGGTCCCTTCCAACCCAAACCACCTGGGAGTCTATGGAATATTGTATACTTTGAAATAATTGATTATCTCCCTTTTCTCTGCTGTTCCCTCCTTTTAGTTTCTGTGGTGCTCATGCCAGAGGCAAATTAAATGTAAATGTACCTAAAACTGTACCTGGAATTGCAGTTACAAACTTCAGGTGTGCTGTAGGGAGGATACACAAATGTTCCTGTAACCTACATTTAGATTAATTGATTTCCTCTGCCTGTGATTTAATTAACCTTTAGCTGACTCTGCACTGGAGAGGATTAAGAGTTAAAGCAGCTCATGTGAGGACATTCCCCTCCAGCTGAAGGGTGGCAACAGCCAGGAATTCCCCTTTTAAAACCCTTCAGAGGACTGAAAATTATCTGATAATTCTGTGCCTGTGCCCCAGGCTCCAGCTTTAAAATGGAGCTGACCATAAGGATCCAAATATTCTACAAGTGACTGTCACTGCCTTAATTAAGAGCTTTAATGAAACATCGGGAATGAGCTTTGGGGGACATTGAGACATTTACTGACATTATGAACACATGCACAGATGTGCTTATTGGGCCCTCTGTAAAAACCCATTCCAGATCAGAAAATGTTACCAAAATAACGGCAAAAAAAAGAAATATTGGGGAAAGTACAAACTACAAAAGACATTTTCTTATCTTTTGTGATACGGGAAATTACTCCTTCACAACACACATAAATGCTTACTCTAATAATAATCCCCAATTATTCTAGAGGCAAACTGATTTGCACTTGGATTTTAGCACCACTTGAACACCACAGTGTGATTCTTGACTTTGGCATGAAGCAGAGTTCTTGTGTTTAATGCCAGAGTAAGAAGCTCCCATGCAGGACTCACCTTCCCCTGACATCGCTGCCTTGGCTGCTGGGGATGCTACTCTTTTCAGACTAGCAGGACTTTCTGAGGAACCAGAATCCATGCTTTAGAAGAAAATAATGGTTATTTAAGAAATTCAATCTCTTCAGATAAAAATTATTATTCTATTTCAAACTCAAAACTGCACGTGCACCCACAAGGAACTCCCTGGGTTTTAAAAGAAGAGACAGTAAATGTGCAAAATAAAGTTTTGAATCCTGTCATGGTCACGTTTAAGCAACTGCCTTAAACACAGAATTTTCTGCATCTCCTCTTTTTCCTCAGGAAAAAAAATGATCTGAAATTGTTCTCATTTGTATTCCTAATGCTAATGTTGCCTTCACATTACATCAAATGAGATTTTAAATGTTTCATCCTCCAAGAATAATGAGAAGTGATTTAGATTTGAGGAGTACCTTTTAATTTTGGGGAGAGAGAAGCTCTGACTTACACAGCTGTACTTCATAAAGTCCAATACACTCATTTTTCAGTTCAAAGTCACATAAAATTATGAAGGTTAATTAATCTTTTGTTGGTGAGGCAAGACCCAAGGAGAACCGAGGTCAGTTTTCTTATTGCTGACAAAGATTTTCAGGATTGGAAGTCAAAACCCTCCAGATAAAAAAAAAGAAAGGGCCCTTTTACAGGGTAGAACTTTGAAATTCAAGTGTGCGGCTCTTCCTATTTCCTTCCATCCCAGTAGAGAAGTAAAGGACAGGAAAAGCAAACAAAATACCTCGTTGACTTCCTAATGGGGCCTGAAATGAGCTTCACATAGGATTTGGGGAACCAGCCCTTCTGTCCCTGCACCTCCCCAAACCACCACATGTCCTGCTGCTCCAGCACTGTGATCACATCGTTCTTGTTGAAGTTCAGGTGGTTATCTTTTTTTGCTCTCCAAGGATACAGAGCTTGTGCTTGAAGCCCCTCCACTTTTTCACCCTTCAAAAAGAGAAAGAGGAGTCAGTCATGCTCCACCTTTCATCCAGAAAGCTGCTTAAGGAATTATATTCTTAGGCTGCTTAGACAGCAACAAACACAGACTCTCTCTCAACTAAAGCATCAGTTGAACTTCCAGAGTAATTCCAGAATTGTTTACAGTCCTCCTGCATTTGTCTGTTAACACATCATCAAGATTGAATTAATTACTTTTATAATTAAGAGACACATGTAATAAACTCTCGTGAAGCTGCTTTGGCAGGACTTAAGAGTCCATTTTATGGAAAATGATGCTTTGCTGCATGTTATTCATGGCACATTCCGATTTCCTTTTGCTCTGAGGTAGATATTTAGGACTTTCCAGAATACACAGGCTCCCAAGAACAGTTGGTTGTTCCACTGAGGAAAAGGAAATGCCTGAACAGATGGACAGAATTCAGCTGTGAAGCTCTGTCACTGCTGTTCCACCTCACCACATAACCCACTTGGGAGTGAAGGTTGTCATGGGAGTCAAGAAAGCCCCAAGGAAGTGACCCAAAACTGGACCACCAAAATCTAAAAAAGCCATCCTGAAGCAGCAAACCAGAAACTGCTTTGTGTTAAATCCTGCCCCAGATGTTGCCACTGGATCAAAGATCCATAGAATGGCCTAGGTTGGAAGGGACCTCAAAGCCCATCAGTGCCACCCCTGCCATGGCAGGGACACCTCCCACTGTCCCAGGCTGCTCCAAGCCCCAATGTCCAGCCTGGCCTTGGGCACTGCCAGGGATCCAGGGGCAGCCCCAGCTGCTCTGGGCACCCTGTGCCAGGGCCTGCCCACCCTGCCAGGGAACAATTCCTGCCCAATCTCCCATCCAGCCCTGCCCTCTGGCACTGGGAAGCCATTCCCTGGCTCCTGGCCCTCCAGCCCTTGGGAATTGTCTCTCTCCAGCTTTCCTGCAGCTCCTTCAGGCCCTGCAAGGCCACACTGAGCTCAGCCCAAAGCTTCTCCTCTCCAGGCTGAACAATCCCAGCTCTCACAGCCTTTCCTCCCAGCAGAGCTGCTCCATCCCTCTGCTCATCCTGGTGCCTCCTCTGGCCTCTCTCCAGCAGCTCCACGTCCTCCCTGTGCTGGGCCCAGGGCTGGGGCAGCTCTGCAGGTGGGACTCTCCCTGTCACCCCTCCTGGAAGAGCCCACCTATCCCAGGTGAGTGTTTTAATGCATAGTTGAGGTTCACACTTTACTCTCCAAGCCTTTGTGCTGGCTCAAAACATTTGGGTGAGCCCAGGAGCTCACCTGGCCCAGGACAGGGGAGGGGGATGAGCCTGTGACAGTGGCAGGAGTGAAGGCCGAGCGCTGCCGGAGCTGCCCTGCGCTGGGCACGGTCAGGGATGGCTGAGCTGCCCAGGCATCCCAGTTATCACTCTCTGGTTTCTCACTGGTGTTTGTTGGCCAGCTGAAAAAAAAAAAAAAAAAAAAGAAAAGCATGATGTAATTCCTACTGGTTTTAATAGTAGGAAGAAAAAAACGTCACACAGAACAAATATTTCTACATTCTACATTATTACTTTTCAATGAATATCCATGAGCACCGTGACTCCAGGTACAGCAGTGCCATCAAACACTGGTTAACCACAACTTTATCTTCAAAGAAAACCCAAACTGAGCTCCTTGTCCTTGCCCCTGAAGGACAGGTTTTTATTTCATTTCTTAGCTGTGAAATTTGTGAAATTTGTCCCAACAAACAGAAGTTCAAGCAGTGCAGGCTGCATTACACACAGTGGAAAAATAATTAATCATTCATTCCAAGACTGGTTTGAACTCTTCCCACCTGCACATCACTGACCTCTCACATCTCTTTCCTTTAGACACAGAATCCCAGAATGGTTTGGGTGGGGAGGGACCTCAAAGCCCACCCAGTGCCACCCCTGCCATGGGCAGGGACACCTCCCACTGTCCCAGGCTGCTCCAAGCCCCAATGTCCAGCCTGGCCTTGGACACTGCCAGGGATCCAGGGGCAGCCCCAGCTGCTCTGGGCACCCTGTGCCAGGGCCTCCTATTGAGATATCAGTTTATAAATATGGATTTCATGGCCAAAGGATAAGGAATTGCAGTTGATAAAAGTGCTCAGTGTACTGAGTTAGGACATCCAGGGAAGGGCACCAGTTCGAATTCCATCAGTCTTACTAATGCTGTGATCAGGAATTAAATCACCTTTTCATGTTCTCTCTGCCATTAGCATATTATACATAAGCAAGTTGGAAGCCTTTGATAAGGCTTGGGGGCAACTAATGTAGGAGAAAGGGATTTAGGAGCCTCCAGTATCTTAAGGGACTCCAGGAAAGCTGGAGAGGGATTATTCATTAGGAATGGGAGTGGCAGGGCAAGGGAGAATGAGTTCCCACTGGAAGAGGGGAAATGTAAGTGAGATATTGGGCAGGAATTGTTCCCTGGGAGGGTGGGCAGGCCCTGGCACAGGGTGCCCAGAGCAGCTGGGGCTGCCCCTGGATCCCTGGCAGTGCCCAAGGCCAGGCTGGACATTGGGGCTGGGAGCAGCCTGGGACAGTGGGAGGTGTCCCTGCCCATGGCAGGGGTGGCACTGGGTGGGCTTTAAGGTCCCTTCCAACCCAACCAGTCCGGGATTCTGTGGTTCCAATGGAAGTGAACACCTTGGGATTTCCACCATGCCCACATCCTCACTTGGGGATGTCTCCCACTCTTGCTGTCCCCAGGCAGGTGTGATGGGAGCAGCCTCAAGTCTCACAGGGCAGCAATTTTCACTGATTCCTACAGAAAGCATCTCTCACTTCAAAGAAGGTCTTTTTAGTTTGCACTCTGGCTCCTGTGTTCAGTGCCAGTTCCAAAGGACTCCACACACTGAAGTGCTCAGCAGCACCCAAACCTACGTGGAGCTGAAGTCTGCCCAGTTGTTGGCCACTGCAGGACCCTCAGGAGGGGCAGGGGCTCCCAGGGGGGTGGAGGTTTCCTGCACGGACACTTTGGGAGCAGCAGAGGGCTCGGATGCTGGCTTGGCAGAGGCTGGAACTTCACTGTCCGGAATTTTCTCTGCATAGTTTGCAGGGAACCATCCAGTTTTCCCCTTCAGCTCTCCACCAAGCCACCCTGGCTCTCCAGTCTGGCTTTCATCCACCTGCAGACAGAGGAAGTTACAGAGTTAAGAAATACACCCTGCAAATGGAAATTTTACTGAAAACAACCCATCTCCTCCACAGTAATGAACTTTTTGCAATGCAAGAGGGCTTGACAATTAGTTTTTCTTTTTTCTTTCTCCCAAGCTAAAAATCACAGAATCATGGAATGGCTGGGGTCAGAAGGGACCCTGAAACCTGTCTTGTTCTACCCCTGCTATGGCAGGGACACCTCCTACTGTCCCAGGCTGCTCCCAGCCCCAATGTCCAGCCTGGCCTTGGACACTGCCAGGGATCCAGGGGCAGCCCCAGCTGCTCTGGGCACCCTGTGCCAGGGCCTGCCCACCCTCCCAGGGAACAATTCCTGCCCAATCTCCCATCCAGCCCTGCCCTCTGGCACTGGGAAGCCATTCCCTGGCTCCTGGCCCTCCATGCCTTGTCCCCAGTCCCTCTGCAGCTCTCCTGGAGCCCCTTTAGGCCCTGCAAGGGGCTCTGAGCTCTCCCTGGATCCTTCTCTGCTCCAGGTGAGCACCCCCAGCTCTCCCAGCCTGGCTCCCTCTGCTCATCCTGGTGCCTCCTCTGGCCTCTCTCCAGCAGCTCCACGTCCTCCCTGTGCTGGGCCCAGGGGCACAATCCCAATGCATTTCCTGCTGCCCACGCTGGGATGAGCCCAGGGCATGGATGGATCCCTGTCCCTGACTCCTCAGAGGAGCTGCTGACAAATTCCTCTGCCTCGGGCCATTTATTGACTCAGTGCCTCCCACTGGAATTTGCATGCACCCTCCCCTTTTGGTGCAAACCGATCCATTATTCCTGCGGTTTTGGGTCCTCCTCCTCTCTCAGTCCCTGTCAGCCCAAGGCAATCCCAGAAATAAAGGCACTTTGTGCTTGACCGCTCCCATGTGCTTCTCCTGCAGTGCAGAGCAAAATTTCCACTGCAGCAGAGATGGGAAAGCAGCAGGATGGGAGAGGGAAGGGCACAGCTGAGGGTGGGTCTGGGAGAAAGGGGCTGTAGCACCCGAGGCTGAATCATCCACACAGCGATCAGAGTCACCCAGCTGGACCCACTGGGGCAGGAACTGCAATCACCACACACAAAGGAAACACACAGCACTGAAAAGGCAAATCGGGGTTGTGGAGATGCTCTAAAAAAAGCATCCTTGAGGTGAACCACAGACACAGAAACCACTGGGAATCTTCAGGCATAAGGGAAAAAAAAAAAACCCAACCAAAAGGTTTCAGACCCATCCAATTAATGCCTCTTCAGGAGAGGGTCTGAAGCTACAATAACTCTAAAACTGCCTCTGAGGATACTCAGATTTATGCTTATTCAACCCAATTAGGTTCTCTAAGTACACTCATGAAAAGGCATTTTGAAGGATAATTTCAACTTCATAATTCATATCAGCTCTGGTTTCTTCTTCATATAAAATACAAGTCACATCTGGTTTTGCAGTACAGTACTGGAATTTTAAATAAATTCTTTTGAACGTTTTTAAAGCTAATTTGTTCCAATTTCCTCATATTTTTACCCCCACCATCCACAAGCCCCAACAACAATCCCAGATTATTTTTTTCCAAAATACAATCAGCCTTTAAATGCACACCTGGATAGTGAATTACAGTGTGTGGGAGGTTGTTTTTTATTTATTCAACTGTACTTTAGAGCCACAGCTGACAACTTCTTAGTTCTGTGGATCACATAAAGAAGATTGATTCCAACTCCTACAATCAATAACTAAGGAAACTGATGAGAAACTGTCTTTAGAATTTGTTATAGATGTTTCAGGGAAGAGTATCTGTTCCCACACAGAAGTTTGGTTGAGTTATAGCCAGGATTAAAATCAATCTAAAGTTACAAGAGAAGAAATTTAAAGTACATTGAAAGGGTAAGATAATTTAAAAGTGGGAGAATTTAAAAACCAGAGTAATTCTGTAATCCATGGCACCAGATCCAGTGGTGATTTCCCCAGGAGTCAGGCAGAGCAGAGCTCTCCCCAGACTGGCAAATCCTTTTCCTTCCTGAAGAAATGCCCACCCTTCTCCCTGATTTCCCCAGCCAGGGCTCAGGATCTGTGCCCAGGATGAAGAGTTGACACCCTTGGAAAGATCATTCCCAAGCTCTGTTAAAGCCCCAGCTCCTGTGACAGAATGAGCTCTGCAGTCCCAATTCCAGCCAGGATTCCAGCCCGCTCCCACACCAGAGCTGGGAGCCAGCCCCGGGCTCTGGGTGGCACCTCCTGCCCTGCTGCATGACAGGACCTGCCATGGGTCAGAATTTGGGCTCCAGTGTGGGAATGCTCAATTTGCCCATGTCAGAACACAGTTACTCCAAGGAACACTGATTTGTGGGACAGGAAGCTCCCAGCTGGAGCTCAGCTCCACTGCAGCAGCATTGATGTCACCAGTCAGCCTCACCTTAACACTGAGCTTGCAAACTGCTGATTTCCAAGGAAAGGCACCCCCTGGCACCTTTGGAACCACAGGACAAACACGGGAGGGCTGAGGGGGGAGCCCAAAGGCAGCATCAAAAGTAAACCTCGGTCCAGGGTGTGTGAATTACTTTTGATAACGAGCTGTGGTTGTTAATTTGAGCCCGGTTGGGTTCAAACCCAAGGAACTGCAGGGGAACCAACTCTGGGGATGGAAATGGAGGCAGGGCAGAGCCTCCCTGGCAGCACTTACCCAGTCCCTTTTCACCTCCAGGGGGAAGCAGGGATGCAAAGCAAGGCACGGTTACAAGCCAGCTGGGCACTGCCAGAGCAGCCCACTGAAAGCCTTCCTGCAGGGCAGCAGGCACAGCCCCCAGCAGCCAGCCTTAACTGTGGCCAGAAGTACTTCAATAAAGGCACCAGAGAGCAGTTACCCTGCTGGGCTTGAGTGGGTTAAAATCAAGTCCAAAAGCAACAGATAACAAGACTTGGATGGTCTCAAAGCCTCTATTTAAAAGAAGTGCAGCGCTCCTCAGACTCGCGTACTTTGGGGGAAAAATCTCATTTCCCTGCAAAGCTTTCTTTAGAAATTACTTCAGTGCTCTTTATAATTGCATATTTTGGGGAAAATGTTATTTCCCTGCAAATCTCTATTTAAAAATTATTTCAGTGCTCCCTAGAATCATGTATTTGAGGAAAAATGTTATTTTCCCTGCAGTAACAGGGATAAATATGTGCAGAGCTTCCCAGAATCACATATTTTGAGGAAAAATGTTATTTTCCCTGCAGTAACAGGGATAAATATGTGCAGAGCTTCCCAGAATCACATATTTTGAGGAAAAATGTTATTTTCCCTGCAGTAACAGGGATAAATGTGTGCAGAGCTTCCCAGAATCACATATTTTGAGGAAAAATGTTATTTTCCCTGCAGTAACAGGGATAAATATGTGCAGAGCTTCCCAGAATCACATATTTTGAGGAAAAATGTTATTTTCCCTGCAGTAACAGGGATAAATGTGTGCAGAGCTTCCCAGAATCACATATTTTGAGGAAAAATGTTATTTTCCCTGCAATAACAGGGATAAATGTGTGCAGAGCTTCCCAGAATCACATTTTTTGGGGAAAAACGTTATTGTCACTGCAAATCTCTATTTAAAAATGTGTGAAATACTTCTTAAAATCGCATCTTTTGGGGGAAATTGGTTTTTTCCCAGCAAGTCTGCCTAACAGTGATCACTCTTGCCCACAGAATGACCTGCAAGCCCAGGCCACCCCCCATTTCCCAGGAAAACAAGGCATCCCAGCATTGCCCAGCTGTCTCCTCTCCCCTTTCCCAGCTGCCTGCTCAACACCATTTCCTGCTGCAGCTTTACAACCTGTTGTATCCCTACTCAGAGTCCTCAGCAGTGACACCGAGCCAGGATTCACTTTGGATTTTCCAGAAGCAAATTCTAATGTCACAAACACCCAATCAGTAAAAAGCCAAACCAACCCCCAAAAGCTTCAATTTCTCAGAACAGGTTTTTAAAAAATATGAATCCTTACAATTTAGGGGTGCCTACAAAGTGTATTTTTTCCCAAATCCACTGTTACTAAACTGAGCTAAATGTAAAAGCTCTTAAAATCAATTTTGTTGGGCAGAACACTGTTTCTGGGGGAATACACCTCCTCCAGTGAACAGTATTTAAGAATTCCCCCAGGAATTTTCATTCTGCATGTTAAGAACACACTAATGATTAATTAATATTAATATCCACTTAATCCCTGCAGCCATTAACCACAGAATTATCACTTACAGAGACAAAAGCAACCACTGCTTCACAGTCTGACACAACACACTGACCACATCCCTGAAAAACAGGGAATTACTCTTTATCAACACACCTGCAACCAAATATTCAGGATTTGAAGTTTCCTTTCCTGCCATAGAAAATTGAAATCACACACGGCAGAAGCTGAAGGAATTTTCTCAAGGAATATCCCAATCCCTGCTTACCATGACGATGTCTCCAGGCTGGATGGTGATCTCATCGTGGCTTCTGGATTCAAAAGGATACAGAGCTCTATAATACACTATTTTTACATCCTCCTGAGCAGAAATGGTTAAAGGAGCTTTCTCTGAGCAAAGGAAACAAACACACAGATACAGAGAGAAGAAATCAAACCACCTTATTTTTAAACGCTTGGAAAATGGGGTGAAAGTGGAGACAAGAATCAGCAAACCTGGCAGGGTCTGCAGGAAGTACCCTATCCCCCTTTCACACAAGGGGAAATATAAAAATTAATTCTTTAAATACAATTTTATTGTTTTCTCCTCTAAACAACAGGGAAGATCACAGAATCCCAGACTGGTTTGGGTCGGGAGGGACCTCAAAGCCCATCCAGCCCCACCCCTGCCATGGCAGGGACACCTCCCACTGTCCCAGGCTGCTCCAAGCCCCAATGTCCAGCCTGGCCTTGGACACTGCAGGAACTGGGAGTCCACAGCCTCTCTGTGCAGGATTTAGTCATAAAAGTGATGCAATCCTTTGGACAAATATTTAAACCAGTATCACATTCCCAAACAGTTCTTGTGTGTATCCAAGACACTCAAGAGGGAAGCAGGATTCCCAATACAGGCAAAAACCAGGATACAATGCACAGAAAAAGCTCTCAGCTGAAAGTGGCTGTGTGGAGAGCAGAGAAAGGGGAATCAAATTTTAGATTTCAGGTCATTTGTCCAGTGAACAAAGGAAGGCAGGAAAGGAAAAGGGTGACTAAACAATGTATTGTTCCTACTTTGAAAAATCCCAATATCCCACACCAAAATAAAAACTACAGAAACAGTTTTTGACATCTTGCATCCAGCCCCTTCCAGCTGAGATTCCCTCTTCCCTTGTCCTGCAGTCTCAGAACTGTGCTTTCCCCTCTGCCTTTTGGGAAGAACAGCAATGAAAGAACCATTTTTGGAGTCTAGAGCTCAATCCATGCATTATTTACTCTAATAAGACTCACAATCCAACCTTGACCACCACTTTGTTCTGTGTTAAATGGGAAAAGAATGACAACTGAGCTGTCCCAGAGCATTCCCTGCTGTTGGACCCTACCTGCATTGGACCACGGAGCCTGGCCAGGTTTGTTGGGCTCCTGGTGGGGCTGGAAGAGTTTACTCAGCTTCTCCTGCATTTCCTGCTTCCCCTTATCCTCACTTTCCTTCTTCTTGGGTAGTTCTTCCCTTTTTTGCTTGTCATCTTCCTGGATTTTTTTTTGCCACTGAGGTTCTTCCTCTGGCTGTCCCCGCTCCAGCCGCGGTTTGTCCCGGTCCTGGATCCGCCTGGTGGAAGATTGGGGGGGTCAATTCAAAAGAGCCACTCAAACCAAAGCCTACCAAAGCTTTTGGGTGATCTCCAGTACAAAGTGTCTTCTTTAGGGCTTTTCCATGCCCTAACTCTATTTTGGTGAGTTACCAAGCACTCCCCAGCATCTCCTCACACAGTGGTTCCCAGGAATCAGACTCGTTGAATGGCTTGGGTTGGAAGGGACCTTAAAATCATCTCGTTCCAACCCAAGGTAAGACTCCAAACAGCCAACTCAGAAAGGAAAAAGCAGGAATCAGAACATGTGGCCATCCTTATCCTGATGTTGAAGGGCAAGGAGGAGAAGTATTTGCAAGCTTTACACAGCACTCCAGAGAATTGTTGGGAATATTTCCCATTTCCAACCGCCAGAGTTAACAAGTCCTTCCCCTCCACCAGAGGAAATGAATAAATATTCTCTGCTAGAAACAATTTGCCCCAGTAAAGATAACTCTGAAGATCTAAAGGACACCCAGTGTGTTCCAGTTTGTTTTATGGCCTGTTCCACCCCTGGAATTTCTTCACAGTTAGGGACAAATGCCTGAGAAGCAGCTGCTCCTCACACACTTGGTGTGCTACAAAGAACAGACTCTGTCCAAGGACAGAGTGAATTCCTGACCAAAAAAGGAGGGATGGGGGAAAAAAAAACTGATTCATGGAATGCCAGGATCCCAGAGGCTGGAAAAGCCCTCCCAGCCCAGCCAGGCCCAGCTGTGCCCCATGCCCACCTTGTCCCCAGCCCAGAGCACTGAGTGCCACCTCCAGCCCTTCCTGGGACATCTCCAGGGATGGGCACTCCAAACCTCCCTGGGCAGCTCCTGCCAAGGCCTGAGCTCCCTTTCCATGAGGAAATTCCTGCTGGTGTCCAACCAAGCCACTTCCCAAGCATTAGAGGGTGGCACTAGAGGAGACAAACCTCATCTGCATCCCTGGAAGTTTTGGGCAGACAGGAATATTTTCCGAGAGGTGCCAGGGGAGGTGTTACATTTAGGGCTCCATTAGAGCAGTTTGTTACCTCTGAGCTTCTTTTTGCTTTTCCAGCTCCACTGTCTTCCTTTCCTGTTCCTTCTGTTTCAACCTCTCAGCTTCCAAGCTCTTCTGCTTCTGGAGCTGCTGCTTGTTATGGATTTCTCTCAGCTCCTGGATTAAAAAAAGGAAAACAGGTGTAAGCATCCACTCTGTGAATCAGAACTAACGGCCCCAAAGGGTTCCCTGTGAGGGAACGACACCTGGGAATTGCTGGGGATCTCTGTCCAAACTCACACTCCTGCCAAATGCAGATATTTCAGGTTCATTTCCAGGGTCTATGAACCACCTACTGTTTTCCTATTTTTATCCATTTAACTGAGACATTAAAGGGTTAAGAAACCAGAAATCATTTAAATGGGACTCTAAAAAATGGACAAAGCTTAATCTGAACAGTCACTTCTGTTTTATTTTGTTTGTTGGTTTGTGGATTTAACTTATTAAATTCCATACACAAATCTGCCCTCTGAGCTCTCACAACAGCAACTCTTAATCAGTTTCATTTGCCAATTAATGCTGATTTACTAAAGAACCTTCAGGTTTGGTTTATACACAGGAGACTGAAATCCTTAAGGAATGTCTTTGGGATGAATCATGGTATTCATTCATATACAAGTCTGGCTTTTCTTAATTAACTGGAAGGACACTGCCTGAAAAAATTAGAATATAAATAATAATAATAAAACCAGAGTATTTTCCTCAAGATTTGTTCTCTGCATTTACACCTATTAACATAAAACCAACTTTCATCTGGAATTTCTTTGCATAACCTGGAATTTTGCATCTGAACTCCTCAGTATTACAGGGGAAAAAAAGAAAACTCCCTATGACCACTGAGGATTTTCCCTGAAAATAGTTCACTTCAAAAAACTGATATCTTTTAATGAAAATATGGTACACGTGAAATTGAAACAGTTAATCTTGGAAGTATTTGGATAGTTTTTCAGAAATTCACAATCTACAAACCACAGGAAGTTTTAATGTAAAACTCCTCATGCACTGACCCAAATGAGAAAATTGCATAAGAGACAAAAAAATAAATGTAGGTGATTCAGGGATGAAATTTTCAAAAGGGAAGCTGATCCTTGTGGCTCAGTTTTCAGGTCTCAGTTTTATTTCATTAATGCTCCCCAGTTTTAAAGTCAATGAAAACTGAGCTCAGCATCATTAAAGAGAGAATCAGTTCTCAGGGAAGTTGGAATTAAAACCCTGCTAAGGCCCTGAATCCCACTGAAATGCAGGGAAAATCCCAATTTGGGCAATACTTGTTTTATGATCGCCCTGAGTGTGATGAGCAGGGGGAACCACAGTCCCCACGTCCTCTCCATGACCTCCTGAACCCTTATTTGTACCAAAAACATGGACAAGTGCAAGGGACAAACTCCTAGAGCATTGGCAGTGCTGGGACTGACATCCTTCAGATGAGACAATCCCAGACTGGTTGGGTTGGAAGGGATTTTAGGGATTATCCAGTGCCAGCCCCTGCCATGGCAGGGACACCTCCCACTGTGCCAGGCTGCTCCAAGCGCCAGTGTCCAGCCTGGCTTTGGGCACTGCCAGGGATCCAGGGGCAGCTCCTAAGGGATCTCACCACTAAATGCAGGATATTCACCACTTCCATGGCCAAATGGAAAACGGGAATGCTGCAGCTGAGCCATGCCCCCATGTCTGCCTGGAGCAAGGAGATTCCACTGTGAGTACCTGGAGTAGGAGCAGTAAATGCTGCTGCCAACCCTGGGACAAACAATTAAATTATTTTCTTTGCTTGTTGTGTCATTTCATCCACCTGCTTAGCTATGTCAGGATCTCAGGGAACACTTTAGTAATTATTTAAGTTTTCCACAGACATTTTAGCCCTATTCCCTCCCAGCCAAGCTGATGTGTTGGGTCAATGTTCTGTGAAGGGATTTTTCTGTGACAGAACTGCATGTTAAGAAAATCAAACCTAGTTTATAGTGCTGGCACTGGATGGAGCATCTTTGGAGACGAAAAAATCCCACATATATCCCTCTTTGGGTCAGCCAGGAGGAAACAAAGAAGTGCTGGGCATCTCATGCAACAGAGGTGCTCAACTGCTTTGCCAGGTGGGAGGATGAGGAGGAAGAGCCAGCATCTCCCAGAGTTCTACTGGAAACCAGCTGAACTTCAGTAACACTTCAACAGCCAAAACATTTCCAGCTGGATATTCAGCACAGCCCTACACTCATCCTGTACAGACACAGCTCCCAGCTGTACACATCCCACTCCTGTGCTGGAATTCCAAGGACACACCAAGGCTTTGCTCGTTCCTGGGGTGCAGGACAAGGAATGCCTTACCTTAGAAGCTGAGAAATTGTTACCTTGGCACTTAACTCCAAACAGACCAACAAGGAGAATTCTGAGATGTTCCAACAGCCATATCCATCATATTGAATAGGAATTAAAGCATTGCACAGAGCAGAGCAATATTCACTCTTTACAGACAAGTAATTTGCTACAAAAACCTTCATGGTAGAAATGGGAGTTGTTTAGGCCCAGATTGTGCCTTTTTGACAGAAAGACAACAGCACTTGGGATATTCAGGGATTACAATACAAAGTTTCCATCAGATCTTCTCCCCTTGAGACAAGCATTTGATCCCAGAGGAAAGGACCCTGTGGTTCCATGCTCCCAGAAGCTTTTCCAGAGCAACCCTCTCCTGCCCCATTCCCGAGCTCCCAAAGCCTCTGCTTTGGCCTTGGCACACAAGTCCTCCCTTCACCCCATCCTGGGGAGATGGGACAAAGGAAGGATGTTGCCACCTCTATCCTACTCGGAATCACAGATTACAGTGATGTGTAAGGATACTTCCCCCATCCAAATGTTTGCTTTTTAAAAATTCTGAAAATCATGACCAAAAAAGGCAATTTACTTAAACTCCTGAAGTTCCAGATAAGCAAAAGATAAAAATCACTCATTAGTATCTTGCCCAAGATGCCATTCAAGGCACACTCCTCATGCAGGCATAAGGATTAGATAAAAATCTAATGCTAAACTCTTCTCTTTGGTTTTGTTTTGGTGCTGGCACCCTTAGGAAACACTGACTCAGTGAAACACTGCACACTCATCTGCTTAGGGAAAGTGAAGCACATAACTGGAGGAGGCTCCTCACTCAGAGAGAGCTGGGTCCTGCCTGAGCAGGGCATGGAGACCTTTGGGAAGGAGTGTAAGTGCTGGATGCAGCCCAGGAGGAGCGCCAGGCACTGCAGCATTGCCTCTTCCACTGCCACTGACTGGAAGAAAGAAATGCTCAGATGTAAACAGGCATTGGGAGCAGGACTGCCCCGTTCACATGGATCACACAGGCACTGACAGCGACGGACACACGGACAACAGCGGGACAGCTTCAGCCCTCCTGGGGGGTCTCTGCTTTTCCCAGGCACTGGGAAAAAATTCTCAGCAAAACTATTTCAGAAACATGAACTCATTCCTGAGGTGCTCTTGGGCAGGAACAGCAGCAAGAAATTCGGGATTCTTCCATGTTATAGGAAGTGGGCATTTGGTCCTTGGAGACAGGAGTCACATCGAGCCTTAAGCTTGGAGGGTCAGTTTAGATCCAGAGATCTTGGACAGGAATTGTTCCCTGGGAGGGTGGGCAGGCCCTGGCACAGGGTGCCCAGAGCAGCTGGGGCTGCCCCTGGATCCCTGGCAGTGCCCAAGGCCAGGCTGGACACTGGGGCTGGGAGCAGCCTGGGACAGTGGGAGGTGTCCCTGCCATGGCAGGGGTGGCACTGGATGGGCTGTAAGGTCCCTCCATCCCAGACCATTCCATAATTCTATGATCCTAAAATAAACAAGTGACCAGTTCCATTTTATTGACAGCTGTATCAATATTATTAGATCTCTAGGCTGAGATTTTTAAAGAGTACTGGAAGTTTCACTCCTTCAATCATAATTCAAGACATGAAGAAGTGGCCAAACTTTCAACCTTGTAACAAACTCAGTCACCTTACAGCCAAATACAGCCCAATCCACAAGACTATTATCTCATAAAATGCCCCAAATCTCATTTCAAAGGATACATAAGCAGCCAAACAAGCACCAATGATCTCCCTGAAACCAAGTGGTTCTACCTAAAGATATCCAATACTACAATTCAAATGACCTGATTTGAAATATTAAAAACATTTTGTAAGCCTGAAAGCTGCTGGAAATGCACCATATTCTATGAATATTTCCAACTCCAAAGGACTCATCAGAAGGAATTTAAATCAGTTGTTTTGGAGAGATGACAAAAAGATCCAGCAGAAAAAAAATCTCATTTATCTCCCTAACCATTAAAAGACACACAGCGAAGATGATGTAATTTAACACTTGTAAAAAGTATTCACTTACTGCAGAACATACAAACATGGAGGCAAATCCAGAGCATCCTGTAAACTGCTTGGTGTTAACAAGTTGCCTGGTAAACTAAAATTACCTTGATTAAACCCGGAGTTTATAAGTTATTTGCTTGATAAAAATGTATTTTAAAAGGAAAGATTTCCATCTTTCCCATCTTGACCTATTGTCCCTTAATTTACAAGAAGCCTTTAGCATATTTAGAGCTCAGATGTGGTGGAATTGTTGACAGACAATTTGAAAAATTTCACATTTCCTTGTGAGCATAGTCCAGCTGCCTGATAATCACACAAATGGCACCACAGGAACTGCTGTTTGTACACACCCAGGAACTGAGAACTCAACTAAAAGTTCTTCTGCTATTTGGGGAAATTATTAATTTAGCATTACCTTCAAGTCAATTTCTACCTCTTTCCAATGTCAGTCGCTTTTCCAGTGGTGGTTCCGAAAAGTTGTCACAGATTTTTGATTTTTCGGTAATTGTATGTGAGAATTATGGAAGTTCCTAAACAACCTGGTTTGGAGTGATATGGTCACCTAAGAAAGAGGTGATCTGTGCTTGGAGAAGTTCCACTTCACACAAATCCCAGTAAATGCAGGATTCCAGGAAAGCCTTCACCAGCCTTGTGCATAAAATCTCGAGTGCTGGGCACTGCCCAGGCTCCCCAGGGAATGGGCACGGCCCCGAGGCTGCAAGAGCTCCAGGAGCGTTTGGACAGCGCTGCCAGGGATGCCCAGGCTGGGGTTGGTGGGGGGTCTGGGCAGGGCCAGGGGTGGGACTGGGTGATCCCTGTGGGTCCCTTCCAGCTCAGGATATTTGATGATTCCATGAAGAACAACAGCCAAGAAATCCCTGCTGCACTCAGCAGCTTCTAAGGGGTTTCTCTACCCCTTCCAAGCTGAGCCCACAAAAAGGTCCATGTGCCTTCTTAGGGATTTAATCCAGTAATAAAATCCTCCAGGCCCCCCCAAAATATGCCTTGCACATCTCGAGAAACTACAGAAGGGAGAACTCTCTGAATTCAGCTCCCACAGCTCCGTTTCCATGGTACAACAGGGGCTGGAGCGTGTCCAGGGCAGGGAAGGGAGCTGGGAAGGGGCTGGAGCCCCAGGAGCGGCTGAGGGAGCTGGGAAAGGGGCTCAGGCTGGAGCAAAGGAGGCTCAGGGGGGACCTTGTGGCTCTGCACAAGTCCCTGACAGGAGGGGGCAGTGAGGGGGGGTCGGGCTCTGTTCCCAGGGAACAGGGACAGGAGGAGAGGGAACGGCCTCAGGCTGGGCCAGGGCAGGCTCAGGGTGGACAGCAGCAGGAATTTCCCCGTGGAAAGGGAGCTCAGGCCTTGGGAAGAGCTGCCCAGGGAGGTTTGGAGTCACTGTCTCTGGAGGTGTCCCAGAGGAGTCTGGATGTGGCCCGTGGGGACAGGGTTTGGGGTGATGCTGGGGTGGCACTGGATGATCCCTTCCCACCCTGACAATTCTGGGATTTTGTGACCGCCCCTCCTGAACTCAGCCCTTCCCAGAAAGACAAGGAAGCTGCAGCAAGGCAGAAATCCCCACATACAGAACCAGATCTGCTCCTCCCATCAGATGAGCTCCACAATCTCCTCAAGCCGGAGGAGACTTTCTGCTCTTCCCAAAGAGGTGTCTCCACAACTCGTTATCAATTGACTGAAACCAATTTTTGTTTTAAACTGCAAAACCATTTACCTCTTGCCAAGGCATTCTTGGATTCCTGGCACATGCTGATAAATCTGTGCTTAATGGGCAACTTCAATTTTTAATTAACATCAGCTTGTTATCTGTGAACTTCAACCCTTCAGTATTTAAAAGATTGGATTTTGGGTGACTGGTTGGTTGGTTTTGGGGATTTTTTTTGCTACTGTCACAATACCAAGAAAATTCACCCCTTGTGCCCATTTATACTGTTTAGGTAATTTATGATCAAACCAAATACTGGCACTAACTTTAGAATTAATATCCTTTGGTCCAATTTATCACTTTCAAAGGACTCCATTAAAAAAAATAATACCCAAAAAGCACAACATGTTAAGATGTATCCAAAAATCATACATTAAGAAAAATTAAGCAAGGTTTAAACCTCAAGGATTAATTAAGCAAAGATTAAACCATTCTATTTTGTTTTAAATATAAATTGTGCCCATTTTGTTTGTTCTGTGTCTGACTCTGCAGAGATTCTCCCCTTCCATCCTCCCTGTCTCAGACTGGGAGAGTCATCTTCAAATTTACCTTAGAACAGGGCCACACTTTCAATTTTTTCCTATAATTATTAATAACTCTAGTTTAAACAAGCAATTTGTTGCTTAAATTCAACCCCACCTTCCACCCTAAATTGTTTGATTTAATCCCAGTTGATCAATTTACAAAACAACTCCATTAATGTCACTACCACAGTGATTTTCCTTGCAGCACAATTTGTGACACCTTGCAGGAAATTGAGTATTTCCGGCCAGCTTTCAGGAAAACCCACCAGTGGAACTGGCAGATAAAGTGCTTGAACATTGGAATATTTTATGAAAAAATGAATGCCATTAAAAGTTTATAACTACAGACTGATTTCCAACTTCTCTCTGCAGAACCCTGACATGTCTGGTGCAGAAATACGAAAAAAATCACAGTTTTAACAAAGACTGAGCAATAAAGCAGGAAACCACAAACAGCTACACGCAGGGACAAGAAGGAGCACACGGACAGCACATAAAAATTCATGGTGGCAGCAGAAAATCAAGTCTCTTTTATTCAAGATTTCAATTTGAAGTCCTGATTCCAGCAGATTTGCTGACCTTGTCCTGCACTTCTTGGATGCAAAAGCACAGAAACTGGTAATTTCATTTTTGCAATCATAAATCCGGAATCAGGGCTCAAATTTCCTCCTAAAGAGATTCTGCAGATTAAATTGATTCAACCCTGAGTTTGAAAGCTGAGCAGCATTTTCTTAAAAATAAAATAAAAATTAAATAAAATCCCCAACAGACAGATTCGAGAATGCTCCCAGGATCATTAATGCATCCTTCATCATTTCATTTTTTTTTTCCACAATCAGGTTAGAAAATAATTAACTGAACATTCAGAAAGGCTTAACGAGTCCTGGGTTACCTTCAGCTGATTATTGAAAATATCAATTTCCTGCAGTTTAGATCTGGTTTCTTTCTCCACCTCATCCAGCTGGTCCCGGAGCTGCTGCCGTGCCAGTTCCTTGGCTTCCAAGGCTCTTTTGATGGTGAGAAGGGAATCCCCTGGTTTTGAACACATTATCAAGTCAGTATTTCCTTCCATGGAACAGTTCAGGTCATAGAAAGCAACATTTTCCCATCTGCATCTTGCAACACCCAAAGAGCAGTTCCAGGGGACACTGCAGAGAGGGAACGTGGCCTGACCCAACTGAGGCATTCCCAAATCTACTCACTGTGCAAACTGTTCTGCTGGACTTGCTTGAGCTGATCATTCAGCAGCTGCTTCTCTGGAATCAACCTGCCCAGCATCTGCTGAGACTCCTGAACCCAGGGCACAGGCAGGGAAAACAAGAACAGAAACAGGCAAAAAGGTGAGTGAGGGACAACTTCAGCCATGAGACCTCTCATTTTCATTTCTTCTTTACTTTTCCCTCACTGAATGATGTGTTACTGCCTATTTCCCTCCTGATGTATTATTGCTCTTATCCAAGCACTGTCTGTGTGATAACGCCACAGATCCCAGACATTCTCTGCCAGTCCAAAAGAGGGGATGTATCAAATTGAACTGATTCTCATTGAAAATTGAACTTGGCTTTCAATTACCCAAAACTGAAGGCAGAAAGACAAGGACAAATTTGAGGAAATGTTCAAACAAGCACTTACTAAATGTTTAATTCTGATTTTAATAAATGAAACATAGAATCCCAGAACCCCTGAGGCTGGAAAGCCCTCCCAGCCCAGCCAGGCCCAGCTGTGCCCCATGCCCACCTTGTCCCCAGCCCAGAGCACTGAGTGCCACCTCCAGCCCTTCCTGGGACACCTCCAGGGATGGGCACTCCAAACCTCCCTGGGCAGCTCTTCCCAAGGCCTGAGCTCCCTTTCCATGGGGAAATTCCTGCTGCTGTCCACCCTGAGCCTGCCCTGGCCCAGCCTGAGGCCGTTCCCTCTCCTCCTGTCCCTGTTCCCTGGCTGCAGAGCCCGACCCCCCCGGCTGCACCCTCCACGAATAGTTAATTAATAATATTAATAACACTGTTAATGATTAGTAACTTAGATCAGGAATAGAAAGACAAATATTTACAGGATAATAAAGACTTGCCCTTTAAAGGAATATATTCTGGCCAAAAGCCATGAAACACAAGCCCTGAGGGATGAGAATCCTTGAGTCCTTGACCTCTCCACTTAGAGCTCTTGGAAGGGGATTCTGATCTCTCTCAAACTCAGCACGTGGTTGTAAGCTTGTGAACTGCTGTGTTACAGGGGTCCCTGCAGATGATCCTCCCCCTTTGGGGGATCCTATTTATGTGTTTTCTGTAGAACCCTGGCCCTTTCCAGAGCAGGAAGTGCTACCTCACACACTCTTCTGAAGCCTTGACCTTCAAGCTCAAGTTGTCGGAACACCTTCAGCAGCACGAGGTGAAACAGCACCTGAGTATCAACATCCCATCTTTCCCACAAACCCTGTAACTCCTCTGGGCAGTTCTCTGGAATTGCAGGCTTTTGAGGAATCAAGCAGCTGACAGCTTCAATCTGTCAAGGAGGCTTGCAAGTAACATCATTCAATGCTAAGAATAAATGTCCCCTGACCCCTGAGCACCAGAGTGAGCCCCAGGGACGTCATGGACTCCCCATCCCTGGAGGTGTCCAAGGGCTTGGAGCAGCCTGGGACAGTGGAAGGTGTCCCTGCCCATGGCAAGGGTGGCACTGGATGGGCTTTAAAGTCCATTCCAACCTAAGTTATTCTGTGATTCCACAATTCCACAACAAGTTTTAAATTTGGTTCCAAGAACCCGGGACTGACTGCACTGCCATAGCTTTGGGCTGTCCCACTTTCCTCCTGCCAGACCCTGATGGGGCTCTGCAGTGCCCAGCTCAGCTCTGAGCATTATGCAACGACTGCAGCCTCCTGTGAGCTCCTTATGTTCCCGAAAATACCCTGAGACGAGACAGCACAGCACAGTCAAGGACTTAAGGAATTCACTAAGTAGCAAAGTAGCAAAATTCAGATGAACTACAGATTTGATTATCAAGAGCTGCACATGTCCTTCATGGTGCAGCTGCAGGGCCTGTTGCAGCAACAGAGCTTTCCCAGCCCCTCAAGGAGATCCCAAAATCTGGATGCTCCAATCCTACCCTGCGCTGGGGCAGCCTCACCTCCAGGCTTGGGGGGGCTGCAGCTCCTCCCGAGGGGCAGCGCAGGGACAGCTCCAATCTCTGCTCCTGGGACAGGGACAGCAGCCAGGGAGCGGCTGGAGCTGGGCCAGGGCAGGGTTAGGTTGGATTTTAGGGAAAGGTTCTTCCCCCAGAGGCTGCTGGGCACTGCCCAGGCTCCCCAGGGAATGGGCACGGCCCCGAGGCTGCCAGAGCTCCAGGAGCGTTTGGACAGCGCTGCCAGGGATGCCCAGGCTGGGATTGCTGGGGGGTCTGGGCAGGGCCAGGGGTGGGACTGGGTGATCCTGTGGGTCCCTTCCAGCTCAGGATATTCCATGACTGCCATCCTGGGGCTGTTATCTACCTGGAACAAATGGGAAACAGCAATGTATACAATATATAACCTTGCTCTGGTGGGAGGTTCCCTGCCCATGGCAGGGGGTGGAACAAGATGAGCTTTAGGGTGCCTTCCAAACCCAAGCACTCTGTGTTTCTGTGACTCTGAGAATGCTGCAGATCAACCAAGCAGCAGAATGGATGTCAACATGAAACAGAAAAATTCTCCTTCTCCAAGCACAAAAAGCACCACAGGACAGCATCTGAGGGTGGAATGTGGTCACAACATCAGCTACTTTGTTTGTAAAGGCCAGAACGCTTCCAAACATCCCAGATTACCCAATGCACCAAATAGCTTGGGGAGTGTGTAAGGACACAGAATGCCAAGGGATCGTGAAGGTCAAGTCCTGTTTCCTGAAATCACAGACAACCATGGAATAAGCATCTATCCAATAACTCCCACCACATGGATTCCACATCCCTTCCTTGGACTGAAGAAACAGATGAAAGAAATTATTGGCATCAGTAACTCTGGAAAGTCATGCACCAAGAAATGGCCAAGAATTGAGTAATGTCCCACATGGCAGAGGAAATCAAACCCCAGTTCCTGCCCCTTGAAAAATCTTCAAATCACCTGGGAGCCAAAGTGTTCATCAAGGGGGTAAAGAATCCCTGCAGGCAATGGGCAAGGCCCACACAGCATAAATGTGTTTCAAACACAGCTCAGGTGTTTGGAAAGCAGGTCCTTCTGAACCTCCCTGGAAACAGCACTCGACCAGAGAGCGCAAAGCCAGAGACTGGCACACGTCTTCATCACCCAGGATTAACTGGGACACCACTTCTTTCACAACTTTAATGAAACTGCATCTTGGAACTAATTAATAGGTTGAAGAATAATTACTCCTCTGAATTAACTCATCTTCCCACAGGAAGTGCCAGATGTATTAAACTGAACTATTTCCAAGTGAAGATACATCACCCTACAAAGATAATGACAATACTGACTTTTTAACCTATTTGAGAGTTTAGAGGATGAAAATCTCCTTTTTTAAAACTCATTTACATCTTCAGTCTGTCCTCTACAGATGAGATAGGAAAATTTACAGGATATTTGAAAAACTAATTTTTTTTTTTTTTCAGGAAAAAGCTTTAAGGTTCTCCCCAGACAAAATGTGGCCTTTTCTCCTAAGTAGTGACATTTTCTGGGATCACAATTGGGATAGAAACACCTCAAGTGACTCTAAGAGAAGTATCAGTGGTGGAGCTCACTGAGAGCAGACATTACCACACAAGCACAGCTATTGCTGCCAAACCACCTCAAAGCCCAAAACCCAACAGAACAACTGCCAGGGAAAGCAGGAGTGAAGCTGGGACAGAACAGCAGGATTAGGTTTTAAGCCAGGTTTTACACCTCAGCCCCGTAACATAAGTTATGTTCTCTTTTTAGTGGTAGAAACCCCTGAGAGTCCCCATGACCAGCCAAGAATTAATTTCAAGCAATATGAAGTATTCAATAAAAGAGAAAAATCCCTAAATCAAATACTACAACCCATTGAAAAACCCTTACAAGCTACAAAGAATACTCTTTCACTAAAGGTAGACACCTACTCAGCTCCACCTCTAATTTGACAGAGAATTTAGGATCAGTAAGAAAGGCAAATGCCAGGTTTAGATCAAGAACTCCCTGATTTCACTGGGAACTCCCATTTTGAAAGTTCATTATTTTTCATAATTAAAAAAACCATCAACAAGCCACTTCAGTGAAGTCAATTCTTTCCCCCAGCACACAAACAGCAAAACATACACTGGAAAATTTCCTTCTCCTCATCCCCAAAAACACCTGCAGCCAAAGCATTTCCTGCTCCCCACAACAGGAGCCCAGGAGGATGGAGGATAATCCCAGACACCCCTTCACGTGGAGGAAGCAGTTCCTAGGCACGTCTGAAGGACATTAATTTACAGAAATGATGAATTATCTCCAATGATTCCCTTAAGTGTGAGGAACAGCTCATCCCAAGTTTGCTCAGGATATCAATGCACTTGAGAAGGTCAAAATTCAAGACTAAGAGTAAAATTAGGGAATGTTTTCTCACCTGTAGCTGCTGCTGTAAATGGGTGATTTCTGCAATTCTGAGTTCTCTGGATTTATTTGTACTTTCAATATCTTGTCTTTGGGTCGACAGCCGACACCTGATATCCTGAAGCTTTCCCTCCAACTGGTTTCTTTTATCATTCTTTAAACAAAAAGAAAGATATCTATTTTATATTTTTTTTACCAAAATGTTTGGTCATGCAAGTCAGGATCTAAAAACTACTTTTACTCCATATTTAAAAGAGAAATTATAGAAAATAAACATGGCCAGGGCACAGCCACCAGCACGCTGTGCTTGTGTGTTTGAGCTGCACCACCACCACTCACGAGAGCTTCCAGTTCGAATTCCAGGGTTTTCTTCTTTGCCTTCAGCACCACGATGTCCTCCTGCTCCTTGTTCCTCTGGTTCAGCAGCTCCTGCCGCCGGTTGCGCTCCCACTCCAGCTGCCTCTGCCTCTCCAGCTCCCGTTTGGCAGCCTGAAGCATTCAAAAATAAGTATCTGTAATTTCTGATATTCATATGCTACTATTCAATTTAAACATTGGTATAATCTGGGAGCTGCTCTGTGCCTCTGCACACACAAATTGCTCAGTGGTTGCAGTGCTTCCCTGCACAGCAGAGGTGACTGAACAGAAAATCCCTCTGTTTTCCTGTTTTCCAAGATCCAGTTTGCTCATTTAACTCATATTAGGACTTGGAGAACTCTCCAGGACATATTCAAATCCCTTTCCAACCTCCAACATTAGACCTTTTGCAGCTTTGCAGAGAACAGCCACATGCTTCTGTGCTGAATTCATCATTGTTTAGCAGTGGGAGAAAATAAGAGCTTTTTGGGTTAACCAGGGTGTGTTTCCTTTATCAAATTAAAGGCCAGGCTGCATGGTGCTACCTGGTCTGGTGAATGTTATCACTGCCCATGGCAGGGGGTTGGAACTGGAGGATCTTTAAGGTCCATTCCAACCCAAACCATTCTGGGACTCTATGAAATTCATGCAACCCTGGAAAATCACGAATGCCAGAATTTTTTCTTCATTCATTCATGCACCTCAACATCAAATACAATAATAATAATAATAATTACTTTTAAAGAAGTGAGAAGTCAGGAGCATGTTGTCCCAGATGTCAGTGTCTCACCCATTCATTTCACAGGATAAATGAAGCAGTAACTGCCTCTTCCTTGCCTTTAACACCCCAGAAATTTCAGTTCCTGCTTTAAATGTTTGCTCGCCAACCCTGATAGCAACACACGGAGTGCCCAGCTCACACCTGGATCCCCCAAAGCCAGGGCACAGCCCCTCCCTGTGCTCCCCTGCGTCACCTCTCTCCTCTCGATCTCTTTCCTCCTCTCCTCCTCCCGCTGCCGCTCCAGCTCCCGCTGTTTCTCCAGCTGTTTCTCCAGCTCCAGCTGCCGCTTGCGCTCCTGCTCCTGCCGCTCGCGCTCCTTCCTCTCCTGCTCGGCCCTCTCGAGCTGGGCCAGCCGCTCCTGCTCCTTGCGCTGCTGCTCCAGGAGCGCCTGCCTGCGCTTCTCCAGCTCCAGGTTGCCCCGCTCAAAGTTCTCCCGCTTCTTGTCTTCAAATGTCACTGTGTGCACAGTAACAGGGGGCAAAAAGGACAATTAAACTCTGCCACTGACTTGGAAACAAAGAAATCCATATAAATCCAAATGAACCCCTAGCAAAGTGCAACAGGCTTCCAGCAGGAGAGGATGCAGCTCCCCTCTAGGGATAACTGGGCTCCACAGGCCAGCCTGGGGTTTAGCATTAGCACTGACATTGCTGATCCCCTCAAACCCACATCCTCAGCAAACCAAGGAGGGAATTTCCACTCCCATTCCTCAGGCCTCCAGCTTTCTCCACAAAGCTCAGCAAGTGGGGATAATTTAGACAAACCATTCTCCAGCTGATCCTCTGTGAGGACACGGATCTGGAATTCCTCTGTACACTGGATAATAGCAGCAGTCCAAGAGCCAACACTTCCATTAGTGCAGGGCAAAGAACTCAGCTGCTGACATCATCAAAAAGCCATTATGCAAGTGACCAGAACTTATTTAAAGTTGCTGTTCTCATTAGATTACTCATTACTGTCAGGAAAAGAAATGGTTTAGGTTCTTGAGCAGCTGAGCCCAGTAAGTCCGGATTCCTGCAGATCCACAGCCTCACCACTTACTGTCCTAAAAAAACGGCCTCACTTCCAGCACAGCTTCCCCGACATCCCTCTGCAGGCCAGGGATCATCCTTCCTTCCCCTGTTCCTCACTCCTCGGCCCCTCCCTCCAAACGATTCTTCCACTTCACCTTCTGTTCCTTTTCATACTCTCTGTGTCCCCTTCCCACTGCCCAAAGTCCAGACTTCTCTCCCTTGTATGGCCAACACGGACATATTTGGGATGCAAGGCCAGGGAGAGCCCACATTTCCTTCCAAGTGTGCACACTTGGTTGGACACATTGGCCTGACACCTGTTGAACCAGCTGAATTCTTGTCTTTTCAAGTTTGTCCCCCTCTCCAGCTGCCAATTCCCATTTCCTTTAGTTCTTTTCCTGGAACTGCTGAAATCACAAAGCCCCACACTGTTACACAGACTCCAAGGAAACGGGTCTCTGTGGGCATAGTGGGATCTTCCACAGAGCACCTCAGCCAAGCTTTGCTCCACCTAAGCCAGAGGATGAAGGCAGCAGGAATTTTTCCTCTCAATCCTGTGCCAGGGCTGGAAAGGGCTGCATGTGTGGGGAGTGCAGGAGATGAGGAGCCTGAAGGCTCTTCCCATCTCCAGTGTCAGCAACCCCAAGGATCAGGCACCAGTCAGGAATAAGCCAGACCCAGCAGTGTCTTGGTTGTGCCTCTGGCCTGTCCCAAACCACTCTCAGTAGCCCATGTAACCTCTCAGGCTGTGACCTGATGGCAACATCCCAGTGGGAGCAGCACACTAAATATCCCTGTTTTCCCTTGCTCACCTGGTAATTTCTTTTCCAGTTGCTGCTGTTCTTCTTCCAGTGCTGGTTCTTCTGGTAACCTTTGGTCTACAGACACCGAACTGGCAGCAGAAATCCCACTGCCAGAGCGGACTCTTCTGCCAAGGAAACGGGAATGGCAGGTGCTTAACACAACCCAGGCCTGCCCAAATTATTTATGATTTAATGATGAGATCAAATTAAATGCAATGATGTCATGTTTAATGGTACTTAATGTTCATTCAGTGTTGCCCAGAGAGTCTCACTCAGGCATTGCCTCAGGAGAACAGGATTTTCCAGGATCCCAGCAGTTCCCTGGTGAGCTGAGAAACCCAGTCCCAAGTTCTCCATGCAGATTCCAGATGGGTTCAACCCTGTCCCCAAGTTTTCTCACCCAGGAAGAGATTTTTCCACAACCACTGTGGGTTTGGGGAAATGCTGACTTAAACTACAGCAAAAATTGCAAAGACAGAGAAAGAGCTCAGTATAGTCAAGCTAAAAGCAAGATCCCAGGTGGAATACATAAAAACTGGGAATCTTCAAGAGGATATCTGAAGAACATGGTATGCAAACATTTATTTCCATTGCTGTTACTGTCTTCCCATCTATTTCTCCACAAAAAAAGTGAAATGGAGCAAGAGAAGTGATGAGTGACCCCACTGGTCCTAAACCCAGCTGTACCAAAAGAAGTCTGGATGTGGCACAGTGCAAATCCATAAAAGGTTTGAATTTCCAATACATTCCAATTGCTCTACAGGAGTATAAGCCTGAACCTAAATCTAGATTTCTATGGGCAGACTGAGAAAGTTTTGGAAGGTGTGCAGCATGAACATCCACCCAAACGCTGTTCTTACAGGGCAAAAGGTGCAGGGTCTCTGCTCAGTGTCCTGTACTTGGCACTCACAGAACCTTCCCAAATGAAATACAAAACTGAGGAGTGGGATTCCCAAGGGATGAGCAGCTACCTGAATGAAGGTGGGATGTACTCTGGAGGCAGTGCAGGTGGCAGTGGCTGACCAGACATCGCTACATCAATGAGGTGCATAGCCAGGATAAATTCCTCAGCTGTCAGCTTCCCATCTTGATCAATGTCAGAGAGATTCCTTGTTAAAGGGAAGGGACAAAGCAAGGAAATTGTTAAATATTAAAAATCACTGTTCAAAGGCATTGCTTCAACATATACAGTTCCAGATTCATTCACTTTTTTCACTATTATTTCCACACTACTTTGCTTTTTCAGAACAAATGAAAAGCAAACCCCAAATGCTTCCCTATTTCCCACATTTCTCATGGCTGTCTGCCTTAAGTCCAGCCTTGCAGCCATGGCTCGTCCTTCACCTGCACTGAGTGCTGCCAGGAGCACGCGCCAGACAAGGAACTTTAACCAGTGGAGTTCTCTTGAACACCTCCTGAACACCCAAAAGAACCAGCTCAGATGTTTGGCAGAACTTTTAGGTTTGGTCTCCTTCCTCCCTAGAGGCTCCTATCTCACATTCCAGAGCACCCACTGGCAGTGAAATCAAAGCCATTGATGTTCTAGTCGTGACAAGCACAAATCCACTCGGGCATCGTGCACATATTAAAAATTATGGAGTGATGTCTCTGGATGGCCCCAAAGCAGAGCTCCAACAGAGGCACAAATGCTTAACTCCTGTTAAGGTGGTGTTGGACAAAATTAACAGCCAGGGACAGCAGCCAGGGAGCGGCTGGAGCTGGGCCAGGGCAGGCTCAGGCTGGAGATCAGGGAAAGGTTCTTCCCCCAGAGGCTGCTGGGCACTGCCCAGGCTCCCCAGGGAATGGGCACGGCCCCGAGGCTGCCAGAGCTCCAGGAGCGTTTGGACAGCGCTGCCAGGGATGCCCAGGCTGGGATTGCTGGGGGGTCTGTGCAGGGCCAGGGGTGGGACTGGGTGATCCCTGTGGGTCCCTTCCAGCCCAGGATTTGTTTCTCCAGCATGCTGCACTCTAATCATGCAGGAAAATCACCCATGATACTGTGAAAATCAAAGGGAAATAAGTGATAAATTCTTTTGATATCCCAAGGCACAGGACTCTGTCAATGGGATTTAAATGTGGGAGACAATCACTGCCTCACTTGATCCACACCTGTGACACTGAAGTCCTCAGGCTGGAGCACAGAACAAGCCAGGAGACTGAGAATGTGCCGTGCAAAGAAATCTTATCAGCTGGGTCCACACCTGGGTTAGGAACTCCCAGGACAGGCTGAGCATCAACTCTCCCCTTTGTGTGCCTGAGTGAGGGATTTCAGCCCCAGCACAGGCTGACAAACCCTGCCCCAGACAGCAGCAACCACAGAGCAGGGCTCAGGAAAGGGCCAACAAGAGCTGCAACATCCCTTCCTTATCTCAGTGGCCTGGCAGTTGTGAATGTCCCCAGCTGAGCGAGTCCTGTTTGCAGCTCCTGGAGAGAGCTGGTGGCAGCTGCCTGCCCACACCACCACCCCAAGGCTGGCAAAAGCAGAGCACTTCTTGATTAATCATCTGCTGGGGGACTAGGCTGATTTAATTTCATCCCTTTGTTAGGAAACAGAGAAGGAAAGAGTGGTTTTTAATTTATAACACAACTCCCAGTGCTTTGCAAAGAGAACAAGTGCAGCTGAATGGCCTTGTCAAAGTGACTGCAGCACTGCCATCCTCACACTGAGCCCCTGGGCCAGCTCCAATGCTTCTCAAGCAAACATTCCTAAAGGATAGAAGTTAATTAGGAACAACTTTCCATGGGGCAATAAAAACATAATAAAGTTAGGCAAACAACAAGTTGGTAGGCGAAGGGGAAGCTGAGACAAATCCTTAAAAAAATCCATTATTGTAAAGGTCTGTAACTCCAGCCCCTGGGAAATCAGCCCTCCCAAACTCATGGAAAAGGCAGAGAAACCCCAAAGAAAGGGTGGTTTGGGTTAAGTCTCCTGTTCTACTGCCTGTGCACAGGTAAGTGGAAGGCACAGGATGCTGAACATCTGCTCTGCCTAAAAACCCAGCATTGAACCCCAACTTCCAAACTACCACACAAAAGATGCTTCTGGTACTCTTGTGGAATAATATCAATAAAGGCACAGAAGTGCAGGTTTTGTTTATAAAGTTACACATGACAAAGAGCAATGTGTGATTTATCAGTGAGACTGGAAATGGAGAAAACTGCCCAGACTCCAGTGCAGAGGTTTCAGAAGAGTTTGTGTTTTGATGGAAATGGAAACATTTATTTTACCATATTGTAGCCAGCTGAGCCTGGGGTAAACTTGACTGCATGAGAATCGTTCTCGCTTGGGGACCTAAAAGGGAAACAAATATTAACAAATAAGCAAGAGATGTGACCAGCAGGAACCTGGCTCCCCCAAATAACCATGAAATAACTCTTCCCTTCTGCACAACAACCACAGAAGCCCAGACTGGGTTGGGCTTGGAGGGACCTAAAAGCCCACCCAGTGCCTCCCCTGCCATGGCAGGGACACCTCCCACTGTCCCAGGCTGCTCCAAGCCCCAATGTCCAGCCTGGCCTTGGGCACTGCCAGGGATCCAGGGGCAGCCACAGCTG
Source organism: Corvus moneduloides (assembly GCF_009650955.1). NCBI lineage: Eukaryota > Metazoa > Chordata > Aves > Passeriformes > Corvidae > Corvus > Corvus moneduloides. Next base: position 122,405,299 of record NC_045477.1, read on the forward strand.
CTCTGGGCAACCAAACCACTCAGGTTAAAACCCAAGAAAGCTCTAAACCACAAAGAGATGCACCAGAACTGATAAAATCAAGCCAGGGGACCAGTCTAGTCTCTCCCTGGAAGTGGACACTGCTTTTAGCAGTGGGTGAACGAAGCACTGGAAATGGCTGCACAAGTTTTCACAGAACCCACTGTGCCCTTCTCCAGAAACATTTCCCAAGGTCAACTTTGCAGAAAATAAAGGAAAGATGGTGATAAAATGATCCCAGCTATGATGAATGTTTGTTTCTAAACAAGAGCATTAAGCACTTGGGAGATTCAAACAGAAAAACACTGATGAGTCTCTTACTTTGTGAACAACATCCTCAGTGGCATTAAATCGGCCTCTTACAGCTCGAAACAAGGAGACAACAGAAGCTGTTCCAGTACCTGTCAAGTGTCCACTCATGGTTTTGTCGTGGCTGTTGAAGAGCTGCCGGTACTTGAGCCGTGAGGACTGAGGCACAGCCCACTCTGCCACGGCAGGAGCACTGCAAGGACAGCAGGGAGACCAGGGATAATTGGAAATTTCATCTCATGAAGGTAATGGCAACAATCACAGAGTCATAAAATCACAGAAGGGCTTAGGCTGGAGGGACCTCAAAGCCCATCCAGTTCCACCCCTGCCATGGGCAGGGACACCTCCCACTGTGCCAGGCTGCTCCCAGCCCCAATGTCCAGCCTGGCCTTGGGCACTGCCAGGGATCCAGGGGCAGCCCCAGCTGCTCTGGGACACCTCAGTACCTCCCCACCCTCACAGCAAAATTGGGGAAAAGAACAATTTCAGGCATAAAACTTGATTTCAGTGCAGCACTTCAGCCTCTTGTGAGGGGGCAGGCCCTGGCACAGGGTGCCCAGAGCAGCTGGGGCTGCCCCTGGATCCCTGGCAGTGCCCAAGGCCAGGCTGGACATTGGGGCTTGGAGCAGCCTGGGACAGTGGGAGGTGTCCCTGCCATGGCAGGGGTGGCACTGGATGGGCTTTGAGGTCCCTCCCAACCCAAACCTTTTCATGATTCCATGATCTAATATTCCCTGCTATTTCTGACCACCATGGGTTTGACCTCTTGTTTGCAAACATTTATCATCAGTCTCTTGGAAGGTGTTTTTTTTCCTAAGAGTTTTGCTTTTTTCTTTACTGGCAGAGAATGAAGCAACTTAAACTGTTCAGAGGAACTACAAGCTTTTACCTAAACATGTACCAGGAAATGCAGAATAACATCCCATTTTACTCTGTCTTTAACTGGTTCTTTTAGTCAAATAATTCATAAGCTAAATGAAAACAAATGTAAAATATACTGAAAATGTAGAAAAGAAGGTGTGGAAAAGCCACATTTGAATGTAAAGTTTCTCATAATGGAATTCAGGTGAGGAATGTAATATTCACAGTTTTAATTCATTCCCATAACAGGTTGAGTTGATTTGTAGCTGATTTCCCAGGCTGAGAAGTCCTAATTCTGAAAAACAAGGAGCAGAGTTTTTCTGTCTTCAGGTGCATTCAAACTTTGTCCTTTCTTTGACCTTATAAACCATTCTTACATGACAAGACACAAACTAGTATCTCTCTTTTTGATTTCCCAACTCTTGGGCTTTAATAATATCCCTTCATGGGAGCAAAGCAAAAACAAGCTGCCCCTTCAGTAATGAAATAAAAAAGGCTTAATATTGAATTTTTACCCACAGGAATTCCTCCTCATTTTTGCTGGATTTGGGGGTTCCCCACATTAAGTTTACTCCTGTATCATACCTAAATTCTACCAGAGCATCCCTACTCTGCTCCTGGCAGGTTTTGATTACAGAGAGAAAATGAATTGTTTTGAAAGGCTTTTATTTCTATTTGCCAATAATGAGTAGTGTCACTTATCTAACAGCAGGGCAATAGACAAGCCAGCAGAAGAAGTGGAAATAAACCAAGCAATAAATTGTGTCCCAAGCCATTCTCCTCTTGCATAAAAACCTGTGCCACGGATCTGAGAGAGATGATTTATAAAGACTTTGGGAAATCCCCCTCCTACCTCCTCAAAGGAAGTTTTAGTTTGTTAGATCCATTTTCTTAAACCAGAGTAAACCCCTTTTTGCCCAACCATGCATTTTTCTAGGCCTTGGAATAATCTAGAAGCCTTTTAAGTGATTTTTCATGCAGAACATGAAGAAAACAGAAGAAACAGTGATGTGGAGGGCAGTTAAAATATGAGACCTATTAAATATTTTGCTTTTAGGAACCACCCTGGAGTTGCTAATTTTAAATAACATATTACTTGTCTTGTTTTCACAGTACCAGGAGTGTCTGTGCATGATGCAGGTTATGTTTACAGAGGCAAACGCTGTTCTAAAAATTAAGTGAAGACAGTCTCAGCACTGTTAGTAGTTGATGGTTTTATTTCCAGGATTCCCTGCTCCTGGAGCATTCCCTGTAAAGCCACAGCACTCCACAAAATGCTGAAGTGGTACCTGTGCAGGAATTGATTTCTGCCAGAACTATTATTTCAGACAAGCACTTTGTGAAAGGGAAGGAGTGTTTGCAACCCTGGGGACCCAACCCCCCGGCTGCCCCTCCGTGCCCCAGCCCCACCTGGCCACGTCGAAGGATTGTGCCTTCTGCAGCTTTGCATTGAGCTGTGCTCCCGGCCCGGAGCGGCTGAAGGAAGAACTCTTTGGCAAAGTGGCTGGGAAGAGAGAAAACAGGGATTTATTGCTATTCACAGTGAAACTGGGCAATTCCCATGACATTCATTCAGCTCCTACATCAAGTACAGGCACTGTGGGGCTGATGGGAACTCTTTAACAATATAAAGATCAGAGAGTCCAGCAGGACAGGGGGAAACACAAGGGCACTTCCCTCATGTCTTTTTACTTCCACAGCTTTATGGAAACCCTGCTGATACCAAATTATATTTTGATAAATGTTAGAAACCATATGTAGTTCAGTATTAAAGCCACCCTAACAAACAGCAGTACTTCAGTAGCTATAAAGAGACAGGAGAGGCCCAATTTCCAAGCAACAGTTTCCTGGCAAGGTCATTTCTCCAAGTGCTGTTTTATTTTCTCACCACGAGGGACTCCTGCGGGAGGCCATGTCCACATTCCTTCTTTTAGCTCTTCTCCAAGTGTGCCAAGTGGGCTAAGGCAAAGCACAGTCCTTCCCCAAAGGCATCACTCGGAGTGGCTAATTCCATGTGTCCCAAGGAAATGGCAGGGGAGCTGTTAGGAGCAGGAAACAGAGAGTGAGAGCAGCGTACCGGGGTGAGCGAAAGCAGGCAGGGGCTGGATGACAGCAGGAGCTCCGTTAGCCAGGGGAGGGACGGCTGCAGGGACAGAGGACACCAGAGGGGGGGACATCCCCACGACTGGGATGGATGCCATGGGCACCGGGGCCACAGTGGTGAGGGATGGCATGTTGGCAATGCCCCCGAGACCTACGGGCGAGAAAAGCACAGGTTGGTTGTGACGCACACCCGAGACGGCGCCCGCAGGGGCTGCACAGTCACAGACACCTCCGTGGGAGCTCCCACACCCCTGGCACAGCCCTCCCAGCCCAGGGCAGCGCCAGCATGGCACAGGAACGGGACACAGGGCACAGGGACAGCCCCACACCTGCCACAGGGACTGCCCCAAACAGTCCAGCAGCATCTGCTAAGAAAGGAATCGCGTGCCTTGAACTGAGTGAGGAGCAGCACTGGCAGCCCCAGGGAGGGGTGAACCTCCAGGCTGGCACAGAAGCTGCAGGATTAGTGCTCCAGCCTTTTGTTGGGATGAGACAGGGCAAAGCTAATGGGGAGAGCACAGGAATGAGAGGCTGAGGGGTAAGCACAGTTGCAGGGAACCAGGGAGGTTAAGGAGGGCCAGTGGTGCCAGGGGAAGAACGAGGGTGTGCAAACAGCTCACATCAGTCTACAGGGAATGAGAACAAGGGAATCACGGATTTGGCTGCGGTTTGTGGGAGGTTCATTTTATTTTGCCTTTTCTCACTTAACCCTGTATTTGCTCTGTCCAGTTTCACTGTTTTCTTCCAAAGAATTTCATTTCTGACAGTAAAACTTGTGGGGGGTACAGTGGATCAAACCACACTGCTGCAAGCAGTTCATCAAAGGCCCTGCTCCCTTTCCTCAGGCTATCTAGATGGCATGTTGGGCAGGAATTCCTCCCTGGAGGGTGGGCAGGCCCTGGCACAGGGTGCCCAGAGCAGCTGGGGCTGCCCCTGGATCCCTGGCAGTGCCCAAGGCCAGGCTGGACATTGGGGCTTGGAGCAGCCTGGGACAGTGGAAGGTGTCCCTGCCCATGGCAGGGGAGGCACTGGATGGACTTTAAAGTCCCTTCCATTCCAAACCATTCTGTGATTCCATAATTCTCAGGCATCAATAGCGCTGAGTCACAGAAAAGACTAAACCAGAAAGGGAAAGAACCTCTCACGACAGGACCAAGGTGTCAAACATGAGGTTCACCTTCATTTAGTTATTTTCCTTTCCCCATCCCATCTTCTCTACTCTTTTCCTAGAAATGATGACAACTGGCAATACTTCACCCCAAGCAGCTGTTCAACTCCTACCAAAGCAGCACTGCTCATCAAAGCAGAAGGTGCAGGGATTGTAAAAACTCAGGAGAAACAGAGCTGATCTTGCCAAAGCTGGAGATCCAGTAATGCCCACAGCTTAAACCAAAACTCCGGCCCTTTGGAATGCACTAGCCCTACTACCTGAGCCAGGTTTTGTTTGGAGCAGTGCAAACGTGAAGCAAACAGGAGCTCAGCTCAGGTTGCTCAGCAGGGCCGGGGTAGAAGCCCAGTGCAATCTGTCTCAGTGCACATGCAACATCTGGGTTTCAGTCCACAGGCTTTTAGAAGCACTTTTTCCTAAAATTTTCTTGGAGAAACTGCAAAATGACAGTGGAATTGCTGCAGTCCCAGGTAACAATGAGGAAAACAGGGAGGAAAACAGGGATCTTACCAAATCCTGGGGCACCGGGCAGGGCGAGGGGCGGCTGCTTCATGACGGGTGGCAGCGTGGCCGGGAGCTGGTAACCCTGGAGCTTCAGTTTGATGAGTTTCATAGCTATGGAAAACTCCAATGGATCCATCCTCCCATCATTGTTCATGTCAGCTAGAGCCCTGCAAGACACACCATTTTCACAGTCACACTCTGGAATTAGGAACTTCAGGCCCTGCCCGAGGAGCAGGCTCACACAGGTATGGATATCCAAGGCTGATGAAGGGGCTGGAGCCCCAGGAGCGGCTGAGGGAGCTGGGAAAGGGGCTCAGGCTGGAGCAAAGGAGGCTCAGGGGGGACCTTGTGGCTCTGCACAAGTCCCTGACAGGAGGGGGCAGCCGGGGGGGTCGGGCTCTGCTGCCAGGGAACAGGGACAGGAGGAGAGGGAACGGCCTCAGGCTGGGCCAGGGCAGGCTCAGGGTGGACAGCAGCAGGAATTTCCCCATGGAAAGGGAGCTCAGGCCTTGGCAGGGGCTGCCCAGGGAGGTGTGGAGTGCCCATCCCTGGAGGTGTCCCAGGAAGGGCTGGAGGTGGCACTCAGTGCTCTGGGCTGGGGACAAGGTGGGCATGGGGCACAGCTGGGCCTGGCTGGGCTGGGAGGGCTTTTCCAGCCTCAGGGATTCTGGGATTCTCACTAATTTTCACCCAAAATTATGTCAGGCTAAAAATAAGACACTATTTAAACTTAGAGCTCCTCGATTTCTTTCCTGGGGTGGTTAATAAATAATTTTTAAGTTGCTTTTCTACTCTTGGAGGAGTAACAGCAAAGCATCCAGAGAAGGACAAATGTAGCCGTACAAAAACTTTGCAAAATCCCACCAATGAAAGCACAGGGTCCTCAAACAGCACCACAGAGAAGCAAATCACTGACTTTGCAAATCTGTCCTTCAGCTACACTTAAAATAAAACATTCTTTAAATCTGTGACTCCCCTCAGCACCGCTCCATCTGCGAGTGTGCAAATGTGTTTTCAATTAAACAATAGCACTCAAGATGAAACATTGAGCCTAGGCCTTGAATAGGCTTTCAGGGAAAGGAGTCTGACTTAAACAGTCTGCTTTTTGTTCCTTCCCTTGCTAGTTAAGAAAACCCAGCTCAGCAGGGAATAGGGGTGGGAGCTTGTGGGGAGAGAAGCAGGAAGAAGAGTGTCAGTTCCTGCCACTGCACACCAAAAACCCCCAGGGTAAACACACATAAATAACAGAATTAGCTGTAAACTTACTTTTAAACATTGTCCTTATTTCTTTGTGTTTGTTTGAAGAATTAAGTACAGATTTCAGCACTGGAATAACACAGACTTTGAAGTTCATGCATTTGTTATTTATATGTCATGGGTGTGCCAACACAAAGGCCCTGGGCAGTGTGGCTGAACCAGAGCTGCATTTTGGAACAAATCCCTCTCAAAAAAAGTTTTTGTGCAACTTGATGGAAAGGTATCCCAAAAGTACCCCAGTGAATTGACAGCTGTTCATAACTGATACACAAGGAGACAGCCAGGTAAAGGCAGTGGCAAAATGAAATCATCCCACTCCAAAAAAACCCCCCCGAAACTTGAAAACCTCCACAGAGGCAGATCCCAGCAGGGACTGGCACAGGTTTAGATCCCCAACAGCATCAGAGACACTCCAAACCTCTCCAGTACTCCTAAGAAAAGATTTTCAGTGGTGTAGCTGCCTTAAACCGTCAGTTCTGATGTCATGGGGCTAAATAACAGAAATTAAAATCTGAGAGCAGCATTTCTTTCTCCAGAAAGTCTGGAGAGGAAACTGAGACTTAGATACTGATATCCTTAAAATTATGTGCTGCACCCATGCCTGAAAGATGCTGAATCACAAAACTCCAGACTGGTTTGGGCTGGGAGGGACCTTGAAGCCCACCCAGTGCCACCCCTGCCATGGGCAGGGACACCTCCCACTGTGCCAGGCTGCTCCCAGCCCCAATGTCCAGCCTGGCCTTGGGCACTGCCAGGGATCCAGGGGCAGCCCCAGCTGCTCTGGGCACCCTGTGCCAGGGCCTGCCCACCCTCCCAGGGAACAATTCCTGCCCAATCTCCCATCCAGCCCTGCCCTCTGGCACTGGGAAGCCATTCCCTGGCTCCTGGCCCTCCAGGCCTTGTCCCCAGTCCCTCTGCAGCTCTCCTGGAGCCCCTTTAGGCCCTGCAAGGGGCTCTCAGCTCTCCCTGGATCCTTCTCCTCTCCAGGTGAACACCCCCAGTTCCCCCAGCCTGTCCCATAATAGTCTTACCAGTGGCTTCTACACCGGCAAATACTTTGATTTATAAGACATAAACCTTTCTATTTATAAGCACAGACAGACCCTCAGTGGGTTCTATCCACAGCCAGGAAAATGCAGGAAGAGTAAAGATCACCCTGTAGGAACCTTGATTCTCCAGGCACCCTTTCCCGCTGGGACACAGCAAATCTTTGCATTCTACATGGGAAAACATGAACTGCCCCGTGATCAGAAACTGATGTGCACCAGTGTCATGCTCTCATTGAACTCCGATCCACATCAGCAGCTGTAGCTTTTCATTCAACATCTGACCTTCTGTGAACTCATTTACTCTACACCAACAGCTTCACTATTGAAATTACCAGCACAAATTTCAGTGCAAAGAGTTCTCTGCACCCCCCCAGAATTTCTCCAGTTTTATACCATGGAAAGAAAAAGCAGCTTTTGTATGACAAAATCTTCCTGCAAAAATAGGACACATTCTCATTTCTAGTTGCAGGAGTTGGTGTCAGGCTGCTGGATTTTACTGTGCTGCTTTGGAATAAACAGCACCTGAAATGCAGGGAGGGCCTGACAGGAAATACCAACTAATTTCACTAATTTCTGCTCCTAATGAAATTGGGAAAATGTGGTGTCCTGTATTTGCTTCATTTGTGGTCTGGCCGGAACCAGTGCAGAGTAAATGGATTAAACACTGACTAAATATTTATTATCTTTTATAGACCAGGCTTGTGTCTGTATCTAATGACAAGAGCTGCAGTGAGCTCAGCACCACCCCAGGGCTCAGGTGCTGACAAATCCCTTCCCCATGGATCTTTTCCTCCTCCTTTCTCTCATCTTTTCTGCAGAATGAAAAGCCAGCTTGATTACTTTTGCATTTATGAGGTGCAGAAACTGAACATGGGCAGTTTTCCCATCAAATATGCTGTAATTAGCACACCAACCATCTATCCATGAAACCAGCACCGTGTTAAACCAAGGAATCTCTGTGCAGTTCCCAAATCTGGACTGATTTAGCTGGACATTCCCATACTGCATTACACAGTCCCAGACTGTGTTACAAGCTCAGCCATGAGCAGTGAGCAGCAATCAGGTCTCTGGCCTCAGTCACGCCATCAATGCCTGTGCAGGAAGTCACAGCTCCCAGAATTACCCCTGCTTTTGCCCACCCTTGGACACAGATTTAGGAAGGCTGGGAGGGAAGCAGATGTCAGGAACAGGGAAGTCACCCAGTGCCTCTGTCCTGACAAAATAAATAACTCCAAATACATGGAGAACACCTGGCAGTGATCATTTCAGTTCTCCTTTCATTCCAGAGGGCCAGGCCACACAGGAGATGCTCTTTAAGACCCCCATTCCTCAGGGCTCTAAAGAGAGGCAAATTATTCTGCTTAAGCACAGTTATCTCCCAAGCCACTGCAGGCCCAGCTCAAAGCCTCATTAGAGGCTTCTTAATTGATCACCAGCCTGGAGGAGTCTGGAGCTGGTAAAGTGTAGAACAACACAGAAGCTTTCGTGGCAGACCGTAATACTTCACTCCTTTGCTCACTGAGGTCCCAGAGACTTTTCTTTCCTTGAATGAGGAGTACAAGGGACACAGGAATTCTCAATGCTGCTGTTCTGAAGGACTGTGAATTCTGGGGAAGCTTTTATGAGCACAGAAATGAGGGATTGATCAGATTTATTCCTTGTGTCCCTCCAGCTGTGAGGGATCCTTTAGGAAACACAGGCCAGGCTTTTCTCACACTATTACAATCAGCTGCAGTTAAAATCAGTAGAATGATCAAGAATAGGAAAACACTTCCAAAACACAACACTCAGACATCCATACAGACACTTCCTTATGGACTCCCCTGGATCCCTGGCAGTGTCCAAGGCCAGGCTGGACATTGGGGCTTGGAGCAGCCTGGGACAGTGGAAGGTGTCCCTGCCATGGCAGGGGTGGCACTGGGTGGGCTTTAAAGTCTCTCCCAACCCAAATCATCCTGGGATTCTGGGATTTCTCAGATCAGAAAATTAATTTCAGAGTTTTACAAGCTGCTCCAACTCAGAATTACAAGTTTCCTTCCTTAAGGACTCCTGTACCTTCCCTTCCCTCCCAGTAACAATCAAATGCTACCTACAAAAACCCCAACCCAGCTATTCCATGAGTAAATACTGATGGAAGAGCACTTTTCTGCAGCTCCTGTCAGAGATTTTGGGCTCATTACTCCAGAACTTCCACCCTAAAGTACTCAAGGATCTGTATAAAGATTTTTACTTAAATATTTACTTCTCTTAATTCAGAGATGACTGAAAAAATAAGAGAGACAGAGAGAAAGGAATGTCTATGAGCTGCTTTATGATTTAGAAAGGCAGCTTGAATAAGTTTTAGTTCAGCTTCATTAACAAAAATGTGCAGGTCTTGTCTCTATGACAACTCCAAAGGGAGTGGAATGATTCCCTTCCTCTCAAGAGCCTGGAAAACTGAATAATTCAGAGAGGAAGAGATCCTTAGTCAGACTGTTTACAACTGTTTGGTTTTGTTAACACCTATTTAAAGCCAATGCCTATGGAAGATTTTTGGAGAAAGGATGTCTTGTTTAAGACAAAACTTCTTTCCTTGCTTAATTCAGAGGCAAGAGAAGTTCCAAAGGGACATTTTAACACTCACTGAGTCTTCAGTAAATAAGACAACCACTCCAGCTTCAGTATTTGTAAGATTAAGATAATTAGAAAAGAAAATAAGCTCTGTATTTAAAAGCCATGTAGGTCTGGGCATGCAGATTTTCAAAGCAATAAAATAATTCTCCTCTTTCTCCAATTAGAGCAAAATTCTGCCTTTAACAGTCCTTACTGCACCAGAAAGTTTTTGTAATGGCACTGAACTCCCTGTCAAATAGCTCACAGAGGAAAAGGTAACAGATTTCTCCAAAGTTCTCCATCCCTCTGCTGCTTTACCAATTTAGAATGAAAACCAGTTTTAATTCTCTCTGTCGAGCACCAAAATGTGTGTTGGTAGGAATATTATTAATGCAAATCATGAATAATCATAGAATCACGGAATGGATTGGGTTGGGAGGCCCACCCAGTGCCACCCCTGCCATGGCAGGGACACCTCCCACTGTCCCAGGCTGCTCCCAGCCCCAATGTCCAGCCTGGCCTTGGGCACTGCCAGGGATCCAGGGGCAGCCCCAGCTGCTCTGGGCACCCTGTGCCAGGGCCTGCCCACCCTGCCAGGGAACAATTCCTGCCCAATCTCCCATCCAGCCCTGCCCTCTGGCACTGGGAAGCCATTCCCTGGCTCCTGGCACTCCACACACAGGTCCAGGTCTGGCAGGGTCAAAGAATTTGGAGCAGAAGCACCTTCATTCCTGCAGGAAAATCCAGCAGTGTAGGAATGTCTGTGCTGTGTAACAGGCAGCAGATTTGGATCTGGCTGAACTCACCAAGGAATGACAAAAATTTCCAGCTTCCAAGCTTTGACTCCACTGGAAACAGTCTGTGTCAATCTTCATTTTTGTAACAAATACTCCAGGTCTTGCCTATGCTCTCCCATTAACAGATTTTTAACACTAATTACTGTGCTGAGCAACTGTATTAGTCCAGCTTTAATAAAGCTGAAAGCATTTAGCAATTTGCAATGAGGGTTTGAAACTGCCAACTTCAAGAATGCCATTAGCTGGGACAGCCCAGGGGCCATCGACCTCCTGCCCACCTGGGGACACCTGGGCACCCCTGGGCTCCTGTCCAGGTGCTGTCACCAGCACTCCCAGGGCCTTTCCCAGCTTTCCAGCCCCTCTTTCCCAAGACTGGAGTGTTCCACGGGGCTGTGGTGACCCCAGGGCAGGACCCAGCACTTGCCCTTGTTGACCCTCACCCCACTGACCACAGCCCATGGCTCCAGCCTGTCAGATCCCCCTGCAGAGCTCTCTGCCCTCCAGCACAGCCACACCCACCCAGCCAGGACAGCCTGGCACTGTCGAGGAACTGCCTGAGGGAGCCCTGATCCAGATCCCCCACAAACACACTGAGCAGGCCTGGCCCCAACCCTGAGCCTGAGGAGCCCAGGAGAGCCCAGCCCCAGTTGCATTCAGCCCTACCCCAGTGTGTCCCACAAACACCCCTCTATCCCACCTCCACACTCACCATATCTGTGCTAGCACTGGCTGAGGTAACCCAGATTGGAAAAAAAAGTTCCTGGCTTGATCACCTGTAAAATAAATAGGACATGGCTTCAGCTACAGCTCCAAACAGCTGACAGAGGAATGGGGAATCAGGAGGCAAAAATATCTGCAACAGAAGCCCAACCCATTCCATGACCCGTGATCATGTACAAAGCACTAAGAAAATTCAATGTAACAAAACAGAGTAACAAAGAGGAGGCCTCCTATTGCCTTTGAGACCAAACTTTGATGAAACTTTAGAATGATGTGCAATTCCTTGATTTGGAGCTTTGCTTCCCACTGCTTCAATCAGTTTTGCATTTAGATCTTCCCAAGAGGTCAACCATGCTGATGTCAGTGCTTTACAAACTGAATTTCTAAACCCGATTTCAGTTAAATTGACACACCTTTATTTAATCAGACCTTTCATTCATCACAGTTTCAGTGTGGTGGGCTGACCCCAGGCACAGACAAAGAACCCATCACTCCCTTCCCCTCCGCAGCAGGATGGGGAAGAGAAAATATCAGAAAATAACAGAAAAGTTGGGGCTGATGTGGCAAGGCATTTGAACAAAATAAGAAATATCTGTTCAAATTTTCTAATTCTTATGCCCATATGTCTCCCAGGCAGCTCTGTCTGTTTAGGCTCACCAGTTAATATTTAACTAAACAAAATTAAAAGTGAAAACTGTTTGTTTACCAGTGATAAATCCAGCTGTTGGTTTCAGACTATGGAACTGTTGGTCATGTTTCGCTCTCTCCTCCACAGTAATAGCCCAGATATCCAGGTTGCCTGGTTCAAAAGAAATGGAGAAATGACATAAAGAAACATTACCTAAAAACCACCCTCCTTTGATATCTGACTGCAATTATATCATTCTGGGCCTCTGCAAACAACCCAAGGGTGGGAGCTCACTGGCCCCCCAGAGCACACACAGAGCTGAAATTCCCATGCCTTTACCTGCAAAGGCACCTCATTCCTCCCCAATACCCCACCCAACCCTGCCCAGAGAAAAGCCCTGAACAGCTGCAACCTTTATGTGGAACCAGAGCAGTTACTCTGATTCAGCACTGACATTTATCTTTGTAATCCTTCTGCAGATCAGCTGCAAAACTGAACTCCCAAATGTATTCCCAGGATCTGAAGGGGCCTACAAGGAAGAGGGACTGCTCATCAGGAACTGAGTGACAGGACAAGCACAGATAGAAAATCTTTGTCTTCAGACTGGAAGAGGGGAAATTTGGGTGAGTTATACAGAAGAAATCCTTCCCTGGGAGGGTGGGCAGGCCCTGGCACAGGGTGCCCAGAGCAGCTGGGGCTGCCCCTGGATCCCTGGCAGTGCCCAAGGCCAGGCTGGACATTGGGGCTTGGAGCAGCCTGGGACAGTGGGAGGTGTCCCTGCCCATGGCAGGGGTGGGATGGGATGGGCTTCAAGGTCCCTCCCAACCCAATCCCTTCTGGGATTCTGTGATTTCATGTGAATAGCAAAAATACTGTCCCTACTGCACTGCCAGGGCCCGTCCTGGATTTTTCACTGCAGTTACAGATGCTGCAACTTCCCCTGGTGTAAATGAAGAGCTAAAAATGTGTCACTTTTGTTCTAATCTAAACATGAGTGATGGGAAAACAAGGAAAAAAACTGGAAGAGGTAACACCCAAAGGCATCTGCTGGACCTTTTAGCAATTAAAAAGTCCAGGAACTCTGAAAGGGAAAAGCATCTGCACTTCTCCAGTACAAGTGGAGCAGAATGAGGTGGTGCCCCACTGGCAGGGGCTGAGTGGCCTGGATGTGCCCTGCAGGGACAGAGTGTGGGGCTGGAAGGGATCAATACAGGACACAGTGATCCTGCCCTGCTGCGCTGTGGGCTGAGAGGTGTCTGCAAAGCCATCACAAATCAGAGAAATTCTCAGCTCAGAGAGATGCACTCTGCACAAATACTTCCCTGTAGAAAACTCTCGGAAAGGAACACATCTATGCCAAATTTTTGCACATAGGAACGGTTCGGAACACACCAGAAACCACTTACCCCCAAAAGGTGTTGGAAACTGAGCCATGGTTCTGTCACTTTTAGCTTGTTAATAGATGCCTGGGGAAAAAAAAAAATAACAAAGAGATATTCAAACACAGTTATCTTCCATTTTCCATATATTTTCTGTCTGATTAATTACTACAGAAAAAAAAAAAAGCAGTGAAGAAGCAGGAATGTATCAATACTTCCCACACCAACCGTGACTTACAGAACCCAGTGTCTCATTTTTGCACTTCCCTGTGCATGCATGAGGGCATCTTCCTACCAGGAAACAGCTACATTTCAGTTCTGCTTTAAGAATGGCCTCAAAACCAGCCTTTATTTATAAATCAGTGATGGAGGGAAGGACAGAGCTCACTCAGAACCCAGGGATGCTGCTCCAGGCTCCATGACTTTCCTGAATGTTACAATCCCTGCTCTGCTTAGGAGGGAAACTGGTTCCATTTCCAACTGTTGAAACCCAACATTGTCAGCAATCTGGTTTTTATTGCTGACAGAAAATGCACTGCCCTGCTCAGTGTCCCTTTGTTGAAACCAAATACATTATAAAGATTAAACTCCATTTCCAGGCTGCTTTACCCCCAGCCCAGCTCCAGATCTGAGGAGCACCAAGTGCCCAAGGTGCCGTCGGAGTGGGGGAGAGCCTCCAGGAGAGCACCACTGGCTCTGCAAACAAAGCAACTACACAGGCTCCAAATTTAATCTGGACAGAGAAAAGGAAAAACATTTTTCTTGCTGCACACAAAGCCTGACATGAGCTGCCTGAGCCAAGGAACAATGACCAGCACCGGAGCCGCACAACAATGAGCGACGGCCTCTTGTCCTGCGAGATTCCACTCGTGTCTTCCAGGCAACAGCAGAAAGGCAAAGGGAACAGAATCAGAAGGAGAACAATTTAGGCTGCTTGAACAGCAGCAGAAATTTATCAATATCCCCAAGAAAAGGCATTCACTTGCACCAACAATTTCCTTTTGTCTGAATTCCTGTTTGCTCCCCTCCCCATCCCCCTTTCACACTTCCCACATTCTCTTCTGGCTTCCAACTTGGGAACCTCCTCTGCATCCCCTCCCCAGATGTCCCTGAACAAACCCCTGGTGCTTTTGCCAGCCAGGCTCCTCAGCAGTTGGAATTTAGGGAATGATGGACACAATCCTGATTCTTTTTCCTCGTAATTTGGCCAAGCACGTGACTCCAAATGCTTGTCCCCAAGGCCAGGGAATGCAGCTGGTGCTGCTCTGTGCACAGCAAGTGTTACCTCCAAAGTTTCAAATTCCAGGCACCAGGATCCAGAGTGTTCAGAACGAGCTCCCTGAGGTGTGGGGCTCTCCCAAAAGTATTCCTGAAGTGCTGAAAGATCAGCACTTTTATCTTTGCCTATGTTTTCTTATTGTACTCTGCTGCGGGCAAGAACTCTGCGATGCCGCTGGGTTTTGTGACTGCAAGGAAACCCTGAGGAAAAAATAAAAGGAAAAAAAAAAAGGAGGAAAAAAGAAGGAGGGGAGAAGGAGGAGGAAAAAAGGAGGAAAAAGTAAAAACAAAAAACCCAAAACAACCCCCCCAACCAAACAAAAAAAAAACAAAACCAAACCAACAACAAAAAA
This sequence comes from Corvus moneduloides, assembly GCF_009650955.1. Lineage (NCBI taxonomy): Eukaryota > Metazoa > Chordata > Aves > Passeriformes > Corvidae > Corvus > Corvus moneduloides. The sequence continues at coordinate 122,420,315 of NC_045477.1, forward strand.
TAAACAAAAATAAACAAGAAACAAAAACAAACAAAACCAAAACCCAACCAAACAAAACCAAAAACCAAGCAAACAAAAAACTCCCCAAAAAAAGCCAACCCAAAACAGGAAAAACCAAAAGCAGAACTCCCTGAAGTGCCTCCTCTCACAGCCCGGGCAGTTTCCATATTATCTTTTCCTTTTTATCACAAGGGGAACCAGCAGAGCATTTACAGTGCTCAGCCCTTCAGGGAAGATCCTCCTCCACAGACTGCCAAGATTCCAAAGGAATTGACTCCCCTTTACCTTGAACAGAGGAGGAAGAGGAGAGGGAGTGGGAAGTCTGAATACCAGCCCCATGCTGGATGCCAAGGAAAGCAGAAACTATTCCAAAGAACTTCCAGAGGGGGAGAAAAAAGAGAAGAAAGAGAGAAAAAATACAAAGCCAGATGAAATAACGATGGGGGAATGGAGAGAAGGAGCAGAAAACTGTGTTTAAATTTGAGACACTGAAACCCAAACCAAAATCAACTGCAGACAGAGAAACAACGGGAATCAAACTGAGGGAAAGACAAATCTCCCTTACTGGAATATGCTGGAGTTTGCTGTTTATTGCTGATGGTCACCCAAGCTCCATAACCACAGGTTTCATTTTGCGTGACTGAGGAGGTGACAGCAGGGGCCCCAACTCTGTCTCCCAAAGGCTGGACCAGATGGTCTTTCGAGGTCCATCCTGACCACAGTTGTTCCATGATTCTATTTTCGGGGTTGAAGAGCTCAGGGATGGAGACCAGGTATTATTTATCCCCAAAAACATGTGGTACAGCTGTTACATTATAAATTATCATATATATGTATTGTAAAGCACAAAAAATAGCACAGAATCCCAGGATCCCTGAGGCTGGAAAGCCCTCCCAGCCCAGCCAGGCCCAGCTGTGCCCCATGCCCACCTTGTCCCCAGCCCAGAGCACTGAGTGCCACCTCCAGCCCTTCCTGGGACACCTCCAGGGATGGGCACTCCAAACCTCCCTGGGCAGCTCTTCCCAAGGCCTGAGCTCCCTTTCCATGGGGAAATTCCTGCTGCTGTCCACCCTGAGCCTGCCCTGGCCCAGCCTGAGGCCGTTCCCTCTCCTCCTGTCCCTGTTCCCTGGGAACAGAGCCCGACCCCCCCTCACTGCCCCCTCCTGTCAGGGACTTGTGCAGAGCCACAAGGTCCCCCCTGAGCCTCCTTTGCTCCAGCCTGAGCCCCTTTCCAGCTCCCTCAGCCGCTCCTGGGGCTCCAGCCCCTTCCCAGCTCCCTTCCCTGCCCTGGACATGCTCAGCCCCTCCAGGTCTCTATTGCAGTGAGGATCAGAACTGACATCTCAATTTCCAACCTTATTTTGCAATAGTAACCAGTTGTTTAGATGTGCATTCCACATTCTCCACTCTCAACCAGTTCCCCAGCAGCACTGACTCCACTCCTGTGCCTTCCTTGTCTCTCCCAGCATCCCCAAGAAAGAACCCATAGTGGGATAAAACAAAAATCATGAAGGAACCAACTGCCCGGACAGCTGCCAGAAACCTGGGCTGGATAAGCTGAGCTCTGTGCCACCCCTTCCCTTCAGGAAAGCTGTGATTTCACTCCAAGTACTGATATTTGTATTTGTAGGAACTTACAAATCTCAGCTTTGAACTCTAACAAATTCAACTGACATTGACCAACAAGTTCAAAAATGATTCAAACAGGAAGAAGGAGAGATGATAAGAGGAACCACAACTGCACCGTCAGTCAATTGCACACAGTTCCCTTGGGAAGCCAGCCCACAACTCCCACCATCAGCAAAATCATGCCAGCAAGGAAATGTGACCAACAGTCAGACCATCAAAGGGTTCATTTTGCACAAGAGTCAGAAGATGCAACAGATACTTTGGCCTGCTTCTAGAGAGCACAACGAGGAACACTGAGCTACTCACCTGTGCCTGTCACAAAACAGCTTAAGCCATTGCTGCTCTGGGATTTGCCAAATCAATCCAACATTAAACACCTCCTTCCAACATAAATCCCTTCATCCCTAAAGAATAGCGATCCACATCTCATCCACAGAGTATAAACCACTGAACACTGGGATCAGTCACGAGTTCTGTACTTCCCAACCCTCCAGAAAAGGCAAACGTTCCAGCTTTCCAATTCCCAGTGTTGTGCCAACAGCAGCCATCCCACAGGCCCCACCAAGGTCAGAGGATCTCTGAGGCTGGAAAAGCCCTCCCAGCCCAGCCAGGCCCAGCTGTGCCCCATGCCCACCTTGTCCCCAGCCCAGAGCACTGAGTGCCACCTCCAGCCCTTCCTGGGACACCTCCAGGGATGGGCACTCCAAACCTCCCTGGGCAGCTCCTGCCAAGGCCTGAGCTCCCTTTCCATGGGGAAATTCCTGCTGCTGTCCACCCTGAGCCTGCCCTGGCCCAGCCTGAGGCCGTTCCCTCTCCTCCTGTCCCTGTTCCCTGGCAGCAGAGCCCGACCCCCCCGGCTGCCCCCTCCTGTCAGGTCTGTGGGGCACTGGAGCGTGTTGGTGCTCCCAGTCAGGGAGAGCAGTGTGACAGATCAATGACATTCCAGGAGATCAATAATTTGAATGCCCACAGGACCATTCCACAGATCTCTGTGTGATTTCCTTCTGCTTGGGGTTATTGGCCTGTGCTGTTCCGGGCAGGCAGAAAGGACCCTGTTGTGAGAGTTGTTCCAGTTGCACTGAACATCTCCTGTGCTCAGGGGCTTGACCTGTGTGTCACCTGGGAGGTGGAAAGCCCAAAAAGTCTGGGAGTGCAATCACAGAAGCATGGAATGGTTTGGGTTGGGACTTAAAGCCCATCCAGTGCCACCCCTTGCCATGGACAGGGATACCTTTCCCTAGAGGAAACCCTCCTGCCTTCCACAACCTCCCCAGCCACGGTTTTCCATGCAGTTCAGAGCACAAGGAGCCTTTCCCCATGCCTGACCCGGGGGATGATGAGATGTCCCCCTGGCACAGGGATGGAAAGCATACAACAAACATCAGGACCGAGGCACTCCAACAGCACCACTTTTATATTATGTACAAATGGAACTTCCATCACTACACAATTATCTTCACACACACAGAGTGTTAAAACAGACATTCATGAGAAACATTTGCTTACCCCCAGCTCTGAGTGAGGGAGGAAAGGCCCTGCTCAGCCAGCTCAGCTGTCAGGGCTCCCTCTCTCTTCCACCTTACACTGCTGTTGCTAAGCCCAGAAATATTCAAATTCTTGATCCTTACTGCAGATTATTTCTTCTCATAAACCAATACTCTATACACAAGCAGTGCTTCTATTTATATAACTTATAAAAAACAAGGAGGGTCAAACCCTAACCCTAAAACTTGTTCATATAAAACTGAACCACATAGAGACCAACCCCATATATATAAATCCTAGATCATATCTAAGTACTGATGTTGAAAGTTTTTACCTCGAAAAAATAAGCAGGTTGAAAATAACTCCAGTAAAAACATTTATTCATAGGAGTCAGACATGCATGAAAATCCCTTTCACAATGTATTATACATCGACTTTAAAAACACAGCTTAGAACTTTATTAGAGTTTCTATTTAAAGTTATCTGTGCTCTGCTGAGACCATGTTTACAGAGACAACTGCAATAAAGCCACAGGACGTATAAATTAAGAATAATTGAGCTATTTCAGCGTTGTGTGTCTTTATACAAACACATTTTACATAAAAAAGACCCTATTTTTGTTTTCCCTAAACTGCAACACAGCATTTCTATTCCTAAACAATTTCTCATGAGATAATTCTTGATTTGAATGCCAAAATTAATTCCTGAGGCCATTTATCAGTCACCTTCCTCCTCCTACAGGAAAAAAAAAAGAGACAAACCCAACCAGATAAAGTCCCCACATCCTCCAAGAATTCCAAATGACAACAAAATCCCTCCAAGCAGGACATCAGATGAGAGTGTCCCATGCTGACAGCAGGGTTTGGAGTTTGCAGGTGTTCCATGGGAACGACCAGGATCAAGTCAAGGCACTCAAGAGTTTTAGCAAAACCTGGTAATTTTGGATCAATGTCGGCAAACAAAAGCAGTTTGAGCCATTAAGGGAATTCTAATCCTTGCTCTTTGGAGATCAGATTTTAACACAGTCACCAGCCTGCAAAACTTTTTAGGGTTTCTGCTCCTTACAGGAATCACTGGGAAAGTAAAAACCTTCACAAATGTCAAGTCCTGCCATTTCTTCTACTTTGTGCCAAGCACCCAGATGAGATTAACAAAACAACTCCCCACTGCAGATCACCACCACCGGTGGCAATGATCAAACTGCTGAGGAGTCACTTCTGTATTCCAGAATCATGGAATGGTTTGGGTTGGGGGGGACTTTAAAGATCATCTGCCTGACAGGAGGGGGCAGCCGGGGGGGTCGGGCTCTGCTGCCAGGGAACAGGGACAGGAGGAGAGGGAACGGCCTCAGGCTGGGCCAGGGCAGGCTCAGGGTGGACAGCAGCAGGAATTTCCCCATGGAAAGGGAGCTCAGGCCTTGGCAGGAGCTGCCCAGGGAGGTTTGGAGTGCCCATCCCTGGAGGTGTCCCAGGAAGGGCTGGAGGTGGCACTCAGTGCTCTGGGCTGGGGACAAGGTGGGCATGGGGCACAGCTGGGCCTGGCTGGGCTGGGAGGGCTTTTCCAGCCTCAGGGATCCTGGGATCTCTCACACATGGGCTTGTTTTAATCTTGACAGCATTCCCCCAGTAATTCCAGTCCCAACTGAACTGTGACTGGATTACAGCACCCTTTTCAAGAGGTGACTGACACTTATTTTAGAAGATTTAACACAGTGAAAAGCCAGTGCATCACTCAACTGTTTCTAAACTCCTTATTAAGGAATAAAGTAAGTATCTTGTTTTATTTTCAGTTTAATAGTTGTTGGCTGACATTAACTTCAAGAATGATCCAGAAAGCAGGACAAGGAGATGCAGGATGCCCCTGCTGGATGCGAGTGTTGTGTGCCCTTGGACCTCCAAGTCTGTTCTGTTTGACAGCCCCTCTCAGCTGGGGCTCCTCTCGAGGTGGAACAGCACCAGCCCCCTCAGCCTTTCCTGGGCATGTAGATGCTCCAGGCCCGTCCTCATCTCTGCTGGATCTGGTCTGGGAGCTCAGCAAGCACCAGCCCAACTACAGAATAAATTATTACGTGGCTTTTTTCAGATTATCCCTTTCCTTATTCCTGCATCAACTCTCACACCTATTCCACCCACCTCGAGCCACCTCCTATAGCGAGGGGGACACTGCTGCAGCACAACCAAATCAAGAAGATCATGGAAGTATCCCAGGAAGTGGCTGATAAACTTCTTTCCTCCCTTTCCTACAGATGCCCATGATACAACTCTGCAGGACCTCCCATGTTTCAACCCAGCCTGATGTTTTTAAAGGAATTAGGGAAGCCAAAGGAATAGGTCAGAGCCATCAAATCCATCTTGGACAGTAATGGTGGCCTTCCAGCCAAATTTAATCACTTGTAGGCCTGACCTAATCCCACCTAGCTACGCTGTGAAAGTCCACATGCTTGTCTCAACTTTAGAGCTGATCCTTTGAAATGGGGACACTGTAAAAAAAAAAGAAAATCGGCTGTTCTTGAGATGTTTCACTTCACCTTCTCTCCCTCTGCCACTAAGTAACAGCTCTGCTGGGGGAAGGGTAGGAAGGAAGGAAAAGCCCTGAGTCAGCACAAGTGTTGAGTCAGGAGAGTTCAGGATGTGCACTTCCATTCCCTTTGCCTTCCTCTGAGGCAAAAGCAGCAGATAAAAGGTCTGGTAGGGCAGGGAGAAGCTGCAGCTGGTGATGAAAGCAAAGGCTCTGTCCTTGGAAGGACTCATGGAGGTCACTCTGTGCCCTGCAAGCAGCTGCTCTCCTGAACTCTCCCAGTTACATAAGTGCAGGGCTCTGCTGGGGCAGATTTGGGAAGCAGATTTTCAAACAGTCGTTTAATAGGAGAATCATTCAGCGTCTACCAAGCCTTATCAGCATCTCAGTAGCTGTGTCAGCCCACGTCACCACTGCCTGAGGCAGCTCCTATCTCCCACCCAAGGACATTTTGCTCTGAATTTCTTCCAAGCTCTGTCTTCCGAAATTTTGCAGGACACAAGGAGCTCTTCAGATGCAAGAACAGACTTAAATTGTGGCATTTAGACCAGGATTTCTGTTATGCACCTTCCTTCTGGTCACACTTAGCCCTATTGCTCCAACACCAGTTGATCACAGGTGGCCAACAGGAGAAGGTGTCCAACAGGCAAGAAACAGCAGCTTTATAGGGAAGAAATGCAAATGCTGGAGGAACTGACAGTGAAACTTCCTGGGCTGTTTTTCACAGGGACATGACAGGCCCTTGGGATTTCTTTACACTACAAAGGGGGCTGAGCAGGCACCAGTTCATAGGGAAGGTCAGGGACCCTCTCACATTGTCAAGCGTGCAGAGGCTGCATAAAGCTTAAACAAGGAATTAAACATGCTAAAGCCCCATTGCTAGAGCTCCTGTCTCCTATTTAAAATATCCTTAAGCACACTCTAAGGAAATTAAGCAAAAAAGGCTTCACTGCATGAGAGGAGGAATATCCCAAAGCAAGGGTTTCCTGTTTCCAGGTTCCAGGAGATCAATTCCCTTCAAAATGCCTAGAATCAGTTTTCAAACAAGAGCAAAACCATCCCAGGTGTGACCACAAAACCAGGCAAATGACACATGCAATGGGATAAGGGAAAGAACAAACAGTTTGCAAGATAAAATGCAACATGTAGATACATATAGAACATATGTAAATATACACATACATTTTTAAAAGGCACAATCCACCTAAAAATCCTATTTCTATATTAAATAGAATTATTAATTGACTGCAATACATTTGAATGGCACAAAAAAATTGTGTAAGGGCATGTGCCAAGCTCTCTTTCCAGATGACAATTGTGCTTTCCCACAAATCCACATAAATCAGGCTCCTGCATCTCAACAACAACTGGAAAAATTTCTATTCTTGGCTGGAGTAAAGAATCACTGAATGTTTTAGGTTGGGAGGGATCCTAAAGCCCATTGCATCTGGGCAGGGACACCTCCCACTGTCCCAGGCTGCTCCAAGCCCCAATGTCCAGCCTGGCCTTGGGCACTGCCAGGGATCCAGGGGCAGCCCCAGCTGCTCTGGGCACCCTGTGCCAGGGCCTCCCCAGGGAAGGATTTCTCCCCAGTATCCCATCCAATCCTTCTCTCTTCAAATGTTAAGATACAAGGCCAGGAATAATCCTGCTGGATGCATTACCAGTGGAAATGACAAGTTCAGACAGAGCAAACAAATGAGCAAAACAGACACAAAACAAGGGAAGACTTTCCATGTATTTCACTGCACTTGAGGTGCGAGGATTTATGGAACAAGACTTCCCCAAAGCAAACAGAGCGAGGTTCACAGGTCTCTACACAAAGCCACAGGTCAAGACAAGAGTTTACTGGGAGCACAGCCAGATTTCAGCTTTAGCTCTGCCCCACAGCAGCACCACTGAACGGCTGAGGAGCAACAGGAGGGCTCCAAGTGTCCCCAAGTTCCAGCTACTCTGCATTTCTGCCAAGGGCTGAGAATCATTTCAGGCTGTGCAAGAGAGAGCAAGGACATGCACACAAAGCCAACAACTCCAAGGAAAAATCTGGATATGGAAGACAGGGTCTCTTTTTTTTAAGAGCCCTGAATCAAACAGCGAAGAGATGCTCATCCTCAACATGTAAATACTTGGAGCTGCTCTGAAGGATGTAGCAGGGAGGCACCATGTGCATGGGCCTTTTTCATGCTGGATCTGGAAAATTCTCTTATGGTCCTTCTCTAAATGACCCAGGAACTCTAGACAGTTAATAACACTGCAGAGTAATTTTCCTGTCCTGAAATGCTTTAATACGTCTTTCCAGGATAAAAATTCCTTTTCCTGCAAGAGGATAAGAACATTAAGGCTGCTGTTAGTGCTAATGGTTTATTTACTGTAAGTCACAAATCTGTGGTATGGGGAGGTTTGTTTACTGTAGCTCACAAATTTCTCCCCTGTGGGTACTTCAAAAGTTGACTGGCTTGCAGTTCCCTGTAATCAGAAAAATTTGCTACAAGGTTGTGGGGCAGCCTTGGACTGGGAAAAAAATCCAACTGCAAAATTGTAACATGATGCTGATTTCCCAGCATAATGACCTTAACAAAAAACCTTTCAAGTTTGATTCAGAAAGAAAGCCAAGGCAGCTATGAAAACAAACCTCCTCCTTAAAACCCTCACATTCGCAAGTTTTTAACATGCTGACTGATGATCAGTGCCCAAGTACACCCACAAATGGTTCTCCTGGGATGTCACAGCCTGATCCTCACCCACTGACACTGTGTGCCGGCACCAGGTTGGTTACTACAGAGACACCCCGAACTCTGCACCCACAAGAGAGAATCCCTGGGATCCCTGAGGCTGGAAAAGCCCTCCCAGCCCAGCCAGGCCCAGCTGTGCCCCATGCCCACCTTGTCCCCAGCCCAGAGCACTGAGTGCCACCTCCAGCCCTTCCTGGGACACCTCCAGGGATGGGCACTCCAAACCTCCCTGGGCAGCCCCTGCCAAGGCCTGAGCTCCCTTTCCATGGGGAAATTCCTGCTGCTGTCCACCCTGAGCCTGCCCTGGCCCAGCCTGAGGCCGTTCCCTCTCCTCCTGTCCCTGTTCCCTGGCAGCAGAGCCCGACCCCCCCGGCTGCCCCCTCCTGGCAGGGACTTGTGCAGAGCCACAAGGTCCCCCCTGAGCCTCCTTTGCTCCAGCCTGAGCCCCTTCCCAGCTCCCTCAGCCGCTCCTGGGGCTCCAGCCCCTTCCCAGCTCCCTTCCCTGCCCTGGACATGCTCCAGCCCCTCAGGGTTTCTCTTAGCCCAAGAGCCCACAACTGGACACAGCCCTCGAGGGGCCTCTCTGTGCCCAGCACATGGCACAATCCTTGGCCAGGTCCTGCTGGACACATTGGGGCTGATCCAAGCCAGGATGTTTCCTCAGCAAAGGCAGGGAGAGAAAAAAGGTAAGTGAAGAGATGAAACATAGTAAAGAGAGGTAAGGGAGTGGAGGGCCAAGGAATGATGGAAGAGCAGGAAGGGCAGGATACAGCAACTCCATGGTATAAACACAACTCATCCCTTCCCTCCCTCCAACTCCCACAGCTCCAGTCAAACCTCCCAAAGACTGAGCTTTCCAAGGTTCACACCTCTGGGCAGAGATTAAACTTGCTCAGAAGATGGTGCTACACCCACCACAGAACAATGATCTGAAGACAGACGTTTCCTTCAGGGTCTGACTTGCCTTGACAGCACCTTTGAGAGAACCTTTTCCTCATCTCCAGCCCAGACCTCCCCAACACAGCTCGAGCTGTTCCCTCAGGTCCTGAACCTGCTCACAGGGAGCAGAGATCAGTGCCTGACAATGACAGATATGAAAGGTTTGTACAATTTATAGCACAGGAGGAACAAGCTGCACAATTTATAGCTCATACTTGCAGCAGTGGATTAAACCCAACAATCCAAATTCATCCAGGTGATTTCAGAAGCTGCTGCCACTTTGAAGGTGCTGTCACTCCTGACTGTGGATCAGGATTCCTTTATTTCTCCATCTGGCTTGTTAAAAATAGGGGCAATTCACCTTGGCAGTGGAGTCTTATGACTCCAAGAGGAGATGGCTCAAGGGCCACTTGCTGCAGCATGAAGTCCCCAGCAGGGCCTGGGGACAGCTGGGGAGGCAGCGAGAAGAGCAGAGGCTCTCCCAGCTGGCACCGCAGCCAGCAGGAACCGCTCAGCTCCCGCTCCTGGCTCCGGCACGGCACAGCATTCTCTGCGAGCTGGCAACTGCCAGCATCTCCAAAATAAACTCTGCCTGCTAAAAATATATTTCTGGTTATTTGCCTTCTGAGTGAGACCTCAAAATGAAAACTGGCATTCTAATGATGAATCCACAACTTCATCAATCATTACCTTCTGAAACAGCAAGCATGAGTTTATGGCAGTCATTTGGCTGCAGAAGTGTAGCCTAAAGGTATTGTACAGGAAAAATTAAGTTGTCAATATTTCAGCTATTCAAAACCACCCTATACTGAAGCATTTGCAATCAAACCTTCATCAGTCAAAAAAGCCTTTTTCAAACTCAGCAGTGAAGTTTTCAATTCTCCTGAAAAATACCACAGGCATTTACTGGTGCTTGAAGCAAAGAGAAAACCCAAAATGAACTCACTGGGGTGGAGAGTTGGCTACTTGCAGAGAAAGGAATCTGAACTTTTGCCTCAAAATTAACTTGCCCCTCTTTGGGGAAAGAAAAGGGTAATAACACTCAACCACCACTGACACCACGAAAATGAATACATAGAACCAGAGAAAGGTTTAGAAAGTACCTGAATGCTCATCCAGTGCCATGGGCAGGGACACCTTCCACTATCCCACTAACCCTAACCCATCCAACCTGGCCTTGGACACTTACAAGGATCCAGGGGCAGCCCCAGCTGCTCTGGGCACCCTGTGCCAGGGCCTGCCCACCCTCCCAGGGAACAATTTTTTCCTAATACCTGATCTAAACCCATAATTTTTCATTTTGAGGCCATTCCCCCTTGTCCTGCAACTCCAGCCCTTGGGAATTGTCTCTCTCCATGCTTCCTCTTGGCTCCTTCAGGCCCTGCAAGGCCACACTGAGCTCAGCCCAAAGCTTCTCCTCTCCAGGCTGAACAATCCCAGCTCTCGCAGCCTTTCCTCCCAGCAGAGCTGCTCCATCCCTCTGCTCATCCTGGTGCCTCCTCTGGCCTCTCTCCAGCAGCTCCACGTCCTCCCTGTGCTGGGCCCAGGGCTGGGGCAGCTCTGCAGGTGGGCTCTCACCTGGGCACAGGGGCACAGGGGCACCATCCCAATCCCTTCCCTGCTGCCCACGCTGGGGGATCAGCCCAGGGCATGGGGGGCTCTGGGCTGGGGCAGGTCCAGCACTCACCCACAGCACCCCAATCCTTCTCCCAGGGCTGCTCCTTCTGCTCATGCCAGCCTGGGTTGATCCCGGGGGTTGTACTTTCCTGACCCAAAACCAATGGAGGCACTGAACATGCCACGGATGATTCACAGCATTTTCCAGGTGACGTGTTCAGTTCCCAAGCTGTGACCAGCTGGACCAGGCCCTGTGGAGCACTTATTACATCAAATCCACTTTGCTTTCTCACAGAAATGAATAATTAAGTACCTGTAGAGATAAAACTACCTGAACATGCCTCAGTTCTCATCTGCTTAAATGCTGCTGCTGACAGTTTGAGAACCCAAGCACTCAGAGCACTCCTCCAAATGTTCAGCTGGGCTGGTGCAACTTTCAAGAAGGAAACCCCAAATTACACAAGAAAAAAAAATCCAGTATAAAAAAAATGCCACTTCATATGTTAAAGAAAACAGCAGCAGCAAATAATCTTCAATTAAGGCTCCCAGCAAGAGATGCCCTCACACTCTACATTGAAGAGGCCATTTACTCACACACTTCTGTTCTTTTTACTTTTTATTTGTAGTTCTCCAGCAAACATTGTCCATGACAACTTTCAAGCTACAGGAGTTCTATATGGCAACAGCTCATGGATTCAAACCCTGCTGAAGAATCTTACTGATTATTTCAACTCTTGGTATTGAAGAGAGGACAAATGAAGGAATAACACAAGTATCTGGGGTATATGTTTGTCTATGGCTCTTTTAATCATTGCTTGGACAGCTGGGAATTGGAATGCTCAAGGAGTAGGGAGAAAGGGGAAAAAAAAAACCCAAACAGCACCTCCCGTTCCTTCAGAACATGAACAAAGGAGAAAGATTTTTGAATTGGGCCCAGCAGAAAAATCTGCATCTTCCAACCCTGAGATCATTCCCTCAGCCTTATGAAAGGTTCCTGTTTAAGAGCCCCAAACAGGGGCTTGCAGGGGCCTCCCAAATCCTGGTTGCCAGCAGCCAATATGGTGTCAAAGCACTGTGTTAAAATCCTCCAGGAACTGGAGGTACCAGCTGGGAGAATCAGGCTGGAATGAGGCAAAGAACCTGGGCAACAGAGCAAATCCTGCAGGCTGAGGAGGAAATATAACACCTCAGGACAACGTGCACTAGAACCTGTCAGGGAACACTGGGAAGACACCTACTGCCTAACAACCATGGGAAAGGGAGGAAAATCTTCCTGAAACACAGATTGGCATGGCAGAGCTGAAGCCAGAAATCATGGAATCACAGAAATTTTGGGTTGGGAGGGACCCTAAAGCTCATCTAATTCCACCCCTGCCATGGGCAGGGACACCTCCCACTGTCCCAGGCTGCTCCAAGCCCCAGTGTCCAGCCTGGCCTTGGGCACTGCCAGGGATCCAGGGGCAGCCCCAGCTGCTCTGGGCACCCTGTGCCAGTAGCCCAAATCAGACTACACAGAAGACTAAGTTCTGTCTTTTGCTCACCTACTTCAAAATTCGGAGATTCTTATGTGCGTCTTTCTTTGAAATTCATTTCATTGCTGACAGTTCAGGAAGCTGTTAGCTCACTTCTAAATAAAACATGCAGAATATTAAGACACATCCAAACACACCTGCCTGAACAAGCAAACACCACATGCGGCTTTCCCCAAACCCTGGAAAGAACATTCCTAATAAATCCTGAAGGGATACAGGATGAAGGGCATGAAGTGCCCTGCCCACACCCTGTGTTTCAGGCTGGTTTCCCTAAACACTAAAAAGCTTTGATTAGATAGGCAAAACCTTTAGATAGGATATTCCAGGGGACTGCATATGGGAAATCAGTGGAACCCTGGAAAATACTCTGTGTGACAGAAGAATTGATCTGCTTCAGAAAACAGCAATTGCAGAGTACCAAGCCCCAGTAACACACAGAAATCCTGTGTGAATTAAGCACTATGAAGAAAAAACCACACATAAAAAAAAACCCCAAAAAGCCTGAGGGGGAATCACAGATGTTCCAAGCAGGATCTCACAGTTGCAGGAGAGATTTAATTTGGTTTCAATGCAAAGTTCAGTGTTTGAGACCCATAACAAACTCAGGCAAACCTCATTTTCTAAATGCTTCTCCCTAAACTGGACAGACTGAACAGATACACAGAGATCTAAGGGAGGAAAAAAAATGAGCCATAACATTAAAATGTAACAGCCTGGCCAAAAATATGAGTAACCAGATCCACAGTGCCAGAGGTCAGAGATCCACCAGCACTGCTCCCGCCAGCCATTGAATACCAGGAATAAAGGAGTCCTGCAAGGAGGCACTGATCCAGCATCGTCCCCAGGGACAAAGAACTTCACACATTTTTTTCAGTTACCTTGCCAATAACTTCCCCACTGTATCCAACACTAACCATTAAATCTGGAAGGAATATAATGATTCTATAGCAACCAGCTGTGGAGATATTTTTCAAACAGAACAAACTGGATACAAATGCCAAATATTTTCGCAACAAATTTAGCTATTCCTAGTGGGAGGAGAAAACTATGTTTACTGCTGTGATCCAAAACACAGTGTAAATCCAAGTTCTGTACAAAACTCAGGCAGTTTAAAACAAATCTGATAACCAGGAGCAGGTAAACAGACACCCAGGTGTGCACCTTCTGTTACTCTGCCAGGACATCACTCCAGCAGCCTCTCTCCTCTGGAGCAGCATTTCCATGAGGCTTTTCCACACTGGTTACAATCCCACAACCAAGAGGCCAACTTCACTACTATTTCCATGTCCCTTGGACGAGTTTATCAGGGGATCTTCCGGGGATGTGAAGCAGTCACATAACACATCAGCTCTACAGTGGCACCTGCACATCAATCACATCAAGAAAGACCTGGAGGGGCTGGAGCGTGTCCAGGGCAGGGAAGGGAGCTGGGAAGGGGCTGGAGCCCCAGGAGCAGCTGAGGGAGCTGGGAAAGGGGCTCAGGCTGGAGCAAAGGAGGCTCAGGGGGGACCTTGTGGCTCTGCACAAGTCCCTGCCAGGAGGGGGCAGCCGGGGGGGTCGGGCTCTGCTGCCAGGGAACAGGGACAGGAGGAGAGGGAACGGCCTCAGGCTGGGCCAGGGCAGGCTCAGGGTGGACAGCAGCAGGAATTTCCCCATGGAAAGGGAGCTCAGGCCTTGGCAGGGGCTGCCCAGGGAGGTTTGGAGTGCCCGTCCCTGGAGGTGTCCCAGGAAGGGCTGGAGGTGGCACTCAGTGCTCTGGGCTGGGGACAAGGTGGGCATGGGGCACAGCTGGGCCTGGCTGGGCTGGGAGGGCTTTTCCAGCCTCAGGGATCCCAGGGATTCTCTGTCTGTAATTTGGGTCCTGTAAGCTCTCAGAACAATGCAGTGATCTGGCTGTCCCCATGTTTACATGAAGCCATTCCTGCTCTACGTTTCCTGATGTGCAAAGACATAAAAAGATCCAACCTCCCTCCTGCAGGCCAACAAGCACCTCAGTTGAAGCATTTTTCTCAGCAAAACGAGAATGAGACACCATGAGAATTGATGTGTGTGCTTTCTCTTAGCTCAAACACAAAACAGGAAACTTCCAGGTAAAAATAAGGAAAATCAAGCCTAGTATTAGGTTCATGTACATTAGCCCAAGTGCACATCCTCGGAATGCTTATTTTAGAAGTCTACAAATCAAAAGAAAGGTGAAAACCACCTAACTAGGTAACAGCTCTGCTTCCTTCTATCACAACAAGGCTTTGTTTCTATTTAAATCTTCACAGAATAAAGTTTTTAATCTTTAATGAGAGACAAAGCCAAGCTAAAGCAAGATGAAATTATTGGTAGAATGTATTCACCTGGTTTCATAATATTGTACAGGGATAACAACAGAATTCAATGGGTAAACGTTCGAAATCACAGAATGGTTTGGGCTGAAAGGGACCTTAAAGCTCATCCCCTTTCCCAGGCTGCTCCAAGCCCCAATGTCCAGCCTGGCCTTGGGCACTGCCAGGGATCCAGGGGCAGCCCCAGCTGCTCTGGGCACCCTGTGCCAGGGCCTGCCCACCCTCCCAGGGAACAATTCCTGCCCAATCTCCCATCCAGCCTTGCCCTCCTTCATCTTAAAGCAATTCCCCTTTGTCCTGTCACTCCATGCCCCTCCAGGGACTGAAAAGTATCTCAGTTGAGACTGATTCCATTTCCCACTTTTGGTTAATTCTGCTCACCTGGTGTTTTCCCAGCTCTCCTCCCCAGCTGCAGAGCCTGGCTCCTTGTGGGGATCCCAGCTACTTCACAAAAGTACTGGAGAACTGGCACAGGGTGCCCAGAGCAGCTGGGGCTGCCCCTGGATCCCTGGCAGTGCCCAAGGCCAGGCTAGACATTGGGGCTTGGAGCAGCCTGGGACAGTGGGAGGTGTCCCTGCCATGGCAGGGGGTGGGGCTGGATGGGCTTTAAGGTCCCTCCCAATCCAACCCATTCAGGGATTTCCAGAAAAGCCAAGGCAGCCCCTTGTCCATGGCTGGTACAGAACTAGACACTGCTGCTGCCACATTAAACACATTCATCAGAGCAAAGCCAGCCTGGAAAGCTCCATCTTGGCATATCCAGGCCAGCTGCAGCCTTCTGCCCCTTCATAGCCCTAATATTTGCTGCCTTTCCAAACCTCTCCAGCTAAAAGGTACCTCAGATGGAGAGGAATTGCACACATGGGTCTGTGGACGATTCAAGGAACTTTTGTTTAATAAGGATTTATTTATTTCTCCCCTTTCCCTTTTTCCCCCCCCCCCTTCGGAAGCTGGGGAAGGATAGTAAAGCACAATAAACCTCCTCACAAAAGGAAATAAAGTGTCACCAGAATTTCAGTGCTCAAGTTTCCTGGGTCTCATTTCAGTGCACAAAGCTGGACTGAGTCAGCATTTCTCATTCATAATGCTGGCAGGATTTTGAAGGGGGTATTTTAAACACAAGGACTAAATTTCTGTTACTGGTTTGAACTTCCCAAGCAGAACGTCTCATTTTAACATAACAACTGAAGAGATTCAGCATGATTATATTCCCTGCACACATGTAGTTGTTGCCCTGCCCCAGCTAGACTGTGCTTTGCTTTCCCTAAAAAACCCCAGGTGGTTTAATCCAGGATTGCATCAAGGTAATCCAGGGAAAGCCGGAACTTGGCATTACTATAACAGATTCTAGAAACTCCAGGAATTGAGCAACTCCAGCAGGATAGCCTGATTTCCTCGGAGCTACAGAGTAACATTTTCCTGGTTGAAGCAAAGAGAGCAGAAAAAAATGCAACATTATTTCTGAAGCTTCATGTGATTCCTGACTGCAGCAACTTTATCACCCATCAAAAGATCCTCCCTGCCTCTTACAAAAGTCCTTAAAGCCCCCCAACACACAATGGGCACAAGGTTTATTATTCAGCCATCAGCAGAGTCCACCCAGCAACAACTGCAGCTGAACAGAGTGCAGCCTGTGAGGCCGCTGAGATTCCAGCTAACATGTCATCCCTGGAACACGCTCAACTCTGCGAGCCAACCACCAACATGAGCCAAGACACCGAAAGGTCAGAGCTCCGGTTCTCTATCCCTGCCTCCAAGCAAGTGGGCATCACAACAAGGAAAAAGCAATCCTGCATATCCCTACTCTTTTCAGTCCTGCAGTTCTCCTCCTCTCTCAGCAAGGGCTCCAAAGTCTGTCATGAGAGACAAGCGGGAGCAGAGTGAAACCAGCTCAGATCCCACCAGTTCACCTGAGAAATTGTGAATTCTCCAATTGAAACCTCAAGGGTTTGGCTGCAGTTTGACCAAGGAGCACAGCACAAACACATCAGCTTTGGCAAGAGCTGCCCAGGGAGGCTTGGAGTGCCCATCCCTGGAGGTGTCCCAGGAAGGGCTGGAGGTGGCACTCAGTGCTCTGGGCTGGGCACAAGGTGGGCATGGGGCACAGCTGGGCCTGGCTGGGCTGGGAGGGCTTTTCCAGCCTCAGGGGTTCTGGGATTCTGTGAAATGGTGGTGTCTAAAGGCTCAGAGATCCCACATTACATTTTGCTGTACAAAGACTGTATTCAAATTACAAGTGAGATAAACAGAAAACTTTGCCAGATTTCCTAAAATCAGAGAATCACAGAATATCCTGAGCTGGAAGGGACCCCCAGGGATCACCCAGTCCCACCCCTGGCCCTGCCCAGACCCCCCACCAACCCCAGCCTGGGCATCCCTGGCAGCGCTGTCCAAACGCTCCTGGAGCTCTGGCAGCCTCGGGGCCGTGCCCATTCCCTGGGGAGCCTGGGCAGTGCCCAGCAGCCTCTGCGGGAAGAACCTTTCCCTGCTCTCCAGCCTGAGCCTGCCCTGGCCCAGCTCCAGCCGCTCCCTGGGTCCTGCCCCTGCTCACCAGAGGGAAGACCAGGAAAGGGCACCACATGTTCATGTAGAGCTGGGGGGGACAGAGGAGAGGTACTTGGGGGTTTGGTTTTAAGATCTAAAAAGCAGATTAAACTCTTTGGGTTAAATATCCCCAGTAGTTAAAACAGACAAAGTGATTTTTTAAGCCATACAATAGCATTTGTCAGCAGCTCAGAGTAACACTGAAAGCACTTGACTCTAAAGGATGCAGCTTCTTCCCTCCTCACAAAGCAAAATTGTTCTGCTTGCATCATCTGCAGACAGCACGAGTTTGAAGCAATGCCCTCAGATTTAGATGAGGAGTTGAAAGAGCAGCACCAAACAATCCATGCCAGGCAATCCTGCCAGACTGCAGCTGGAGAACTTCCTATTCCTGTGTCACAAGAGCTTTCCAGTCACCGCACAGAGCTCTGGGATTTACTGGCCATCCATAACTTCAGACTCTGCAAAAAGGATGACTAAACAACCTAAAAAAAGCATGGAGCTGGTAAAGTGAAAATGCTGCACAAGCTTCAGCTCCATTCAGATTACTCTGATAACAGCTGTGATAAGGAGGCACATTTTGAGCATGGATAACACCTCAGCTTCCTGTCAGCAGGTTGGGGTCAGAGACCAGGAAGCACCAAACGGGAGGATAAATTGAGGATCTCCTCTTCACAAGCCCAAGATCCCCCTTTTGTCCCACCAAAGCCATCTGAAGAAGCCTTGGCCCACAGGAATTTCCAACCCTGAGACAGACTCACTGACCCCAGTGAAGCCAGAGATTCCTGAGCACAGCCAGAGCCAGCGCCAGCTGGAGCTGATCAGTAATGCCAGCACGGCATCAAGTGCTACACCACCCAAAAAATTAATTGCATTTGCCTTCTTCCTTTGGTCATGTCATCATTATTTGACATTTCCTTGAAGCAATCTCATTTCTCAGCAGAAAATATCCACAAAAACTAGATTTCAGTCATATTTCTTAAAATTCCTGCATTATGTTAAATAGCAGGTTGCTGTTTGTTCTTTAATGAGCACATTATATTCATGTGGTTTGAAGAACAGAGTAAGAGCAGAACACCAGAACATGCAGAAGTTTCCAAGCTGGGTAACGGCTGATTCCCAACTTTGTCCTTAAATACTTCAAAAATCCACAATGTCCTGCCATGAATTCAAGATAGATGACCTTATGTGAAAACATATTTCAACACTTTTATGCTTTGAACTCTTCCTCTGAAAAGAAATTTTACAAACCAGAATTTAAAAAATACATATATATAAAAGACAACTATGAGGAGCAGTTGGAAAAGGATAGGGGAAAACCTTGTTATGTGTCTGCTTTTAAATTTAATACTACCCTGAACACCTACAGTAACTTCATGCCACACTACTTTATTGTAACAAAAACATCTGCCCTCTTCTCTTTGACATTTATTCTGTTGTTTGAAATTCAAGCCCACACTGAAGAATAGAGGTGTTAACAAGGAAGAAAATTTTTAAAGTATTTCCGATCTCTCTCTACAACCCAGTTCCAGTTACAAAGTTTTTCCTGGTTGGGATTGGCCCTTACAATCACCAACAGAACAGAACCTATGAACATCAAAATACAAAGGGTAAGGGAGAGAACACCTGCCAGCCTTCAGATAATGCTGAAACTCAAGGGACCATTAAAATGAAGACATAAAGATGCAGGACAAAAAAGAGGAAAAAAAGAACAGGTAAGAATGGGCATGGCTGCAGGCAGGGAGCTGGGAAAGCAACCACAGGCACAGGCAGCAGCTGCACCAAAGGTGCAGGGCAGAGAACTGCCTCTAAAAAAACCAAATCACACCAAATGTCCATGCAAGACAGACAGCCAGCAACCCCAGCGCCGAGTATCACAGGAGCCTGTCTGTCTGTGAGCTCCAGAGAGCTGAGTTCATCCAGCTGGGGCTCACATGTGACTCAAAGGAAAATGTCAGGATTTTTGCTCAAGAAATTCAATGATTACATCATCCCATTTAGTACATGACCAGATTAGTGGCATTTCGTTACAAAACACAGCTCTCAAGTTGTCAGCTTTTATGATTGTCTGTAAGAATTAACTGTACTTCCCCAAAATACCCTGAAGATTTATGAACTGGGTGACTGAGCTCCTGGCTGCACCTCCTCACCAAAACCACAGGAATCCCTACAGAATCTGTCCACACCTGAAGGCCAGGTGCAAAACTTACTTAAAAATCATTAAATATTGCACCTTGCACAGACCAGCCCATAACCTGGTGCCTGGGAATTTGAAATTGTAATATAAATGAAAAAATGTATTTTTACAGGTAGAATAAGAGACTTTATCACTATAAAGACATGATGATTAACAGAGTTCTGTGTTTAATTTGTGATTAACACAAAATTAGCTCGATTCTATCTTCAGTTTTCAGATCAGTCTTGTGAACACTTAAGATACAAGCAGTAAGTTTCCAGCACACAATCATAGGTGTTATATTGTAGCACAATATAAAGATTGCCATCAAAAGAGCCCTCCCAAACTCACCTTGACCTCTGAAAGCTGAATGTGCAGCTGCCTTTATCCAGCCTCAGCTAGCTGGGCAGCTGAGGCTGTTCAGGCTGTACAGACACAGCTGAATTCCCTGCCCAGCAGCCAAGGTTGAATCTCTCCTTCACAATTCAGCTGGCAGGGCAAGGAACAAAAAGTCCACGTGTGCTTGGCAGGATGAGCATCGGGCAGAAAACAGGAGATGCCTCTTCTCCTTCCCCCCAAGATGGTGGGTGCTCTTTTGCACAAATACAACCAGACACCATTTAAACATTTCTCTCATATACTGGTCCTAAGGACTCAAAACAGAGACTTAAAAGTACTGGGAGAAAAGACTAAAAGTTCTTGTTTCCCCAAAGCAGCTCTGCCATGGGCACCCTCTGGATGTCAGCAGCCCTGCAGAATCCCAGGGGGAGGTTGGGAAACCTGGACTACACACTCACAGCACGTGTGATTCTAACACAGGATGGGTTGGGATGGAGGGACCTCAGAGCCCACCCAGTGCCACCCCTGCCATGGCAGGGACACCTCCCACTGTCCCAGGCTGCTCCAAGCCCCAATGTCCAGCCTGGCCTTGGGCACTGCCAGGGATCCAGGGGCAGCCCCAGCTGCTCTGGGCACCCTGTGCCAGGGCCTGCCCACCCTCCCAGGGAACAATTCCTGCCCAATCTCCCATCCAGCCCTGCCCTCTGGTAGATTGGATTATTTTACAGGAATATTTAAATGCTGTAAATATTTACAGTTCTGTATGGAAGTACAGAAATCCATGTGCTCCAGAGGAGGTTCATTCTGAGTCCTCCAGAGAGGTGCCAACCATTCCAGGTGGCTCCATGGGAACCCTCCTTCAGGAACCACAGGTTTTAAATCCAGGTGTTCTGTGTATTTTCAAAGTATATTAATAACTATTCCTACAAACTGTGCATTTCTATGAAGCAAGTAAAACTGTACCTTGAGATGATGCAAAGCTAAACCCTTGCCCAGTCATTTACAGCCAATTAGTCATGCCCAGGGCTAGATCCTTCAAAGATATTGAGGGAGAGAATCTCCATGGAAATCCAAAGGATCAAAACACAAAGGAAAACCTGAACTTTTAAGACAATGAGTCTGCAGTGAAATAATTTTAATAGTGTCATTAGGGTTTGCTAATCTACATTACCAGTAGCAGTATATTTACCTGTAATATGGAATATACCATCAAGCCCTTGATTTTCCAGGATTGCCATCCCACAAAACCTTACTCTTAAATTCACAGGATTGAGAGGTCAGCTCTCACAACTGTGGGCACACACAACCATGAGGGACAATGCAAGGAAAGGAGATTGGAAACTGCTGTGGAAGAGAAACACACAGCAGAGACTGAGGTTTCAGACGCTCATGATTATTTCAGAATCCCAGACATACATTTTACCACACAACTTGTGAAAAGCTGACTTCACAGAGAAATGATGTCCACTTGGACACTAACACTAATTAATTCAATTACCTTAAAAACAACACATGAAAAAGTAAAATACAATATCCAACACACGTAAGTTTGATAAGAGAAAACCAAACCAAGGATTTATTATGTCAGTTAAGTTTTCTGTGTTTTGACTGATTGCAGTGAAGGGAATACTGTAAAAATGTACCTTTTGCATCAAAACTAGAATACCCTTTCTTCCTGGGAATGCCCAGGGATACCTCTCTTCACTCCTTCCTACTCAAAATTATTTAATTTCTATTAAATAGAAATTTTCTATTCTGGTCAAGAAGCTGATCCTCTGGAGGGGACAGACAATGCCCTGTTTGCATAGAAGAGATTAGTTTCTAATTACTATCAGTAATTAGTGCTTTCCTGCAGCTATAGCTGGAATTTCTCTGTCAGGAACCTGACCACCTCCAGCCCTGCCACACACAGAGCTCAAGAGAGAGACTCATTCCAGACAGGTGGATCCATCAGACACATCCACGTGCTCTCCAAAACCTCACAGCTTATGTTTGTTGTATGAGGGACTGGCAAATACCGTTATAAATCCTACCATCTGCAATTAAAATCCCAACACGTGCCTATAGTGACAATGCCAGCCAAAAATAATCAGTGGAATTCAGTATATTCTTTTTAAATTATACAAAGTGCACTTTTAACAGAGGGTAACAGATTTGTCCCACAAATCCCACAGAGGTTTTAGCACTTCACAGTGAGGTTTTCTGTGCACAAGTCATTTATCACCAGATCTCAGCCTGGACCCTGCTTCTGATTGTCCACCATCCCCCCACCCCAATTTCATGCTTGGCAAGTAAAAACAAAACCAAGTTGCTGTGGAGGGGGCATCCCAAGTTCAGCAGCTGTGTCCAACACAACAGCAATGAGCACTCGAAGCTCCCAGCACACAACAGCAGCTGAGGCAGCCCTTGGGTTGGTTTATGGTAAAAGAAACCAAAACCCCTCACAACTCTTTGGTTCCAAGCAGGTCAACTCTGAGCCGCCCCCAGCGGAAACGCGCCCCTCAAAGCAATCTGCTGCTGGTTCGTTCTGCTCTGCTACTGCACACAGCACAGGAAAATGTGGCTGGTAACTCCTGACCTCAGAATCCCAGGCTGGGCTGGGCTGGGCTGGGAGGGACCTTAAAGCCCATCCAGTGCCACCCCTGCCATGGCAGGGACACCTCCCACTGTCCCAGGCTGCTCCAAGCCCCAGTGTCCAGCCTGGCCTTGGGCACTGCCAGGGATCCAGGGGCAGCCCCAGCTGCTCTGGGCACCCTGTGCCAGGGCCTGCCCACCCTCACAGGGAAGGATTTCTTACAGAAAACTTCCACCCCGCTGATCTCCCCATTCCTCAACCCACTGCTTGTCTTTTCCTTAACTTTTTTTTCTTTATTCTTCTATTACTCTTTTCCCTGTTGTCATCCTACTAAAAGCTAAAATTACAATCCCTGATTAGAGTACAAAGACAGACCAGAAAAGGCTATTCAACGTCATCATTTAGAATTATTTCACTGCTAGATTCACATTCTTTCCTGAATCCAAATCTACCCTAATTGCATTATTAGAGGCATTAAGGAAAGGGCACCAAACAGCAGCAAGAGACGGAACAGGCTCTGCAGCTAACGGCTTTGAGACCCCAATTCTTACTTCATCTAAGAATCGGGACATAAAGGAAAATTATCAACACAGCTACTCTGCAAAGGATCTTGTGTGGAATGAAAGACAGTGGGATATTACAGAGGGAACACAGGAACTGAAAGAATGGAGTGTGGTTTGTGAGGCAGCCAGTGCAGGGAGCAGCCCACTCAGCTCCAGGGAAGTCTGAGCCTCAGACACTGGAGAAACTGTTCGGAAACCGTTCGTCTGCACAAAGCATGACCCCTGTCAGGCTGCCAAAATCAGGGAGGGCACACCAGGGCTTATCACGCAGGCTGGACAGGCTCAGCCTGCTGGGATTTACAGCCATAGCTGCACAGCCTGAGCTCTGAGGGAACAGAAAATGCAGCTGTTTTCTCTACCTGTAGTTGGGATGCAGTTAGGACACCTGCTCAGCATCCATAGGCAGGTACCCCCCTCCTGCAGCTGGGAATGGGGGTGCAGAGAAATGCAAGAGTCCTCCTCCCACACTTCAGACTCTCAGGCAGGGCTCTGGGGGTGCAGTGGGGGAATTTCAAAAGAGAAAGGAGAATTTGATATCAATTCACTGCTATAAACTACCACAGAATATCCTGAGCTGGAAGGGACCCACAGGGATCACCCAGTCCCAGCCCTGGCCCTGCACGGACACCCCACCAATCCCAGCCTGGGCATCCCTGGCAGCGCTGTCCAAACGCTCCTGGAGCTCTGGCAGCCTCGGGGCCGTGCCCATTCCCTGGGGAGCCTGGGCAGTGCCCAGCAGCCTCTGGGGAAGAGCCTTTCCCTGCTCTCAGCCTGAGCCCGCCCTGGCCCAGCTCCAGCCGCTCCTCAGGTCCTAAGGAAGCTTCCTGTGTGAGAACATCACCAGGTCGTATTCAGCAATGGAAGTCACAGGTGACTACAACAAAAGGTAAAAGAAAGAAGGAAACCGTGTGGAGTAACACTCTCCAGAGTCATCAACACCCAAAATACAGTTTGGATTTTTGATTAAAGAAAATGCATCCATTTGGAGCTTGACTCCAATATATATTTAGTTAATATCGACAGCTATTGCCATACAAGCTGTAAACAAAAAGCACTTTGGAACTGGGCAGTGGGAAGAGGTAGAGGAGGACAGAGTGTTTCTTGTTTTAAGAAGGACCACACTCTCCCACCTGAAATGCTAGCTGGTTTGCTAATAGGAATTATTTACTAAACGATACTCTCTGGTGAGCCATGGTAGTGTTTTCCCTTCATGGGGCAGAGAAAGACAGAATTCACAGAAAACGTTGTTTTCTGCAAGCAAACCCCATACTTCACCCCAAATAAAGCAGCAGCTGAATCAGAACAAAAGCTATCCACAGGGAATGTCATCCACAAACTTGTCTGCTCATCCGAGGCAGAGGCACACACAGGGACACAACCCCATCCATGGAGAGGCTTCCTTTTCCCGACGCCCCGACAACATTTCCTCGTTCCACTGGTGCCCTTTTCCAAGCCGCAAGGGACGGCACTCCCAAGGGATGGCGTTCCCAGGGAATGGCATTCCCAACGGAGCGCACTCCCCAGGGATGGCATTCCCAGTGGATAGCCCTGCTCCTTCCCCTCGCTCAGGGCACAGCGGGTGTAGGGAGCAGCGGCCGGACGCAGCGGGACCAAGGTGACTTAAGGCGCTGAAGAAACCCTGCGGCGGTACCGCCACACGTTACGGTAACAGGAGGAGGAGAAGGCAGCCGGCCACAGCAAGGGGCGCAGCATCACTCACCGCCCGCCCCGGCTACCGAAGGAAGCGAGGAGCAGAAACTGGGCCCTGGCACCGCGACACACCCGGGCACCGTGAGGGGCTGAGGCGCTGCCCCCCCGCCGGCCTGGGCTGAACCGCCGCCGCTCGCAGCCCGCGCCCCCCGCTGCCCCCGTCCCGCCAGGCCGTACCTCATGTCTGTGCGGGCCCTACTCACAGCCCCGGCCGCGGCCAGGGCACCGAGGGGCCGGAGGGGCCGGAGCGGCACCCGCAGCCGCCTCCGCCGGACGCGCCATCGCCGCCCTCGCCCCGTCTGAGGGGAGGGGGAGGAGCCCCTCGCGGCCGCCGTACCGACGCGCGGCCAAGGCCCCCGCCTGACTGGCAGGGCGTTCCACCAATCAGAGACCGGAAAAACGGAAGAGCCCCGCCCCCTCCGGCCAATCAGGGCTCTGACAGCCCCGCTCTGACGCGCGGCCTCCGCCCGCCCCCCGCGGGACGGGCAGGGCAGATCACCAATCAGAGGCCGGAACAGCGGCAGGACCCTCCTCCCCGACCAATCACGGCTCTGCCAGGCTGAGGGGGTCAGCCCTCTGGGAGCGGTGAGGGGCGGCCGCG
The DNA here is from genome assembly GCF_009650955.1 of Corvus moneduloides. Lineage (NCBI taxonomy): Eukaryota > Metazoa > Chordata > Aves > Passeriformes > Corvidae > Corvus > Corvus moneduloides. The sequence goes on from NC_045477.1 coordinate 122,445,607, forward strand.
CTCCCTCCTCGCCGCCTGCGCGCGGGGCCTTCGTTGTGCATACGGTGTTAATTCGTGAGGTAATTGCGGGTGGCGTCCCCTCCCTCTCCCTGGCGACGTCCCAGAGGCCGCCCGGGCGCCGTAGCCTCCCTCCTCGTCTCATGGAATGAGTGACATCCGCGGGGTCCAATCGCGCTCCAGCTTTCACCATGAGTGGCGGCCATCAAGACCAATCGCAAGCTCTGTCGGGGCTGCCAGAGGCTGTGATTGGTTGCGGACCGAGGGGGCGGTGCCGGAGAGGAGAGGCGGAAGTGAAGGAGCGTCATGGCAACCGCGGGCGCGTCGCGGCGTTCCGGAGTCCCGCGGAGCCGGAGCCCCTGAGCCCTTGAGGGTCGGCCCGGGCCTGTTGGAGCCTCTCGGTGCGGGGCGGGTTCTCTCGGAGCCCTTAGGAGGCTGCCCGTGGGTCGCGGAGCGAACACGGGCCCGACGTGTGCGGGGTCTCGGGGTGGTCCCTCAGGGATTAGTGCTGCAATAATGGTCGCATGATTTCCTGCCTCTGCTCCGTGCTTTCATTTTTCCTTATTAACTCAGTTTTGTTGGGATTTTTTTTTCATTTCTAAAAGGTTCCTGCTTGTTGAGGACGACACGGGCCGTGTCGGGAGAGGAGACCAGAAACCCAAGCGGTGATTTTTGGTGAAGTCACACGTAAGGTTCGCTGTATTCCTGGACTCGAATTCCCTGTGTTCCCTGTATTCCCTGTGTTCCCTGTATTCCCTGTATTCCCTTTGCACTGCCCCTGTCTGAATTGTGTGGCTGGGTGGCAAAGATTCCCTGTACTGCATGGGGCACCCGTCAGTAAATCCTACGTCATTCAATGCCTTTTCTGCTGTACGTTTATCAATACCTGAAGGGATTCTCCAGGAGAGCTGGAGAGGGACTGAGGACAAGGCATGGAGGGCCAGGAGCCAGGGAATGGCTTCCCAGTGCCAGAGGGCAGGGCTGGATGGGAGATTGGGCAGGAATTGTTCCCTGGCAGGGTGGGCAGGCCCTGGCACAGGGTGCCCAGAGCAGCTGGGGCTGCCCCTGGATCCCTGGCAGTGCCCAAGGCCAGGCTGGACATTGGGGCTTGGAGCAGCCTGGGACAGTGGAAGGTGTCCCTGCCCATGGCAAGGGTGGCACTGGATGGGCTTTAAGGTCCCTCCCAACCCAGCCCAGTCTGGGATTCTGTGATCCTCAGTCCTGTGTATTTTCTCTGCTATGGCCAGCTAAACTTGTTGATCTGGTTTAGAACTTCTGTATCACAAAGACTCAAATTGCCTGCAAACAATTGCTGTGTTTCTTATAGAGTGTTCCAATTTAATTTAACAGGGCTTTAATTCCTTGTTTGCCCTACAGACACTGCAGATGTCACCGTTTGGTTGCTGTGTTTTTTCAGGTCGCTATGAAGGCCTTGTACGGTCAGCAGAATTCTCCTGGAGAGGAAATGACATTTGTGTTCCAGGAAAGAGTGAGTTCCCATCAGAACAGCTCTGTTCATCAGGAGTGGGAGAGGAGAGTTTGGCTGAATGCCACGGGGGAATTGAAGCACTGAAATCTTCTGCAGGCTTGGGAGAGGACTGGTGGGATCCTTGCACACACAGGCAGCCAAAGGAAGGGAGGGGAGGTGTATTTTTTCATCAGGCAGCACTTGCCAAGACCAGTCCTGGATTTCTCTGCAGTTTTGGTGTCCAAATTTTACAAACAAGCTTTGCAGGCATGAAAAATGAACCCTGGGTCCACATTTCCTGGCTGAATTTTCTGGTCACTGAAAAAGTAGAAATAGAGCTTGAGGAATTTATCAGCTTTGGGATTAGAACAACAGTTCTTACAGGGGTTGTTTATTTGATGCCATTTGGACTTCATTTTGGACTTGAATATTGACCTCAGTGGGTTTGTCAGGATTTGTGTCTCAGATAAAGGGGAAAAAAAAGGCCTCAACAGAAAAATAATGTCATTGTCTGATGAGGTTTAGTAAAGTCTAGTGGTCAGTTTGCAATAATAATATAGTAATATAATAATAATGATGATTATAATGGTAAGTAAGGTCTAGTGACCACTTTGCAATAATACTATCATAATATAATGATGATGAGGAGGATAATAATAGCAGTAATAATAATAGTAATACAGATGTATCCAAAATAGTGTGGTAATCCTCTTTTCCTTGAAAAAACCTGCCTGTTCTGCCTACAAAACAATCTGAAAAGTGGGGAAGTGCTTTCAGGAGCTGGAGAAGCTCCCGTGGGCACATCCATTGTCTAATGTAGCAACTGTGAATCTGTCCTAGGAGAGCCTTCCTCCCACCAGAGACCACGATGTGAAAGTGCAGGTCAGAGCCTGTGCTCTGAGCTGGATGGATACAAAGGTATTTGCTCAGTGTTTTGTAGAAGCTGGGGGTGTCTGTGGTTTCCATGGCCCTTGCCTGGTGACTGGCACAAGCTGAGGCTGTGGCCTTGCTGCTGAGAACGGGCACAGGACTGCTCTGGGGGTCTTGCACATCTCTGAATAAAAAGCATCTGGAATGTGGTTCCTAATTGATGGAGACAGACCAGTTGTCAGGTGTGAGATCTCTTGCAGTAAATCCCTTTTATCTTCATCTGCACTCTAAGTCACAGGTTGGCTTGGCTGGTAGTAACTCCCTGCTTTTTAATGTGCTTTTAAATTTAAATACAGAGTTCAGTGCCATGGTCTAGTATTGACTGAAGAATTTGTGTACTTTTCCCCCTTAGATAACGATTTGATAATGGCCCAAGCTTACTGTGGTGATCCAACACTGTAAGATGATAATAAACATGCAAGGGTAGAGCCTTATAGCAAGACTGATGGAAGCATTGTTTTCATTTAGCTCCTGTCAGAAATTAAACTGAAGAAGGAACTTGTGCCTGTTGGGCGAGAGATTTCGGGAGTTGTGCTGGAAGGTGAGTGAGTGTCAGTGCCCAGGGAGGGGAGGGAGCAGGGATTACAGTCAGAACAAAGAACTCCTCTTTGGGTAGGGCACCTTAGGAGCAGGAGCTCTTTGCTTCCTTGATTGTTCTCCCAGTGCTGCACTGGGGCCCCTCCCCTGAGGTGGAGTGTCCAGCCTGGCTCTCAGACACACACTGGGTGTGCCTGCATGGAACTCTCTGTGGCTGAGGGAATTCAGCACTTGGGCTTGGTATGTGTGTAATCAATAGAATTCCTTTTTTTCACTAGAAATGTGTATCTTTAGTTTTGTGAGCTAGTGATAACCAGTGCTTCCAAATGCACATCCCATTCCAGCTATAAATATTTATCTTCTTCCCTTCTTTCCTCCTTTTCACCTCTCCTTGGTGAGTTGGAAGCAAGGTGACCTTTTTCCAGCCAGATGACGAAGTGGTGGGTAAGTTAATGCTTGTTTGCCTCATCAACTGACAGTCAGTCATCTTTTTATAATGAATGACTGAGGTTAGAATAATTGGTAAGGCTAAATTAACCATATATTTTCAAAATTAAATTGCTGTCACATGAATAACTTATAAATGGAAAATTTGTTCTAAGAATGTTCTCTTAGGATTTGAAATATGGTGTTGTATTAACCAACAAATTGTGAATGAATGCCTTAGGAGAGAAGAGTTATTTCTTAGGGACATTCTTTCACACCTGTTTATATTTTGTGTGCTGAATCAAAGGATTAGAGGATGACTGAAGTTCTGAAAATAGGACAGAGTGGAGAGTGATGTGGGGAGAATGTGTGTGTGGGGATTGTGGTCCTTCTTGCATTATTCCCTCATTGCACAAGAGCTGCTCCGGGCAGCTCCTCTAGACTGGTTATTCCCTGGATAAACCCTGGAGACAGCTCCAGGTGTGCACAAGCATATTTTTAATGGGAACTGTGAAAGACTGGACACAGCAGCCAAATGTGCTAGGCAAAGCCCTTTGGTCTAAATGGAGTGTGAGATTTGTGTGGGAGAGGGAAGAAAAGAATGGTTTTCCCTGGGATGGAGGGGACATTAATCCAGGAGACAGAGCAGGTGCCAGAACCTCCTGTTCAGGAGAGTTCTGTGGCCAGTGAAGGTAAAAAGCTCAGTTATGACCAGGATGGAGGGTTTTTTCTGCCTACCCTGCCTTTGCTTTCTCTGCCTTCCCTGGGTAGTTCAGTTTTCCTGCACGTCCTTTTTCCTATTCCTGCTTTTTAGCACTCCCACATTCCCATGTGTTCTTCCTCTGCTTCTTTCTGTGCCTTTGTTGCTGAACCACACGTTCAGGAATTGGGATGGGAGAGGGGCTGTGGGGTGGCTGCTCCGTGCCTCAGATCCATCCTCTGTGGAATGGGAACACTCAGGGTGTGGAATGAGTTCAGACATCACCAGACAAAAATGACACCTACAGCACCAAAAAGCACTTGGTGGTGTCCCCATTCTTCCTCCCTCAATCCCAAAGTGCTGTAGAAGCACCTCTGGACCCGCCTCGTCCCCACAGACACCCCGGGCAGGACCTGGCCAGGTTCTCTTACCTGTCCCAAACCTGCCAGGAGGGAACGGAGCCCAGACCAAGTGGGACCAGGGAATTCCTTGGGAGAGTGCTTTGGTTGGAACGATTGCTTGTGTGAGATTCAAGTCCGTGTTCCTTTTTTTTCCCAGGAATTTTGCCCCTGGATTCTGAGGAGTCTGGTGTCTGTGAAGTTATCCTGGTTCACGAGCATTATTTGGGTATGTAAATGATATATTTTGCTAATAATTGTTTTTACTGTATCTGTAGAATTCGGTCTAGCTTTTCTAACAGGGAGCCCTTTACCTTGGACCTCTGGGCACACTCCTTCCATTCCAACATTCCAACATGCCAGCTGCCCCACCAAGTCACAGCAATTTGAACCCTCAATGCTCTCAAGCTCTTTTTCTTTGCTGTCACCATTTCACAGTTCACAATGGCCTAAACCACACAAGCAGACTCTTTTCCTTTCCCTTTTTTTTCCCTTTTAATTTCTCATTTTGTTGCTTCATTGTTGCTACACTTTTTCTTAATCTGTCAAAAAATTTAATGAGGAGAAATTTGCTTTTTTCCTCTCTTTGACTCATTCCAGCAACAACACTTGGGAACAGGCTAACAGATAGGATGCAACAAGCAGACTGGAACTGGAGAAAGGAATTTTCGGGGATGAGGGTCAGGGAAAGCCTAATATTGAAACATTGTTTTCCATTATTATGACCTTCCAGTTTTCCCTTTCTGGGCACAAATTACTTTGATGAGTGGAATACTAAATGTGGGAGTCCCTGTCTTTCTTCCAACAGTTTGTTACCTTGGGCAAGCTATTATTTTGCTCAAAATTTGCTCTTCCCAAAGAAACTGTTGCTGTTCCATCCCTGGAAGTGTCCAAGGCCAGGTTGGACAGGGCTTGGAGCAGCCTGGGACAGTGGAAGGGTGGCACTGGAGGGGCTTTGAGGTCCCATGCAACCCAAACCAATCTGGGATTCTAAAATCTACGTTCGTGTCCTGTTGTTTCTGTGACTGCTTATGAATTCCAGCTGCGTAGCTATGAGGTGGCTCCTTTAAACTTGGTCATACCAAAATGGAATCCCTACTTTCATTATGTAAAATATGGTAAAATATCCTCTCCATGGCTTCTTACTATATGAGAGGGAAACCGGAGTTGCTGTTGTTGAGCTGTTTGCAGGCGGAGTCTTCCTGACTCGCTGTGGCAGGTTTTGCTAAATCAGCCCTAGGGATTTCCTGGTTTTTTGTTTTTTACCATCTCTTTTGTGTGTGTGTGTGTGTGTGTGTTTGTCCCTCCTCAGTTCACAAGCCACAGAAGGTCTGTTGGGCGGAGGCAGCCGGGACGGTCCGGGACGGGCTCCGCGCGTACACGGCCCTGCACTACCTGTCCCAGCTGTCTCCTGGCACAAGTGTCCTCGTCCTGGATGGAGCAAGTGTGGGTAACAGCTGGGCAATAATCACAGATTCCCTCTGTGCAAATAACTCCCTTAGCACATGGCCCCTGCATTTCTCACAGTGGGACTCACCAGGGCTTCTGTGGGACTGCTGGCAGTGCCCTTCATTTCATGGATTTGCAGGAAGGGCCCTCCCACGTGAGATCCTGAGCCAGGAGTATTGTCCTGCCTGGAGTGTGGGGGGTGCAGAGAGGGAGGGTGTTCCCGTGTTCCACAACAGCACAGTTTTGCCCTGAGTCCTCAGGGATGACTGCAGGAAAATGCCTTATTTTTCAGTCCTCTCCCAGCTCTGCTTTTTACCTTTTCTTGGATGGAAATAATTGGAGTTACATCCCTGCAGTTCTTAGTGCTAATGAAGATGTGGGGCTTCCTTAGCCAAGGCTCTGTAATGTAAACATGGCTGGGGCTTTTTCCTTGGAGCTTTTCTTCCTTCAAGCTCTGAGTTCCAACTGCAGTGAAGGTGGCTGTGGTAATTAAAGTAGAATCTGAGCTATTTTGTTGACAACAAGAACCAGTTAATGACTAAAAGTTCATTCAGAGCTTCCCAGTCACTGAAAAGATTTGTTTTGGCTTCACTTAGGACAGAAGCAGATCCAGGAATATTCAATTCTTGGTTCAGCTGTGTTTTGTTGCAGGAGTAAGTTCATTTCTGGGTACTCTCCTGAGTGGCCTTTGCAATGTAATTGTTCTTAAACAACATCAAATTGTTGCTCTAAATAAATGAACTAATAAATTAGTCAATGAACCTGCTTTTCCTTTCTCAGCCGTTTGGTACCATCGCGATTCAGTTGGCTCAACACAGAGGGGCCAAAGTCATCTCCACTGCCCACAGCCTGGAGGACAAGCAGTACCTCGAGAGGCTCAGACCTACTGGGGGTGAGTTTTACCCTTCAGTGCTAAAGTTTGTCCTAAAAAAAGTCTCAAAATATTTTCTTCTATCTGGTCTAGAGACTTACTTCAGTAAAAATTAAATACAAATTGATAAATAGCCTAATTAAATAGTTTTCAGATTTGTTCTGTACTCCACAGGTATTTAATTTCTGGTTTAGCTGTACTTAATGGCATTTTTATTCTCCATTTAAGTTGTAATGACTGGCAGTACTTTCCAGTAGTGCTGAGTGCTGGCTTTTGGCCTAAGTGCTCAGGAAATCTTTTCATTTGCTGAACTGGTTGCTGTGGGCAGAGGGAAGGATTGCTGACTCACCCCTGTCCCAGTGTGTGCCCGGGCTCGCACACCTGACATGCAGTACTCAGCAGGCTCAGATTACTCCTAGCAGTGCTTATGAAGCTTCAGGTACTGCACAGCTGGAGCTGGACATGCACAGGCTCTGCATTCTCCTGCTTTCTAAAGGAGCTTGGCTTCACACACAACACTTGCATTCTTCCCTGACTTCTTCCCTTTCTTCTCTTTGATACTTCAAGTTTGGTTTTTTTTTCCTCTGAAAGTAACATGAGAAAATACTCTGTGTAGGAGCTACTGGCATCTTTTCTGATCAAAATTTCAATGGTGTTTTGTGGAGGAAAGTGGAATATTCCTCTCTTCAGACAGTTCTAAAATAAAGGATGGATTGTCAAGTCTGGCTGGATTGCAGCAAAAGGTTAAAACTGGTGCCTGCTATTTCCTCCTGCAAATACCAAGTGCTGCAGTGTAATCCCCAGATTTCTTTTTCAGAGTATGATTTTTGTTGTCATTCACTGAAGCTTACAGAGCAGCAGCTGTAAAATGCCTTTGGGGGGAAGCCTTGTGCAGCCACATCTGTATGGTCACAGCTGCATCCACCAAAGCCCCCCTGGGCTGGGGGAAATCAGCTGCAGGAGGTGATGGTGCTGGCAATGCAGCACCTGCCAGGCTGATTTCTCCAGAGCTTGATATTAACTCTGGTTTTGCAGTTTGACAAAAAAATCCCCTATTTTTTCCTTATTTCAGCAGCCTATTTTACTGTCTCTGTGTTTGTATATTTTACTGCACCAGTAGTGGTGGCAGACATCAGAACTGGAGGATTTTTGGGAATGCTGTTGCTATGCAGAGCCTTGTTGCACCAGCTGTTACAGGGCCAAAGAGGAAATATGAAAGACCTAACTTCCTTTTGTAATATTTTATGGGTATATTTTGCTAATTATATGAAAAAATAATGAGCTAAGAAAGGACTTGGCAATTTCATTCTCACTTTTTACAGCATTTTAAAGTTCTTTGAATGTTAATATCAGATAGATCCTAAGTAACCCAAGCTCTAAGTGGCTTCTTGTGTCTGTGGGTGGAGAATATTTAGTTTTGTGCTGTTCAGTGGGTTTTTGGTTAGTTTTTGGCAAAGTTTTCAGTGAGCAGCAGTTTGTGTTATCATTGTTGAGCATACCAAGCTGCTTCCTGGAATGGCTGAGGGGGAAAAAATGATAACTGCAACTTTATTTCAAATAAAGAAATAGAACCTGGGTACAGCATTAAAGAGAGAAACAGTTTGAGTGCAAAAGCAAAAAGCTTTTAAAAGTGTTCAGGCTTTTTGGTTTGTTTGTTAATCAGTGTGATTCCAGTGCCTGAAGTAGAAGTTCCTGGTAATGTTCAGGACCAACAGGATGGGGCTTTTTTTGTCTTCAGTAATCTCTGGAGTAAAAATTATAATAGAAGGAAGGAGGGGATTTTAACAAATTTTGACATTTTAATGTCTGTGTTTCAGGCTGGAGACAGAATATTCCTTAAGTAATGAGATGAGTTTTTGTTAGAGAACACAAGGAAAAGTATCTTTACATACACAGATTTTTCCTCTGCTCCCAAGGGCACCTCCTGCTATTTTTTTAGTTTGGTTTGTGAGATTTTTTTTCTGTGCCACCAGCACTGAGCTGTCAGGGGATGCCTCTGCTAAGAACCCACCAGTGATGTCCTGGCTCTCCTGAGCACAGTCCCTAAACCCCCAGCACATCCTCTGGGTGACAGGGCTTAAATTTTGCAGCTGAACTTCCTGGGGGAGAGCAAACTCTGGGAACAGGCTGTGGAATCCTGGTGTTTCTGTGCCTCCCAAACAGTGGAGGAGGAGAGAGACTGAAGTTTTGCCAGTCAGAAAAATGTTGCTTTGGAAATTGTGCAAGTCACAGCAGAAGAAACTGAACTAATTTACAGATGTCCTGTGAGAAATATATAAATGACAAAGGATGATGGAAAATTATATTACAATTTATTGCTTGGCCTTTTCCACAGTGGTGAGAACTTTTTTCAGCATTTTTTAGGAAGGAAGTTGACCAGGATTTTGATAAGTACTGTTTGAATTATTGTTCTGAGTTAAGGACATTTTTGCTAAACAGAAAGGAGAGAATAGTCAAACTTATGGAACTCTGGCCTTTCTTTTTGACAGTCAGGCTTTGGGCCTCTGAAACCAGAATTATTTTCAAAAGGTGAAATTATTTGCAGAAATAATACCGTGTCAAATTGCCCCATTAAAGAAAATCTTTTAACTTCCTCACTGAAGAAAACTAAGAAGAAAAGTATATTATGGGGGTTTATTTGCATATGGGGAATGTGACTATCATTAATTAATTAATTATTATTCCATCTTCAGTAAATTTTGACCGTGTGTTGTCTCTAGTGAAATCATTTGACTTCAGTAAAAAAAGAGAGGGAATGACTTAGGATTTTAATGCATCCTATGATTTAATTGGGGATTTGAAGTGACAAAAAGAACTAAACCCAAGGTATTAACTGATGATTTGTTAATATCCTTAATGACCAGCTCCTTGCCTTTATTCTTCCCTCCTTCCTTCCCTCCTTCCTTCCTTCCTTCCCTCCTTCCTTCCTTCCCTGCTGCTGGGATCACATTCCAGAAGGAGGCCGGCAGCCTTTGGTGGGTAAGTACAGATCAGAGCTGAGGCCAGGAGCCTCTGGAAATGGGCCTCCAAATTTCTTTGATGTTCTTTCAGTTCTCATTTTGCTGTGAAGTTTTTGGCCTGTTTAGTTTCTAAATGTTTGTTCTTCCTCATAATGATGAAACAAAACCAGTAGCTGCTCCTTCTCTGCCCTTGTGTTATTGTTATTATATTAAAAATGGCTTTTGCCTGAAAGAGAGCAGGGCTGGATGGGAGATTGGGCAGGAATTGTTCCCTGGGAGGGTGGGCAGGCCCTGGCACAGGGTGCCCAGAGCAGCTGGGGCTGCCCCTGGATCCCTGGCAGTGCCCAAGGCCAGGCTGGACATTGGGGCTTGGAGCAGCCTGGGACAGTGGGAGGTGTCCCTGCCATGGCAGGGGTGGCACTGGGTGGGCTTTAAGGTCCCTTCCAACCCAAACCAGTCTGGGATTCTCTCATTCCTGATTCGGTGGTTCATCTTTATAACCAACCATAAATAGGGCATCATAGATACAGGACAGCAAAATGTGTTGGTGGCTTTCAGTTCAGCAATATTTCAAGAGCAGATGTAAATCCCTTCATCTAAACATTTAATGAATGACCCAGAGAGCCAGGACTTGGTAGTTTTGCACAAGAATAGTAAAGAATGAACTTAGAGAAGGATTTCTAATCTTAGAGTGCCACATTTTATCCTTTTGGGCCAACAGACTCATGAGTTGAACTTCTGCATTTATATTGTTTGGTGTTGATTTTGCACTGGGTTGAAAATGAAAAAAAAAAGGAGTGCCAGGGGTTTTTTGGGTGTGGCTGCAAACCCATTTGTGGCACCTGCACAGTCCAGAAACGGCGTGTGCTGCTTGGAATCCGAGCTCTCATTTTTGAGCATCTAAACTCCATTGTCATGGATCTAAAGTTGGCTTTTTTGGAGTTAACGCCGTGTCCTGCTCCGGCAGGCCGAGTGATCGACGTGTCCCATGGGAAGATTGACGTGGCCGAGAGCTGCCTGGAGGAGACGGGCGGGCTGGGCGTGGACATCGTCCTGGATGCCGGAGGTACTCCCTGGGGAGTGCCTGCTTCCCTGGGCGTTTCTGTGCGTTGTTCCACAGAGCTCCTCTATCACCCACTAGTGGAAACATCTCTTAGGCAGCCGCTAAACGGGGCTGAAACATTCCTCTGCCTAAAATTAAAAAATGGGTTCAAAGAGTGGAGCTGTGACATCAATGTTTACACTGCCTTGTCTGAATACAGAAATTAACCCTAATTAACAGCACTGTCAACCTGTATTGGCAACCAACTCTAACAGGTGAAAACTCTGAAGTTACTATTCAGAGTAATATAAATTAAATATATGTAAATAAAATATTACATATTATTATACTGCATATTATATCTATTTATTGCTATTGTTACATATTCTATATATAACATTGCTGATAGGTATTTATATATAATAGTGTGTAAATATATGGTAGTATATAGCTAAATAGTATGTAAATATATAGTAGTATATAGTTATATCATTTATATATTTTAATTATATATTATTTTATATTATATGTACTATTCTTTTGTATATATAACACTATATATAGTATATATAACACTATTTTATAGTGTGTTATATATTGTATTTTATGTATTATACATTATGTTATATATACTATGTATTATATAGTTTATACATTTTGTGTATTATATATATTTTATACATTTTATGTATTATATATACTGTATTATGTATAATATATATACTAATATGTTACATACTATATAAAATAAGTTATATTGCTAGTCTATGTTATTGCTATTTATATTATATATATAAACAAAATATTCCTCTGAATAGTAACTTCAGAGCTATTATAAAATATTACTCTGAATAAAGTATATAAAATATTCAGGGTATAAATAAAATAATAAATTCAGAGTTTTCAATGATTTTTAATTGAAACAACCAAAGAACTTAGATTTCCACTGAAGTGTGTGGAAATAAATACACGTTGAATTTTCTACATTTTCTTCTGAGCTCAAATGAATTTATTCTCGCTCCCCAGTGAGATTATACAGTGCTGAAGATGAACCAACTTCCAAATCCCAGCTGCTCCCTCACAAACACGACATCATCACTCTGCTTGGGGTTGGGGGACACTGGATAACGATGGAAAAGAACCTGCAGGTAAAGATGCCTGTGTCAGGGAGTGATTTGTCCCACAGAATCTAGAGATACAGACACATAAAACTCTCCTTTCAACCCATCAGTGTTACAAGTTTCCTCACTTTTAAGAGTGGGCAAAGGGTGGGCTTTTGTTTGGTTTAACCATCTCTATTAAATAACCATTTAACCTTTATTTTTTCACAGGAAAATGGAACTAAATAGCATTTTTCTTTTTTCTTCAATTTGCTTCAGCTGGATCCTCCAGACAGCCATTCATTGTTCCTTAAGGGAGCCACAGTGTCCTTCCTGAACGATGAGATCTGGAACTTGTCCAATGTGCAGCAGGGGAAATATCTCGATATCCTTTGGTGGTCCTGTGGAATTCTCACTGCTCATAGGAGTGAAAACACAGCTGGGAAATCCCACTGAGAGGTTCTCTGCTGCCCAGTGTTGCAACTCAGCTGAAAGGTGGAGCTAAAGAATAAGAGACACTCAGGTTTTAAGGTATTTTCTGCATTCCTTTTAAATATATCATGGAATCCCAGACTGGGTGGGAAGGACCCTAAAGTTCATCCCACCCCACCCCCTGCCATGGGCAGGAGCACCTTCCACTCTCCAGGTTACTCCAAGCCCCATCCAACCTGGCCTTGAAAATGTCTCTACAAGCTTCATTAAAAGTAGTGCTGCAAAACATCCATTCTGGGGAAAAAAATGCACTATTTTGGTTCAGTATTGAACCAATTAATTGAAGATTTGATTCTATAAGTTTTTATTTTATGCAAGTGACATTTTGGATTTTGTTGTTGTTGTTGTGCTTTTGGGCATTAGACACATCACCTGTAACCTTAATGCACTCGTGTTCACTGCAAAAGTGGAAGTGTTTTGGCTTCCTAACCTTTCCTTTATTTGCAATGTACAGAGATGTTATGTACATAAAATGTACTGATTTGTTTTGTACCTAAAATTTATGGAGGGAAAATGTGGATTGGGAAAAGGAAAAGGAATGTCTCCTACATTTGGGCTGATGCAGCTGCACTGAGCTCCCCGGGCAGGACTTTTTCAGCCCTGGAAGGTTTGGGTGCTTTTGGCTTTAGGGACTTGTGTATCTTGTGAAATTCTGGAGCATCTGGCATTACTGTCATCTGAAGAAATCACAAATTGATCACTTTTTAAAAGAACTTGAGCTTCAAATGTCAACCTGATTGCCCTTAAAATGAAGGATGAACCTTATTGTTTGAGTTTCATACGAAGACTGAATACAGCCCTGTGTGTTGTGCTGTCTTGGCTGTTGGTCATTAACTCGCAGACCCCTCACATGGCAGTGGTGCTCCAAGAACTTCCAGCCTCTGCTGTGTTCTCAGCTCCATTTTGGCTTTTTATCAGGTGCCTGTATGAATAGGCACAACAGCTACCTGGTCCCAAAATCTGTTCTCTTCATTTTGCACAGATTATTGATTTGCCATTTTGCCATTGGTTATTGATTGATTGATTGATGTTGTACTAGTGCAGGCTGCACTTGTATTTCATATTGAAATACTGAGTATTTGCATATTGAAATAATTGAAATATTCCATATTTCATTTCTGCATCCTGTTTCAGGAAAGGAGGTTTCTGATATAGAAACAAGTGCAAAAATCTGATCTAAAGCCTGGAATTGAGGTTCATTTTCATTTTGCCTTGATCCTGCTGGGTTTGTATCAGTACAGGGCTCTGACCAGCAAATGTGATTGTAAAGAGATTTCTCTCCAGCTCTGTTGCTGTTCCTTAACAGTCCTCTTGGATACCCATCCTAGAAGATATCATGGAGAAATTATCAAGTAGCGTTTTCAGGTGAGAGATGTGGAGTTTTTTGTGGGTTTTTTAATTCAGCATTAGCATTGGAAAACTCTTGCCGGCACTAACACTCCTAAGCAGAGCTTCAGGAGATAGGAGGACTCCCATAATAAGGTAGGAATGGAAGATCCCTTCCCTTAAAGCCAGGATAACAATGGCTGTTGAGCAGAACCCTCCCCACCACCCCTTTTTTCCCCCTGCAAGAAGGGTATCTTTTAATTGACTCCTGGCTGCTGTTAGCTTTGGGGCTTTTCCCTTCTTCTGTGCTTTGGAGCAAAGCCATAAAACTGTTACTTTGTTGGAGGAGGGAGGTTGACACGGTGGAAGTAAAATCTGTCCTGTGACATTTCTGTTGTTCTGAGTGTGCTCACCAGCACTTTTTACTGTTTCATTTTAGGCCTCAGCTGGATGAACCGATCCCATTGTACGAAGCCAAAGTTTCTATGGAAATAGTTCAGAAGAATCAAGCAAGAAAGAGACAAGTCATCCAGTTCTGACACACAACTTCTGATTTCTCAGCCTGGGGAAGATAAAGAAATGTAATGTATTTGTGGAGTAAATCAGCGTACACTTGCAGGCAGTTCTGTAAACAGAATTTAAACATCCTTTGTACCTCAGCACAAATGGTCTCTGAAGCTTCCATGACTTCAGGGTTTTTTTAATTCCCTTGAGCAGAATGTTCCCATCAGCAGCTTCTAAAGAAGGAGCCTTGAAATAAAAATCTTGTCTGCCCTGCCCCAGTTACAAATGTCAGAAACATCTACAGGCAAACGCAGTCGCTGTTGGTTTACCCTAAGAAATTAAAGAGGGAAAAAAAGATGGTTTTATTAGTCTTTTTTTCTCCAGCCCCTGCCAGTAGTTACCTTTATAGTTACCTTTTGCTTTTGAGTGCACTGAGACCAAATGCTACACTTAAAGACCTTAATCCATATTTTAAATGGTTATTCAAGCAAAGGACAGGCAAAACTATCCAGGCTGGCAAGGATGCCAGAAGGGAAGGATGTGGTAATGACAGCAGGAGTTTCCTCCAGCTCTTTGCCTTCCTTTCAGCACTAAGGCAGTAAACCTGGTAAATCCAGAGTCCCCAGGCTGGTGGAATTGTGTGAGTCAGATGTTTGAGGCACTTAATGTAGCTTGTTACCTTTGATATCTCCCTGTGCTGTGCACTTTCACTTCCCTTCTTTTAACCTCAGCACAGCCCAGGTCTGTCTCTCCAGCATTATCCATGATTGTGGCCTGTCTGCAAGTCAGCAGTGGGGAATGAACTGCATTTTTCTTTCCTCAAAGCACGTGCCTTCCTACATGCTCTGAGAGCAAAAATACTTTTTTATCTTTCAGCTATGTTGCTCATTTTCACCGTGGATGGCTCAAACCATGGACATGGGCACGTCAAAGCAGTGTCGGGAGTGGGAAAATTTGAGACAAAATAGATTATCCAGAACCACACTTGATCTGTCTCCTCTCACTCACCAGACCTGGAGGAGGTGCTGGATAAATGATGCACGGCAAGCTGATGAAATCAGGAGTGACTCTGGTTTTATCCTTGCATGCTGCAGTGCAGGCTCGAAAGGAGAGGTGCTTTGTGCCCGTGTGCACACACGGTCCGGAGCGCGTGAATCGGCCGGGAGCCCCGCACGGGTTCGGAAGCCTTGTACCCAGCTGTGGAGTTTTTCCCTGATGTTGCTCAGTTTTGCTTCAATGTTTCCAAAGTAAAGCAGATGAAACAAGAAATTAACAAGTTTAAAAACCAAGGACAGCAAGTGACAAACCTGCAGGTGAAAGATTTTTTAGTAGTATCATTTTTCTTTTATTCTATCTTTTGCCAGTAGAGATGCTGTTCCTAACTACCTCTTTATGACTTTTCAGCCACATGTATTTCTAATTATACCTTTCTAGTATATGTTATGCCGTTTAAGACCAGTGTACAACAGAACAGTGCAATCAAATGTGGTTTCCTATCCCAAGTAGATTTAAAAACTCGTTTCTTTATCCCAAACAGACTAAACCCTGTGGGTTTAGTGTCACATCTCACACAACTGGGCCCGTGTGGCGATGCTGCCGCAGCCGAGCCCAGCCCTTGGGGCCGCTGTCCGTGTGCATTTGGAAGCGCACGGACACAATTCCCAGCCCCGTCCGGCTTTGTGCTTCATGTTCCTGTTGCCTGTGCGGGCGGAGCGGGGCCGGCGGGAGCCGCGCTCCCCTCAGAGCCCCTGAGGGCGGCAGCAATGGCGGCGCCGCTCCCTCAGCACCGCCCCGGGGCGGAGCGGGCGCGTTTTGGCGCCAAGGCGAGCCCGCAGCTCTGTCCCGGCTCTGCTCGGCCATGGCCGCCCCCGCCGAGCCCGGGCCCGAGCCCGGCTTCAAGAAGCCGCCGGCGCTGCTGCGGCTGAAGCGCAAACGCCCCGGGCGGAGGAGCGACCCCGCCGCCACCGTCGAAGCCGCCGCTGCCCCGGCCCCGCGGGGCCCCTCTGCGGCCGCCCGCCGCCGCAACCCCTTCTCCAGCCTGGACAACGCTCCGCAGCGGGCGGCGGCCGCCCCTCAGTCTCCGGCAGCGGCCCCGGCGGGCGGGGATCCATCGGCAGCGCCCTTCTGGCAGGTGGGACCGAGCCCCGGCACCGGGGTCCTCAGCTCTCAGCCCTCAGTCATCACCCTAAGCCCTCCGCCACCACATTCAGCCCTCAGACGTCGCCGTCACCCTCAGCTCTCAGCCCTCAGACATCGCCCGAAGCCCCTTGGAAACCCAGCCCGGGGGTCGCCCCCGCCTCCTCCAAGGCCCTGCTGGGCTCGAGCTGCTGCTCAGCGCTGGGTGCGGACCTTGTGCTCGCCTGAGCGGGGTTTGTTTGCAGCCCGGGCTGCTGAGGATCGCTCGTGAAATGTCACTGCAAGGGTAGTTTTTTAAATGATCAGCCCTGTGCTTCCTTTGTGCTGTGCCTTATGCTGCTCTTTAATTCAGTTTTTAGAGCCGGCCTGTGAAGAGAAGCCCTCCAGGAGAGTGGAGCCTGCTGAAAGTTCCGACACACTCGCCCTAAGCAAGGTACGAAACAGCACATACTGCTGAAAAGATTTCAGCTGTTCTCAGGGCTGAAACTGTTTAACTTGGTATTTGGTGGGCCATCTCTGTATAAAAGAATGTACTAAAACGTCAGTATTCAAGGAAATTTCTTACACTGATGTTTCCTGTGCTGGTGACAGCCTTTTAAACCCAGCCTTCTGCCTGACCTCACTGCTATTGTAGTTCCGTGGACAGAGGTTATTGTATTTAAGTTTTATTAACATGTTGACTATAATTTTACTGTTTCTTAGTTTTATATGTAGTTGAGATGAGGATGTTCTTCACCTGATAGACCTCCTGAAGTCTGTTTTTAAGCTACAGAAATGGAGCACTTCATCAGGCACGTAAGAAAGAGAGAATTCCTGAAAACCAGCCCTTGAAATTGAAACAGTTTCAATAGACATTGTCTAATGTTGTTCTAGGTACAGAAACTGAAGTTCAAACTAAATTAGAAGGATAGAAAAAAGAGAACAAACTGTCCTGGAGGTGCCCAGGGCTTTTTTCAGCATATTACGTTACAGTCACCAGGAGAGGGTGAAATGAAATAACCGTTTTGGCATGGAAATTCTTGTCTTCATAAACATCAGGCTTAGGGCTTTTTTGTTTTAATCATCTATCCTTTTATTTGTTCCTAGTTTGTATTGTTGGAAGGACTAGTGAGTGAAAACCCTCTCATGTGGTTTTATAGGCAATAGAATGGAATATTTCTATTAGAATGTGGTACTGAGTGAAATAATCAAAATAATAAACTGTGCCTGTGGTTCAGCCTGTGAACAGGTTTAATTTTCTGCGAGTTAACTGATGTTATTTCTGTTTGGCCAGGACCTTCATTCACCTCTTGCTGTACCCAAAGTTCCCTCCTCGCCAAGGCAGGAATTCCCTGCAGACTGGAGTATTAAAACACGGGTTCTCTTCATGTCCTCCCAACCCTTCACCTGGGCAGAACATCTGAAAGCGCAGGAGGAGGCGCAGGGATTTGCTCAGCACTGCAGAGCTACAGAAACCACCTTGCCCCAGAGCGTGCAGGTGAGAGCTGGGCGGGTGGCTGGAGCCACAGCTTTGTTTCTGGCAGCTCTGCTGTCCCCCTCAGACACTCTTGGATCCCCAGGAGCCCCAGCTGTGCACGGAGCTGCGCTGTGCCTTCCAGCAGAGCCTCGTGTACTGGCTGCACCCCTCGCTGCCCTGGCTGCCGCTGTTCCCCCGCATCGGGGCAGACAGGAAAATCGCCGGAAAGGCCTGTCCTTGGGCACAGGACGAGGCCCTGCAGCAAGTGCTCAGGAGTGACTGGTAAGTGCAATCCAGCTACTGATGGATTGGGTGAGAGTAAGACGAGGAGATTTTAATTAATCACAGAATCACAGGGTGGTTTGGGTTGGAAGGGACCTTAAAGATCATCGCATTCCAACCCCTGCCATGGGCAGGGACACCTTCTGCTATCCCGGGGTGCTCCCAGCCCCAGTATCCAACCTGGCCTGGGACACTGCCAGGGATCCAGGGGCAGCCCCAGCTGCTCTGGGCACCCTGTGCCAGGGCCTGCCCACCCTGCCAGGGAACAATTCCTGCCCAATCTCCCATCCAGCCCTGCCCTCTGGCACTGGGAAGCCATTCCCTGGCTCCTGGCCCTCCAGCCCTTGTCCGAGTTCCCTGTCCAATACATCAGTAGGAGAGAATTGCCTGCTGTGACAGCGCTGTTTATTCCCATTGCCAGGTCTGTGAGCTTCACCTCTCTGTACAACCTGCTCAGGGCCAGGCTGTGTCCCTATTTCTACGTGTGCTCGCCGCAGTTCTCGGTGCTGTTCCGCGCCGCGGGGCTGGCGGGCAGCAGCGTCCCCACGGCCGCCATCGCCCCCACCACGCGCGGCCTCAGGGAGGCCATGAGGAGCGAGGGTAAGAGCAGCTGGGGCTGCGGCACCGATACAGGGGCTGGGACAGAACCTTCACTGCTCCCTTTCCTCTGCCCCAGGCATAGAGTTCTCCTTACCTTTGCTCGAGGAAAGTAGAACCAGGAAACAGAAAAACTCTGAGGAGAGTTTGGGAACAGAAATCGCTGATGGCCTCGGAGGGGGCAGCGGTGTGGAGGATGCAGGGTAAGTAACAATCTTGTGCAGTGCTGGAATTCAAGGGCATCTCCAGGCTCCTGCACAGTCCATTTGGAAAACCTTCCTCAGAGGCGCTGCCCTCCTAACACTGATCCTGTGTCTCCAGTGAACCAGCTCCCAGTGATGATGATGATGATGGAAGTTTCTCTTGGCTTGAGGAGATGGGAGTCCAAGACGAGGTGAAGAAACCAGATACTATTTCTATCCAACTGTATCCTTCCTTTGATCTTCCAGATGTGTGACAGTGGGAAGCCCTGCAGCTGTTACAGTGCTGTGGTACACATTTAAGTTCTCTAGAAGTTTTTGAGAACTGTTTTCCAAATATGAATCCTCACATTCCTACATGTTATGAGGTACTGCACATTTTTTTTAGTAACTCTGCAGGTTATTTCTAGGAATTGAAGCCAGGATTAAGATGCTGCTTAATATTTGAAGAACAGATCTGGATGAGTGCAAAGCTTGGTGGGGTTTGGTTTTGGGGTTTTTGGTCAGACGGGGTGTGGGGGGTTCACTGCTCCAGCTTTTTGGCACATGGATGCTTTCCACTGGCCCGTGGTTTTCCCTCGACTCTGCTCCCAAGTCGCAAGGAGAAGCACGAGGTGCAGGTGGATCACAGACCCGAGTCGCTGGTGCTGGTGAGAGGCAGCAACACCTTCACGCTGCTGAACTTCCTGATCAGCTGCCGCAGCCTGGTGGCCGTGGCGGGGCCGCAGGCGGGGCTGCCCCCGACGCTGCTGTCCCCGGTGGCCTTCCGGGGCGGGACCATGCAGACGCTGAAGGTAAGGGACACATCTGGCTCTGGGAAGGGGAAGGAAGTGGTTTCCTCACCCAGGGGATCAGACCCTGGCTTGGTGGCATTTCCCTCAGGCACCGCAGCGGAATTTTTGTGGCTAAAGCCTGAGTCAGCATTTTGTCTGCAGCACAGCCTGTTCCTAAATCCTTACAACACATCCCCGTGCTAAACTGACATCCCAGCTGACGTTCCCTTTCCTCACCTCCCCAGAGAGAGGAGGCTGGGCAGAACTGCCCAGAGGGAAAATGGTTGTTAAGGTTCTCCCCAGATCTTGTGGGGTCTCAGACTATCCCAGCCCCTTGCACCAAGGAGCCCCTGAGCCACAGCTCACCAGCTGTTCCTGCAAGGAATGGTTTGGATTGGGAGGGACCTTAAGGATCATCCCAGTCCCACCCCCTGCCATGGACAGGAGCACTTTCCACTGTCCCAGGTTTTGTTCCAAGCCCCAATGTCCAGCCTGGCCTTGGGCACTGCCAGGGATCCAGGGGCAGCCCCAGCTGCTCTGAGCACCTTGTGCCAGGGCCTGCCCACCCTCCCAGCCAAGAATTCCTTCCCTATATCTAACCCAAATTTCTTCCCAGTAGGAACAGGATGAGCTACTTGTTTCACCAGAGAAGTTCATCCTGTTCTTTTGCACTTCCCTGCACCATCCCTGCAGCATTCCTGCAGTCCAGGGGGTACATTTTAGGAGTTGTTACAAGGACGGTAAAACCTCATGCATTGCACAGTTGACAATATTGAGAAGTGTTTCTATTTTCAGTGGGCCTGTGGCACTGCAGTGTCTCAGCTGGTGAGAACTCGTCCTTGCTGTGGTGAGTCCAGCACTAATCGCTGTTCTGCCCTCAGGCTCGGAGCATCAGCGGCCGTGCCCGGGTGCAGGGGGGCTTTGAGGACGTGTTCAGCCTGGAGGTGCTGGGGCCCATCCTGCCGCACGCCCTGCACGCCCTGACGCTGCTGCTGGGCCCGGCGCAGCGCGGGGCCTTCCGCGCCCTGCTCAGCCCCCACGAGCCCAGCGCCGCCTTCAACACCCGCGCGGCCCCGCCCCAGGTGAGGACACACCCGCGGCCCCGCCCGGGAGGGAGCGGGGAGCGCAAACCGGGCCGTTCCCTTCGCGCAGGGCTTGGCACCTGAATGCCCGGGATCACCACCTGCAGCCCCTGGGGCTTGTCCTTCCTCAGCAGCGGGGTAATGGGAAACGGGGAGCTGCCCAGCGGCATCCCAGTGACTGCTGGAACTACAGGCACCCTACAGAAACACTCATTCCGTGTGTGTCCCCTTCACAGGAAGCTGTGCACCAGGATCTCTCTGCCTGCGGGCTGCATCCCAAGACTTTGGAGCAGCTGAGCCAGTGTCCAACTCTGGGAAAATCATCCATCCGCTTGCTGGAAATGAAGGATTATGCCTACACCTGGAAGGCCTAGGAATGCTGGTCCATGGAGCACGATGGTCCCCCCTGGGTGCAGGTGCTGAGCTCCGGGCAGAGCGGGAGGGACACGAGGGATTCACATGTCCCAGGGAACTGCTGCACATGAACACTTCCAAGGGCTTTGAAGGAAAGGAGGGGAAAGGCCTTGGACATCTCCTTTTTTATTGAAGAAAGTATTTTTTAAATAAAACTTGGTTTTATTGGTCTGGTTTGCCCCTGGCAGGTCGGTGTTCCCCATGCACACACACACACACCTTCTGTTCCAAGGATGGAATTTCTGCTCCTGCTTGGGGCAGGAACTCATAACCCGTTTGGAACTAGAACCTTCCCCAGGGCAGGGGATGGGAGCAGATGAGCTTTAACAAAAGGAACAAAACAAGTGCAGGGGGTTGTACATTCCCAAATTTGATTGTGTCCAGCTGTGAATCTGGAGCTGCCGTGGAGAGCATGGATTGAAGAGAACCCTGAGCAACTCTGAGGTTTGAGCTCTGCCAAGCCACTGAGTGTGGTCAGGAGCTGCTCCCGCCCCCGGGGTGGAGGCAGACACTCCCCCAGCACTCCCAGAGTGCATCCTCCCACATTTCCCGGGGATTTCACACCTCTCAAGCAGTTCACAGCGCGAGGACAAGCTCCTCACGTTTAGTCAGAGACCGAAGGCGAGATGCCAAAGGGAAAAAAGTTTAATTCAAGACAACAACGTCCATGAAATGAAGATCAACTGAAGCATTTCCAGAGCGCCTGGACAGACTTGGAGGGGCTTTTCTGTCTCCAACCCCAATTGCTGCCCAGGAGACACCAACCTTTGTCTCTGCAGAGCACTGAGACTCTGTGTTCCGTGACACTGATGGGATACACACGGCTTCAGGTACCGGGAATTCCTCAGGCCAAAGGTCCCTCAGGTGAGCCCCGAGCAGCCTCGCCGGGTTTGCTCCTGCCCCAGACCCAGCTCAGGTTCACACCTCAAAGACCTGTCTGGGACACGCACCTGAACGACCCCAGTGCAGAAATCCTGGCAGCTGCTCCCAACTCGGGTCCGTCGGGGAGCGTGCGCTGCCCTTTGCAACCCCACGGGCACGCAGATAAAGAATAATGCTTCTTAAATAAAAAATAAAATAAAAAGCAGGAAAAGCTTTCTACATCCTCTCCGCTGTCCAACTGCCCAAACTCTGATCAGGCTCCTTCAGGGGAGACAATCCTTATGGAAACATTTCATCCTAAGGAGTTATTTTGTAGAAGTTCAAAGCAAGCAAAAATAACCAGCCCTGCTCCTGCCATCCCAACGGCTGTTGAGAATCCTCACAAAGCCACTCCTAGACTGTGTTTCTTGCAGAAGGCATTTTGGCATATTTGAATTCCTGCTTCCTGGCTTGGCATCCATTGGAATTACCGTTTACTGACCAGGGGTGAAGATTATGAACTTGTGCTGCTTTATTGACCAAGTTGGGTACAACAATTGAAGCGTCATTCTACCCCCTCCCTCCCCCCAAATCCAGTTGTAGATCTGTTAAGAGTTTAAAATTCACATGAACCACAAATCCGTACAATCAGCATCAGGCAGTGGATTCACTGGTTGGGAAGAGCAGCCCCAGGCCCCCTCCTGGGGACATGCAGGAGGCTGTGCCGGGTCACGTCCGAATCTCCGCGTCCCTCTGGAAGCGCCCGCGGGCTCGTCCGGCTGTCCTGGGGCACAGGTGGCACCGAGGGGCAGAGCCCGGGTACGGCCCTGGGTGTCCCTGGACCCGCCCAGCAGCACCTCCCGCGCCCAGGGAATTCTGCAGCCACTACAAAACTGTGTCAAAGGGTCAACGTTCTGCTGGGAGAGGAACTGCAGGAGCTTCAGCCAAGGATCTGGATTTCTGATGCCTCCAGAGTCTGTCATCTGATTTAGTCATTTAAGAAATAATTACATCACTAATGTAAACAATATAAACATACCAAAAACTAAGTATGATTTAAATACATTTGGATGGTACAAAAGAAAAACCTGTGGGTGTCTGTACAGTTTTTACAAGGTGGGAATCGCCGATGTATTTACAACATGAGAGGGGCAAATACCATTTCTTGTGCAGAGTAAAATGCTCGGAACCAGTGTCCCAGTAAAGCCAAGCTTAGCGGTGTGAGGCACTCCTGAACATGGTGGTATTGACCATGCTTTCCTTTGGTACGAGTCCCATGGCCTGCAGCGCCGCCGTGGCCGCCGTGGCTTTCGCGTGCTTCTTGTTAAGGCTGGCAAAGGTGGGCCTGTACTCGTTGCCATTGACTCTCACCTGGCACAGGGGAACCAGGGGTTAGCGAGGGGGGCACGGCTACTTCAAGCACACTCTGGGCAATTCCCCTTCAGGGACACACAATCCATGGCTGGCTCTCAGCACGGCCATTTCAGGGGATCCCACCATGGTTTGGGTTGGAGAGACCCTAAAGCCCATCCAGTGCCAGCCCTGCCATGGCAGGGACACCTCCCACTGTGCCAGGCTGCTCCCAGCCCCAATGTCCAGCCTGGCCTTGGGCACTGCCAGGGATCCAGGGGCAGCCCCAGCTGCTCTGGGCACCCTGTGCCAGGGCCTGCCCACCCTCCCAGGGAACAATTCCTGCCCAATCTCCCATCCAGCCCTGCCCTCTGGCACTGGGAAGCCATTCCCTGGCTCCTGGCCCTCCATGCCTTGTCCCCAGTCCCTCTCCAGCTCTCCTGGAGCCCCTTTAGGCCCTGCAAGGGGCTCTGAGCTCTCCCTGGATCCTTCTCCTCTCCAGGTGAGCACCCCCAGCTCTCCCAGCCTGGCTCCAGAGCAGAGGGGCTCCAACCCTGGGGTCAACTCTCCCCGGTTCCCAGATTAAAGTGCTCCAGGGACCCGAGATGGCCGTTCCAGAAACAGGACTTGCACATTCCAGCACCGAGACGGCTCCGCCATCCTCAGCCAGCCCCGTGAGGTGTTTCTATCAAACAGAAACATGGATTTCATCCCTGGCACACAGGAAGCAGCACAGGGCAGCCCAGACCCACCTTGAAGATGAAATGTTTGCGGTGATCAGGCCCACTGTCGTCCACCAGCACGAACTCGGGGGGCGTCCACCTCCTCTTGTTGCAGATCTCCATCAGCGCAGACACCGGGTGCTTCCCTGGCACACAGACATCCCAGGGTTAATATCCAAGCAGGCCCTGGGAATTGCTCTATTCTAGACAAGAATCTCACCTGAAAGATCCTTCATCACCACGTAATGGCCGGACCTCTTCTGGGCCTTCTCTCCCACAGCAACAAGCCCTGCAAGCAACACAGTCACGCTGACATTCCTGATTCCCACCTGATTCCTGGGTCTCACCAGCAAGGCAGGAACAGGGATCAGTGGGAACACCTGGAGACTCCACCTGACTCTCAACCCTCCACCTTTTTCCCTCCATTCCACTCATCCCATTCCTCCCAAAGGCTCCAGGAAGACTCTGAACAAGCCAAGAGGAGAAAACTCTGAGTGGTCTTCCACAAGCCAGAGAACACCTGGTTTTCCATGGAAACCTGGTTTTCCATGCCCTCTTTGGAGAAACAACGAACAAGAGAGAAAGTGAAGAACATTCTCTTGCTGTTTTGTGCAACCCAGAGCAAACCCCTGCCTTCAGTTTGCCTCAAACACAGGGAGCACGTGAAGTTCCCACTATCCAGTAATGTCCCTGTGTGCCCCTCCTGCCAGCAATGACACCACAACGATCCCCTGGGCTCTCTGCATTTACCAGTGCTCCAGCAGCCCAAGCTGGGGCCTCCATCCCATCTGGGAACAAAGCAGCAGAGCAAACAGCCCCAAAGGGATGCAGGGAGCACAGGCTCTCCTGGAGTCACCAGCAAACACCAAAGCTCAACGTTCTTCTCCTGAAAATCTTACAAGACTGAGAAATAAAATGAAGAATTGCCAGAAGTGGCTGAAATTCCAGTGACTGTCCTTGAGAGAAACTCAAGTTTCTCCCCAGGGATTTTGCCACTCTCAGACTTCAACCCTTCAATATTCCTTTGTTTCTTACCTCAAGTTTTCCTGCTGTGGCTTTGGTGAATAAAGACAGGGAGATACTGCAATTGCTGCCAGTGTCTTCCTGTTCCTTCAGCTTTTTTGGGTGGCATTTGGGTTTGTTTTGCTTTACAGGAAAATCCTTCCCTCCTTACCAGATACTCATCCCAATATTCCTGCAGCTCCTAAGTAGGGACTTTCCAAGGGGCACAAAGCCATCAGACACAACCTCTGAAGGAAAGGCCGAGGGTTTTCCCCCTTACAGAATTTTAAACCCAAGCCAACCAGATTCTCATCCTTCTCATCAAAGCTCTCTCCCTGTGCCTGAGCCACTGAAACTCCATCTCCTGTCTCTGGGATCTCAACACGGAATTTCAAACAAGCTGCAGCCACCTGAGTCACTCCCTGGCACACTGCACGTGCCCGGGACCAGGAATTGTGTTTTATTGGGGGAGTAAGTCAAAAAATGTATAATAAATTCCTTACAAAACAAACCTGGGTGGTGGGTTAGTAACAGCCTTCCTGCCAAACATTCCTGACTTTTCTTTAAAACTACACAGAAGTTTAAAAAAAAAAAAGAAGTATTTTTTAGCCATTTAATCACCCAAGAACACGGATGTCTGAAGAACTACTTGTCCTAAATACATGATCCCTTTCCAGCTGCTTCTCTGTGAGCAGGAAACCTCCTGCCCCTCGTCTCCCTGTGCCACAGACCTGCTGGCCCAATAGCAGAGAGAATTCTGCATCCAGGCACAACCTGTGTGGCAACGATCAGGTAAAGCTGCACATGAGCGTAACTATTTCAAAAGCAGGAAATCCAAAGCAGAGCCCAGCTGCCTTAAGGTTATCCCTGCTTTCAGATAACTCTCACAGACCAGGAGGAATCCTTGGCAATCACTGTCACCAGCCACCTTCGGGGTTTCATTTCTTTCTTTACACAGAAAGGTTGTAAAGAAAAACGTGTGAGAAGTTTGGCCATTCCAAGCTCAATTCTGAGCAGTGACAAAAGCCAACACAAGCCCTGAAATCCCAGAATGGTTTGGGTGGGAAGGGGCATTAAAACCCACCCAGTGCCACCCCTGCCATGGCAGGGACACCTCCCACTGTCCCAGGCTGCTCCAAGCCCCAATGTCCAGCCTGGCCTTGCAATAAAAACTCTGAGTGTTTCCATCCTTTGATATGAGATGGGATTGAAGGTTCCCAGTGGAGAAAATATATTCAGAACAGCAGGAGTCTGACCCACAGTCAGTGTGGAGTTGTTGTTTTGTTCCATGCACAGCAGAACAATTAAATCAGAAATCCTGACTGCTGGAATTCTGCAGCTTGGAGTTAAAGCAGTCAGAACATGGAGAGGTGTTTCAGATGGGAAATTTCCACCAGCACTCAGCACACAAACCACAGTGGCCAAGCTGAAGGAGCAGCACCACTGCCTGGGATTCACTGCATGGTTCTGCTGGATCAAGTGAGCTCTCCCCTGTGGCCATGGACGGGAAACCATGGAAAACAGGTGAGGTTTCCATGTAAAGTGGAGGCTAAAGCTGCCTCTGGAACCAGCCCTGAGCATGTGCAGAGATGCCTTCAGCAGGATCCAACTGGAGATGAGCAGCAGGGAAATGAGGGACAAAACAAAGGACCAGAATCCACTGGGAAGTCCCAAATCCCTGAGTGTGAGACACTCACAAAGCTCAGCTTTGGGCTCTCAGCTCTGTCCTCACCCCAGTGTAGAACTGACCCCACTACTCCATCTTCTATCCCACCCTGTTCCTGCTCCAGCCACTTTCTCCAGACCAACCACTGTGGCTTTTCCACAAGGACAAAGCTTTGGACAAAGCCCAGGCCTTGGCAAACCTGAGGCAAAATCCCAGAATCTGTTCATGTTCCAGTGAAGCCACCCAGAAAACACCTCTGACTTCCAAGGGCCTCTGCCATCTCCAGGCAGCCACGAGAGCTGAGAAGCCACAAGACATTTTTAAGGCAGGACTCACCTTTCCGATCTGTCTTAAAATCCACCATGATGGGCTCGACGCTGCCTTCCTTGTTCTTCCCAAGCCCTTCTCCTTCTCTCCAGCCCATCTTCCTCATCAGCTGAGCTCCCATTCCTCCGGTTACAGGGGCTGCTCTTAAGAACTGATCCTATCCAGAAAAAGAGAAGTAAAACAAGGCCTAAAGTTAGTGCTGGGATTTTAAATAAGAAGTGGGAACTTCCAAAAAATGTTTCTAACAACTTTTCACAGACTCAATTAAAAAAAAAAAAAAAAATCCACCTGAGCTCTGTGGATTTTTAGCCCAAACCAGTGCGTGGAACCCGGAATTCACGCGGACACACGAGACACAAATCAATGTTTGGCAAAAAAGAACAACTTAGGAAAAGTCTAAGGTGATCCCAAAGTGGCAGTGACCCTTTGCAGACAGATGTGTTTAATCAAGCGACAACCATCCGGTTCTAAACACTCTGCTCTGATCCCAGAGATCTCCTCAGCTCGGGAAGTGGGAACTGATCCCCGGCACAGCTGTGCCAGGGGCACCTCCTCGTCCAACAGAACACAAGCACATTTAGTCATGACATTCACAGGCTGTTTAGGCGTATTTAAATCTAAAAAAAAACCCTCTCCCCACCTGATTTATTACACAGCAGTTGCATATTCAAGTTCTACTCTGAAATTCCACATGGAACAAACAGGTTTTGCTTTCCCCTCTCTTTATTTTAACGGAAAAAGGCGCTTGGCCCCCCAGTTTAGCAGCAGCAGTCGTCACATTCTTTCAAATGAGCATTAACAAAAGTTGTTAAACGGTGAAAGCTTATCAACAGAAAGTTTAAACATCTGCTTTGATGTAAAGAACTGTAAAAACTCCTTAAATGTTACGTACCTAGGCCTCGCTGGCCGCAGTGTTGTGAATAGTAGGGCTGGCACTGACCGTGGCAAGAAGGCGGCTACAAGGATTTGACCCTGAAACAAGTTTCCATATAGAGGGGTGAAAGTTCACAGGTTATTCTGTGAACTATCATCTCTCGTGCCCCCCCGCTGACCCCATAAGCAAGTCAAGCATTTCCATCACAGCAGAACCTTGCTTGCCTTCCCAGACACAAGGTTAGAGCCCGGCACGGGGCGGCCGTCGGACACTGCGCGGAGCAGAGGCGGCCCCGGAGCAGAGGCGGCCCCGCAGAGCTGGGCAGGGCTCGCTCACTGCCAAGGCACATTCACACAACACTCGGGTTTCTGCTTCCTTTGGAGCTGTGCTTGCAAGAGCAGGAGTTTCCCAGAGTTCACAGAATCATGGAATGTCGTGAGCTGGAAGGGACCCATCAGGACCACGGACTCCGACTGCTGGCCCTGCACAGACAGCCCAACAATCCCAGCCCGGGCGTCCCTGGGAGCGCTGTCCCAACGCTCCTGGAGCTCAGCACAGGCCTGGGGCTGCCACCACCACAGGACTGACGGATCCCTGGATTCCCAGGACTCCCAGGTGCCTGGTTTCCATTTGCAGGTAACAACGCCACAGGTGCTCCTCTGGCAGACCATGTGTTTGTCAGGGATTTCCAACACACGACTGTGTCCAGCCCCGGCTCTGGAGGCTGGCAGGAAGTGTGACAGGAAAGCCTTGCTGGAGGCTGTGCCAGGAATGCTCCCAATCTCTGCCTATGCCCAGGAAATCCCTGTCTGGATCCACATGGATCCACGTGGCTGGAGGAGCAGAGCTCGGGCTGCTGCAGACCCAGCCCCTGGAACACAACATCTACACCCCTCCACAGCCTTTCCCTCACTTCCCAGTCCCTCCTCCCCTCTTCTCCAGGATCATCCCATAAGAGGAGCACTCCCAGGACACGAAGGCAGGCTCTGGAGCCGGGCTGGCTCCCGCTGGGCAGGGCAGGATTTGGGATCCCCGGCTGTTCCAGCACCACGGGCGTGTGTTCAGTTCACAAAGGACACAGCGCAAGCTCCTGCTGAGGTCACTGCGGGCTCACACGGCTTTCCCAAACACCCGGACATGTCCTGACTCAGGGCTGGAGCGAGGACAGACCAGAACCAAAACAGCCTGCTCCTGGTGAAAAATCCAAGCCCTGAGCTCCTACAGAGGAATTACCAGAGCCTGAACAAACTCCACAAACTGGAAATGGAAAGTTCTAAGCTCCAGAGGGCAGTTTGTTAAAGCACCTCTTCCAGGGGTGAATTCAGGATTCTGGCAGGGTATTTCAGCAGGAATTTTGTACACGCTGCTGACTCTTCAACTTCACCAACAGAACCAGGACAACAATGACTTCCAAATTTATTATTATTAATAATAATTTAATTCCAGAATACACAAATACTTGTGCATCCCACTAAAAGGCTAGAGGAAAGAATTCTGGTACCAGTGGGAAAGGAGCCAGGAGAAGCCCACTTGGACTCAGCTCACTGAGGAAGCAAAGGTCTGCAGCAAGGAAAAGGTTCTTTCATTTTGATTCTGGTTTGGCTTTTTTCTTTTAATAACAAAGTGAAAGTAACCTTCTAATGCCACCTGTACATTGTATTTCTTTATCATTTGATGACAGAAACTCCCCTCAGCCCATGATTTAATGAGGGGGGGTAAAACTGGTGCTGGGTTTGGAACTCACTGGAAACCACAGAAGTAACAGAAATGCTCACAAAAACAGGGAAGTGAGAGCCACAATTCTTCTAATTTTAAAAACCATCCAAGGCTGAGTCTCCCAAAACTCCTGAGCAGCTCTGGCCTTTTGCAAATACAAATTAAAGGGGACAGAACAGAAGAACCCCCAGGTTTCTGAGCATTTGGTTATTGCTGTCAGAACTAACTCATTATTTACATAATCACTTCTCTTTCACTCACTAATCTTGAGACAGCCTGCAAGACAATCTGATACCTCTTTCCTTTTATTTTGAGCTCTAAATTCCATTAAATCCCGCTTCCATTCCACCAGCACACGGAGACACTAAAGGGCCACATTCTTGTGTCAGCACTTGCTTTAAAGAGAAGGTAAAACCCGACTCCTTCAGAGGGTTTAGAGCAGTTTTGATTAACTTTCTTCCTGATTCTTCAGGCTGACTCTTTGGAGCAACAATTTCGGAAGCAAAGACAACAAAGCCTTGGAGGCAGGGCGGGGATGGCAGTTCAGGTACAGCACAGGGCTGCACTAAAGGCTGCTTTGAACTCCAAGGAAGTTCAAGTTTCAGGAACAAGCATCGCTTTGGAACAACTTGTGCCAGGCAGCAGAATCTCCCATGGAATCACAGCATCTCTGAGTGGGAAGGGACCCACAAGGACCATCCAAGCCCAGCTCCTGGCCCTGCACAGACACCCCAGCCATCCCAGCCTGTGCATCCCTGGGAGCGCTGTCCCAGCGCTCCTGGAGCTCTGACCAAGATCTGACCCCTGTGGCACCTTGGGGGGATCCTGAGGAAGGGAATTTGGGCTGGGTGCTGAACTGAAGATGCTCTGGCCCTTTCAGCAGCAGCCACATTCCCTCCCACAGGCAGAAGGAGGAATCCCTTGCTGAAGACTCCCAGCAGATGCCTCACAAGCCCTGTGTTCCAAGCACCTGCAGGTGCTGCTCTCAGCTTTTGCACAACAGCAGGGGAAAAAGGAATGGCTGGAAAAAACAGCAGTCAGAGGACTGGGGGGAACCAGTCCAACAGAACTCACCTATTTCAGAATCATGGAATCCCAGAATGGTTTGGGTTGGGAGGGATTTTAAGGATCATCCCATCCCACCTCTGCCATGGCAGGGACACCTTCCACTGTCCCAGGCTGCTCCAAGCCCCAGTGTCCAGCCTGGCCTTGGACACTGCCAGGGCTGCTTTGGGCATCCTGTGCCAGGGCCTGCCCACCCTCACAGGGAGGAATTCCTTCCCCATATCCAGCATCTAATGAGCACAGAGCTGTTCTGCTTTGCCAGGTGACCCTGGCTCCCAAGGAAAGCTCCCTGTTCCCAGCAGGAACACCAGGTCTGGCTGAGGGGCCTGGCTGGAAGCTCAGCAGTCCTGCAAGAGGCAGCCACAAGGCTCAGCTTTACTTCCACCCTGACAGGAGTTCTGCTCTGCTGTGCCTGGAAGAATGGAAGGGAGGCTTGCACTTTCCAGAACTTTCTGCACCCCAGCACAAGTGAGTGTGACCCAGCAGCTCCCCAGGGCCACCCTTGAGCACAACCCTGGGGAGCAAGTTCAGGCTCCAGAATTAAGCTGATAGATAAATCCAGAACCAAGTGGTGAGTCTGGGAAAGGGGGAGTAAACAGACCTCAACAGAATTTGCTTGGAAATACAAAAAATATTTGACCAGTTGCTCTGACATTTCTTCAGCAGCACAGTGTGTTTGGAAGGAAGAAGGGAATAAAAATAGAAGCAACCTTCAGAAAAGATGAGTCACATTTGTGAACTGATTACACTGATGGTGACAAACTGAAACAGAAGCCACTTTTCAAAAGGGAAAGGTGAGATTGCTCCTAAATGCTTTATATCTAACACCACACCACTCCTTTATGGACCCTGCTCAGGCCCCTGCACGTGAACACCATGAATTAGTCCCCAAATTAAAAACATAAACCTTATTCCTACTTGGTGTCCCCACCCCAGTGCTCCACATGAAGCACTGCAGTACCTAATTGCCAAACAGATTCCAGGCAGAGTTTGGTTTGAGTGCATATTACCTCTCCAGAGTCATTGGGAAAGGACAAAAAAAGGTCAAATCCACGAAATGCAAAGTGAAGACAGAGCTCAGCCAACAAATTCCCCAAGTCCCTTCCTCTTCCTGCCCTCCTGACTCAGCTCTCCTGTTCCACCTCCCTGCTGCTGTGGTGATCTCTGTCACACCCAGTGTCTGTGCTTGCTCGAATTCTTTATTTCCTCAGAGCCAAACTAAGTGGCTGCCACGGGCTCAGTCTCTGCTGGATGGTCACAGCTCCTCTCATGGCAAATTCCCAAGGGAAATGCCTTCAGCAAACAGCCTCAGCCAGAAACGTGCATTAATTCACAGACACAACATCCCCCAAGGAACTCCACAGCCCTACTTGCAGATAAAAATCACAGAAACACAGAATATCCTGAGTTGGAAGTGACCCACAGGGATCAAAGTCCAACTCCTGGCCCGAGTGAAAAATACAAGGTTATTTTAATGTTAAGATGCAATTTTTAGGCCAAAAAGGGAGCACAAGCCTGACTCCTCAGTGCTACACTCAGTAACTGACAATTGTTACACAACTTCAGGTGCCCAAATAACACACAACCAGTACTTTGCATTTCATGGGTGGTTTGCATTCCTGTCCCTGAGAAAGATAACATGGATTCAGAACCACATCCCTACTTCTTCCTGTGAAATCCTCCTGTAGCCACAGGAGGACTCCACATGAAGGTGGCTGAGGCTTTCCCAGGCCCTGGCACTCCTGAAGCCCCAGGGCACTCCTGAGCAGCTCTGGGCCCTCTGGGCTGTCACGGAGGGGGAGCCTGGCAGAGCAGGAGGAGGACTTTGTCCTCACCTCCCTCACCCACCAACTCCTCCTGTTCCCAACAGGAGCCTCCTCTGTGCCCAACCCCAGAGCCTGCACTGCAACCACAGCACGTTCCCAGCCCTGGGAAGGGCAGGAGAGCTGCTGCTGGCTCACTGATGCCCAGATCCAACAAAATGTTCCAGCATTGCTCTGCTCCTCACAGCAGTCGTGTCCACAAGCACAGACCACACTCTTCTCCCATTTTCTCCCTATGGAGCATTTTGCTGGGTTTGTGTTCAGTTTTTTGGCTGCTGTTTTGGTTTGTTTAGTTGGGTTGTTTTAAAGCAGATCCCAGAGTGAAGCTGGAAAACCAGGAAAACACACCTGGCCCTTTCCACTTCACTTCTGTGAGCAGCCCCTCCTGTCACTGCCATCACAAGAGACCCCAGGGAGGAGGTCTGGGAAAGAGCTGCTCCCTTTTCACGGCCTTGGGAACCCACTGCAGGTGCTGCAGACAGGGAGAACCCTCCCCTCACAGCCCTGCTGATCTCCTTTCCAAGCCTCCCAGTGGAAAAGCTCCTTCCTCACCAACATATCCCTGTGCTTTGCAGTTCTAAATTCCTCTGCCAAGGACAAGGATTGTCTTCACCAAAGGCAGCGTTTTGTTACAATCTCAGTTGTTCATAATTGTTAAAATCTGATTTTATCATGCACATTCTGCATCAATACTGACAAGATCCCAAAAGATTCCCATCTGGCCAGTGACTCAAATCTGTGTTCCCTGGCTCTCTGCACTGCTTGGTACGAAGTGGAAAAACAAGGTAGTGAAACCTGGCAAAAATTTAGGATATTGTAATTCCAGACTTTTGTGTTCAGCTGACACCAATTTTTATAGAGAATTCCACCTAAGCCTCAAATCTGACCTCCCAGTTGGGAGAGTGTCCTAACCCAACCAGATACAGACTCAGCTGCATCACCTGCAAGGCTGACCAGCTTAACTCATTATTCCTTGTGCCTGGAAGGTGGATGTTGCTTGAACTCCTCAGTTCTCCTTCCTGACAGAGCACCAGAACAGTGTTCACTGGCAAAGATGCAGCTTGAGTATAATGTATAAACCACACGGATGGAGGACGCACCACACCCCAAATCAGCCACTGATAACCCACAGCAAGAGGGAACTACGGCACTATATATAAATAATAGCAGGGTGATAGTGACTTATTAACTGCAATTCCTCCTTTAACCCTCCACACCTCTGGCTCCCAGAAAACCCTGGTGATCCAGAGAGAGGCAAAGGAGCAACCAGAGAGAACCAAGGCAAACACAAGGGCAGTTTGGGACTTGGTTCGCTGAAGCCGATGCCAAAAAATGCTGACTTCAACAGCAGCGGGATCAAAGCTTGCCTGATGTGTCCCGGTGCCAGTGAGGCAGTGAAGGATCTGCCACTGCCAGCACAGCAGCACCAGCCATGTCCTGTCAGTGGCAGGCTGTGCCTCGCCGGGCACACCTCGCTGGGCACCGTCACAGCCTCGGTGACACCGAGGGCTTTGACCCAGCACAGACAGGGACTGAGCCCAGCCTGCTGCACTGGGCACATGCTCTGCCACAGGGTAAGGCACTTGTTCAGCATTTTGCAATCCTTGACTGCTCTGTGAAGTGTGGTGCTGAGACAGGAGTGTCTGTGTCACTTCTACCTTTCGGATCCACGCCTGGGGCCCGCTGTTGGTGAGCTCGTCCGAGGACAGGATCTGCGCTCCGGTGCTCCCCGTGAACTGCCCTGGGATGGAGTTGGACTGAGCCCAGGCGTCGATCTGCAACAGCAAAACCCAGTGTAAGACCAACACAAGCATCTCCACACTTTCCTTTGCAATTCTCTGTCGTCTCTCAGTAATTTTCACATCATGTTGTTGATATCTGGTGTGTTCACTGACACTCAGATGAAAGCAGGTGCTCCCAAAATCTGAGCATCTAAATGGTCACCCTGAAGCCTGAGCTCCAACTCCAGCGAGTTCATGGTTTCCTCATCCCCAAAACTGTTGAATCCATTGTTTTGGAAAGAATTATCTACATCTGTGCTGCTGAACTACAGTACAACTTCAAGAAAAATTAATTTGGAATTATGTTTTGGAGTGACTTGGGCAAAAACATGGAATACATGAAGAAGCTCAGGAAAACGCAGAGTTAGGAAGTGCAAAACCAAGGCAGAACTTCGAAACACGGACCCATAACTGGGTTTCCAAACTTCAACAGGTGAGAAAAACCAGCTGCCATGAAAGGAAAACACTGATTTTCTTCGAGTCCCCCAAAATGCTGCTGAAAGCCCCCCTCACCTGCTCCTGTGCCCGGTTCAACATGCACATGGCCTCCAGGTCAAAGGAGTTCTCATTGAGCCTTTTCTGGGCCACTGCTCTGTCGTTCATGGCTGTGGTTATGTCCACGCACTAGGAGGAAAAAGAGCACTTGTGAAAACACAGCAGAGCACAACAATGTCCACTTGAGCTGGAAAAAGCTGCAGGAGAATCAACGCTACCAACTGGGGTTTACACAGTGAATAGTTGGTTTGGCAAAGAAATAGGCAATGTGATGAAAATCCTGGGACTACTTAAATCCACACAAGATGGGCTTTCCTGAACAAAGACAAATCTGAATTTAAACTATGACGCCCTGGTAATTTAAAATCATCTGTACACCCAAAACATCCAATCATTAGTCTTCTAAGAACTATTTGTCACAAAAAATTCTAGTGTGCAATAAACAGAGAAGCATTTTACTGTTCAAGGAGATCTTCTTAACCAACAGAATTAAATGCAATTTAACTAAAAATTCATGCAGAGTTGTTCACATCAGCACTCTGCTATTAAGTCACACCAAAACTTGTCTGCATAAAAATAATTCCAGCATGAATCAGATGCATTCCACAATCTTGACTTCAGTGTTTCAAATTTCCATCTTCAGACTCAACCAGAAGGGAAGGGAGCTGGGAAGGGGCTGGAGCCCCAGGAGCGGCTGAGGGAGCTGGGAAAGGGGCTCAGGCTGGAGCAAAGGAGGCTCAGGGGGGACCTTGTGGCTCTGCACAAGTCCCTGACAGGAGGGGGCAGCCGGGGGGGTCGGGCTCTGCTCCCAGGGAACAGGGACAGGAGGAGAGGGAACGGCCTCAGGCTGGGCCAGGGCAGGCTCAGGGTGGACAGCAGCAGGAATTTCCCCGTGGAAAGGGAGCTCAGGCCTTGGGAAGAGCTGCCCAGGGAGGTTTGGAGTGCCCATCCCTGGAGGTGTCCCAGGAAGGGCTGGAGGTGGCACTCAGTGCTCTGGGCTGGGGACAAGGTGGGCATTGGGCACAGCTGGGCCTGGCTGGGCTGGGAGGGCTTTTCCAGCGTCAGGGATTCTGTAAAACCAGGCTGCAAGCTCACAGAATCCATTGCTTTGGAAAGAATTATCTACATCTGTGCTGCTGAACCACAACAAAATATAAAGAAAAATAAATCTGAAACGATGTTGCAGAGTGACTTGGTGAAAACATGGAATTCACGAAGGAGCTCCCTGCAAACCTTCACTCTGGGCAAAGCCATCGGGACAGAAATCCACAACATCTGGGGCTGTAAAAATATAACAAATTCTGGCTGGTGTGCAGCTGTTTTATAAAATCCTTGTGCCCTGCTCCTCAAAGGACATGCATTTTATGGATCATTCTCACTGGAAAGCAGAAGGGGAAGAGTGTGCAAAGACAAATGGAATTTCTGGACATGTGACAGAAGCTGGAAGGGCTGGGACTGTTTGAGGCACAGAAGAAACCCAATGATCAGAACAGCAGCTGGAACATGCACATCAAGGTGATGGGTTAATGTGAACTTCATTTTCACTTGCTTGGTAAAAGCTTTGCCTCTTTTGTTGTCACTATCTCAACCTCAGCCTCTCACCCATTTTGTACTAAAGGGCCAGCAGGAGAAACTGAAACTTCTTTAAAACTGACTCAGCTGAACAAAACAAACACTGTTAAACCACAACCCAGAGTCCCAGGAACCTGGTCAAGAATTTAGTAAATACTGAAAGGAAGAGACAGATGTGAGTATCTACAATGGCACCAAACACAGGAATTGCTTTTGTGCTCTATAAAATCTGATTTTAAGATGTGAGGTTTTTTGCTGGTACTTAGGACAAAAGGTGTTTCTGTTGGGAAGATCATTGCTGGAATATCTGGCACTGACCAAGACAGAGCTAAAATCCCACAAGCCCAGGTGCCTATGGACTGACTTCAGTGCTTCTTTCTTGTCACAAAGAACATAAAAAAGGCACAAGAAGAATTAAAATATCACCTAACAATCCCCTCACACAACAGCATGGATGTAAAAATGCCTGTTTAAAATGTACACTGGCTGAGTTTTTAAATTTCTCTCACATACTTTAAATAGTTCTTTAATTTTCTGTTTGTGAAACTGGTCCAGGAGATAAATAAAAGTTCTTCTACTCACCAAAAGTTTCAATCCAGCAATACACAAAGGCATGGAAGCAGTCCATGAAACCACAGGGGACCACTGCCATGCCAAACAGGTCTATCAGTGCTTTACCGGACTGGGGCCTAGCAACATTCCCTGCTGAGTTAACTCCCAAACACTTCTCCATTTTGGAGACCATCAGGGCTCTGTGTTATGTCAAGACACTCGATGGCAGCTTTGGATCTTGAAAAAAAAATAGATCTCTGCTTGGAGTATGAGAAGTTGTTGTTATTACTGAGTCAGGAAAACAGTTGCAAGTGAGGTGCTGTTCTCTCCCAGAGCCCTCCTGGCTGATCCCCCTTTCTCAGACTTGTCCCCACAAATCACAAATACTGAAGCAAGCAGGACGTGGCTGGCAACAAAAAGCAGGTGTTTTACACACTCTAGAGGTGCATTTACCGCACCCTCAGATCCCAACAGCATCTCTGCACGAGTCATCTGGGATAATCCAACCCTGCCACTCTACACTTCCAAATACTTCTTCCTTGGAGGTCTCTGCCTGCTACAGACATGCTGAGCCTTCAGATCACTCCAGACCTTTCCCTCCACCTCCTACTACCACACACAACTACTGTAAGGCACCAGGTTTTATTAAAACAAGCTGTCATGTATTAGCAGGGTTGTTTCAGACTAAGTCCATAACTAATATGTGAATTAAAACACAGCAATAAAACCAATTGTGTGGGGTTTGATGTCAAGACCTGCAGCAGAACTGTCACAGTATTGCAAAATCAGCAACAATGAAGGGAGGTCAATTCTAGGTGAAACTTCCTAAAGTTCCAAGCACCCCCAGCTCTCTACACCCCCAGCAAAGGAGCTGATCTGCCTCATGTTGCTCCAAGGGAGCCATTTCCACCACAGAGTCCTCCTGAACACTGAAAGAATTAAGCAGAGAAGCACTGTGTTACCTGTCAAGACTCCCTGGAGAAACACACAGCAATCTGTACCTGCACTTCCCAAACCCCAGGGGATGGTACAGCCTGCTGGGAGCTAACGCCCCTGAAATCACCCTTAACACAAACCAAGTTAAGGTAAAGGCAAATAAAAATATTTATTTACAAAATATAAAAACAGACAACATAGTTACATTCATAAAGGTACACACAACAGGAAGGAAAGGAAGTTATGTTAAATATATTTACTGCAATGAAACTGGGAATGACATTCTGCACAAACATCTCAGTGTCTCCCTGGAGCAGGAGAGCCCGAAGTGCAGCTCCCACCTGCACTGAGGGAACAAGGAATCGGGTGCCCAACCATCAAATTCTGAGGGATTCCATGAAAATGCTATATATATAATTAATATTCTCTGTGCTTTTGGTGCTGTAAAAGACCCAGAAGAAAATTCCTTCTGTGCCTGTAGAACATCAGAAAGGTCTTGAGAAACAAAACACACCAAGTGCCGAGATGGCTTTGGCAGAAATTGATGGGAAGGCTCTGGGGTTTGGCTTTGGAAGGTGTGAGAACAAGGCTTCAGGTGCACTGAGGTAACGTCAACCCAAAAATATTAACACCTCTCTTAAATATTTAATTTACTTAATTACACCCACATCCCCTTCCCTCCCCCCCCCCCCCCAAAAATGTTCTTTGGAAGAAATTTCAAGGGGAAAAACACTCGCTTTGGTTTTTTTAGTTTATTATCCATACAATTAGATTCTCCTTTGGAAGGCCACGTGCAAGACAGCCATGGGAGAAAATGTGACTGCAAAACTAAAAAATCAATACATCCAGAGGAAGTGAAAGTTTTAGCAACTACTTACAATTTTTAATGGATTACATTGCCATGGGATGTTCTTTTTCTAAGACTGGTGGGACAATTGTAATTAGCACTATGTACATTATTGTGCAAATCTCAAGGTATTATTAATTAACCTCTGCAGGAAACTGAACAAGGAAGTTTTTTTCATCTTCTAGCTACAGTTAAAAGTTCTGTTGAGACCAAGAAGTCACCAGTTGCCAGAAGCAAGATGGGTACAGGCTGTTTCCACCACTGCCCACATGAGCATCCCCAATTTGCAGAGCTCAGCTCCTTAACTTAGTGCATGTTAGGCACTACCTTTTAAGTGCCTTTTTGGGTTTTTTCCCAGACTGCAATTTGGTACCAGACTGCCCAGGGGATGGTTTTGGTTTTCTTATATGATATGCTTTCCTTGCCTTCCTTACCTCAATGGCTGGCTTGGGGAAAACATCATCCTTGCCGTCGTCTTTGCCGTTTTTGTCCACGGGAACCCACTCTCCATACACACTGTCTGCCTCCTTCTTCCTATGCTGAGACCCAGAGGAAACAGGGAATTCCTTGGACAGGCTGACCTGATTTTTTGGTTGGGGTGGTGGTGCTGGTTTTATGCTGGGAGTCTGAAAGAGATAAAATGAGAAAAAATTAAGACTTGAAAACACACAAGAGTCACGAGGTGGTTTTGTTGCAAACACCTGGGATTTGGTTTTCACAGAACACTCATCCTTCTTACTGCAGAGTTAGTAAGCCTTTATAATTAATCATTTTGGCACAAGTGGCCTACAAATTGCACTGTAAGAGAAGATGAAAAATCCCTTAAACCAACCTCAGCAACCTAAAATCCCTGACCCCCCCTCTCCCAACTAACAGCATCACGAGAACAATCTCCACCTGCCACACAGGTATTTTGTATGGAAAGCTCCAAGGTAAAATCCTGGGTGGCAAAACATTGCCTGTGATCAAAAGCTCCACATGAGCAGAGAGAAAGCAGCTCTCAGCATTTGGGTTTCTAATTCTGGGCTATTTTTAGCAGCAGCCTGAGCCTCTGAGCAGACAATGTCTATGGCCTTGTTGTGCCTGGTGTTGTTAATACATTAAAAGCCTGCAGAAATCCCTGCCAGGTTCCCTTCCCAGCAGCACACACAGCAGGCAGCATTGGATAATACTGGATAAACCCCTAAGAATATGGATGGGACTGGTTTTAAGAGTAGGAGAGAGAAAGAACAAAACTGAAAGGGTCAAAAACCTGTCCAAGAGGCAGAGCAGCCCATAACCACTATAGAATATTCCTCCTCAGAGCCTGCAAGAATTCCAAGGTTTCTTGAGATCCACTGTAGCCTTTTCTAACAATACAATATAAAATCTAAATCCATTTCTACCTGCACCTTATGTAAATGTGCATTACTGCCTATTTTGTGTACACCACAAGCTATACATATTTATACAAAAACAGGAATGTTATTTCTATTTTTGCTGAGCATATTAAAGCTTTTTTAGTGCTTTATATCCTGCAAAATCAGAACAGACGATCATAGGCACAATGCCACCCCCAAAAATAAAATCTAAAAAAACCCACCCACCACCCCAAAAAACCCCAAACCCCAACAAAACTCAAACAAATTCTAATCCATGCTTCAAAGCATTTGATTCCCAGATGCATTTAAAGAAACACTCACAATTTCACCAAGATTATCAATTTAATCTTGATGGAATTGGGAGGGTTTCTTTAAATTGATAAAACTCCAAATTTCACCAAGATTATAAACCCTGATAAACTTCTGTAGAACTACTTGCATTATTTAAAAAGAACCAGGATTTAAAGCATTGGAAATTAAAGTAGCACTCACACTTAAGTTGAAGAAAATGGGTTTGGGTTCACTCAGTTTAAAAGGATGGTTATAGAAGGGACGTTCTTCCTCCTCTTCATCAGAAACATGAGGCTTGTTCACTATCACATCATCAGTGCTCTGAGCAATCTTCTTGCATTTCTGAAAAATACAACAGAGAAAAATGTCAGCTCTGAGTAAACCTGAACTTTCAATCCAAACTCACAAAGAATATTTTTATCAAAAAAAAGTGGTTTTCTTTACTAAACCAGGAGGTGGAAAATCTTTTAGCAACAGCATCAATAGATGTACTTTGGATATTCTACACAAATTATCCAACACTACCATGGCTCTGCCAAGCACTTCTTGGTTACTGACTCAGTTCTCTGGTAGTGCAGGGACCTTGTCAGAAGTGAAGGTTCCAGAAGATCTCAGATTCTTCTGGAGTACTGTGGTGGTGGCCAGCTATGCAACAGAATTAAATGTAAAACACAGAGGTGTTATGGGGATACCACAGTCAAACTGGGAGGAGCCTCCACAGGGGGAAAAAGAAAAGAGAGGAAGAAAAGGACAAAGACAAGAAGACTTTCTTGAGAGGCCAAAATTTTATGGTTGAAATGTCTTTACTGATTTCCTACCACCTGCACTGCTTCTATGGCCAGTTTCCAGTCAAAAGAACAGAAACATCATCCAACAGATTGCCTAAGTCAGAAAGGGAAAGGAGGGGCAGGTTTGAGGCCTCCAGATCAGCACAAGCTATGCTGGATCTTGGTCAGGTTATGTGAAAAACCATCCAGGATATCAGCACAGGGCACCTGCACCAGCTCAGCTCTTATCCAGTACTCCTGCTCCTCCAGCCCAGGCACAACTGCAGATTATTTCTCAGCACTTGGACACTGCTTCATCTCAGATTATTTCTGTAAACACAATTCCAGAACTGTCACACCGACAATGCAATTTAAAAAAAAAATGAAGGCACTTTTCTATTCCAATTTTCTCCATTCTGAGGGAAGTCCAAGGCCAGGCTGAACAGGGCTTGGAGCAACCTGGGACAGTGGAAGGTGTCCCTGCACATGGAAGGGGGTGGGACAGGTTGAGCTTTCAAGTCCCTTCCAACTCAAACCTGGAATTCCGTAACTAACACCACCAGAACAAAAATCAGGAGTGAAAGCTTTGGATTTCACTGGCAGGACTGCGGGGAGAACTACCTATTTGTGCAAAATTAGAGCAGAATCAAAACTTAAAATAAGAAAAAGCAAAATAATTGGATTTCATGCATTTCCACGGAATTAAAAATACCAGTTCTGATGACTTAAAAAAAAACTGTGTTAAGAATAAGGGCTCAAAAGGGAGGTCAGGCTTTGGAAGGGGCTGCCCAGGGGGGTTTGGAGTGCCCATCCTCCAAGGAAGGGCTGGAGGTGGCACTCAGTGCTCTGGGCTGGGGACAAGGTGGGCATGGGGCACAGCTGGGCCTGGCTGGGCTGGGAGGGCTTTTCCAGCCTCAGGGATCCCAGGATTCTGCACACAAGGCAGCTCTCAGGTGACACGAGCACACAGTGACAACCTCCCACAGTGTGGGCACTGTCAGGTCTGATGCTGCTGCTCTCCCTCACCTCAGTGAGCTCCTTCAAGGTGTCCCTTGAGGACTTCTGGTTGGCTTTGTCATCCTTCTTCTGGGACAGCAGAGGCATCAGGCTCGGGGGTAAGGGCACGCCAGACTTCGCACACATGGCGGCTGCGTTGGCTTTGGCGATTTCAAGTAGCTGGGCCTTGTCTAAAAAGATTCATTTTTTAAAAGAAAAGTTATTGTTTTTATAGTCTTGTTTTAAAAATAAAGAAACATTTCTGGCAAACTAAACTAAACAAGATTCTACCTGCACTGTGCATTTTTTATGTTCTGTGAAAATAACTAAAATGGTACTGAGTGGCTCCAGACTTTAGGCCTGGTCTGTGTGGAAGGCAAATGTAACCCAAAGCACAGCAGTCCCAATGACAGCATCCAACATCCCCCAACCCCTCAAGTTTGGATGTCTCTTACTTCACTGATTCATTCCAGTTTTGGCAATACTGAGTCCTTCCTACACAGCATAAAGTCCAGAGTTTCCTCATTAACTATCTCTGAAAAGCTCTGAAAGCTCTGGAGGAAATCCCATCTCCCCAGACATAGCCCAAAAGCTACTGACAACCACCAAACAGAAAAACAAGCTGAGTAAAATGTGCTCTTGCTTAAAATACAGTCAGATGAAAAACTCACTAAAACAGATTTTGCTTTAATAAGGAGAAAAGGACAGCCTTAACATAGAAATAGGAAATGAAAATTAATTAAGCCTTCTGCCAGTTTGCAAATAACTCCCTAACTGGAAGGCTTCCATGGTAACTCTGAGGCAGGACTGCAAGGTTCAGAACCTTAAGTCTACCACAGGTTTCCTCACACACTGTGCAAAAAGCTCAGCTCCCAAGTCAAACCTTCTTTCCCAAGGAAACAACACAGCCTCTCTTCCTCCAAGCACAGAGAAAAGATGCAGCTCATAAGATTTTATTTTCTGATCTGTTGAGTCTGGGACTATTTTTAGAAATAAGTCTCTCTTTTCTTCAAGTTCTTACCACGGGAAAGAGGCAAGACAGAGTACTGGGAACAGCTGACAACAGAGATTGGGACTCTCCAACTGGCACCTGAATGACCTTTGTTCTCAGGAGAAGTAGAAATTCTAAATTTTCTCACATACAAGTACTTGGCCTTCCCTATTACCATGCAGAGTGTTCTCAAGACTGAAACACGCTACTTTTGTACAAAAGCTCTAGAACCAAGGTAAAACTGGCTCTAAAGAGGTTTTCATTCAAATGCTCAGCATTGATTCTGTTCC
Source organism: Corvus moneduloides (assembly GCF_009650955.1). Taxonomy (NCBI): domain Eukaryota; kingdom Metazoa; phylum Chordata; class Aves; order Passeriformes; family Corvidae; genus Corvus; species Corvus moneduloides. Next base: position 122,489,032 of record NC_045477.1, read on the forward strand.
AACATAAAAGTTCCTACTGGAAGTCACTGCCTAAAACTAATGCACAGACTGACTTCCAAGAAATTCCTTATGAACGCTGCAGAGCTAAAATCAGACTACGCAAATCCACCCACGACCACCTCACCACAGAACCACTGTAAATAAAGCAGTCACTTACCCAGGTCTGTAAGACGTTTGGGTGATCTGCTGGAGAACTCCGAGGACCTGGACCTGCGCCGGTCGGGGGATCTGCTGTAGCGTCTTCTCCCCGAGGACCGCGAGCGCCGCAGTCGGATCGGGGACCTGCTGGAGCTCCGTCTCCTTCCCCTGGACCGCGACCGCCTCTGGCGAAGAGGGGTCCGACTCCTGCTCCGCAATCGGAGCGATATCCTACGGTCTCTCGAGTCGGATCTTCTCCTTCTCCTGTCAGTAGACCTTGATCTGTTTCTCTGAGACCTCTTGCGCCTGTCTCTCGACAAGGAGCGCCGCCTTCGTGATGCCGACCTTGACCTGCTCCTCCTCCTGTGCCTGGAACGCGACAACGAGCTGGACCGAGATCTTGACGCCCTTCTCCGTGTTGCTGACCTGGAGCGATTCCGTCTGGAGCGCGAGTCTGTATCGTATCTCTTGGACCTGCGCTGGGAGGACCTGGAGCGTCGGCTTCTGGACCTGCGTGATGACTCTTTGTCTGCTGTTTTCTCCACGGACTTGGACTGACTCCTCTGGCGAGCTGCGGACCTGGAGCGTCTCCGCCGGGACCTCCGCGAGGACTCCTTGTCTGCTGTTTTTTCTACAGATGTTGACTGGCTCCTCTGGCGAGCCGTGGACCTGGAGCGTCTCCGTCTGTACCTCCGCACGGACTCTTTGTCTGCTGTTTTTTCTACAGAGGTGGATCGACTCTTCTGGCGAGCAGGAGACTTTGAGTGTCTGCTTACAGATCTCTGCGGAGACTCTTTGTCAGAAGCTTTATCAACAGATTTGGATCTGGATTTTTCACGTTCGGAAGACTCAGAACGTCTGCTTTCAGGGACAAAGGAAGAGTCCTGTTCCTCCGACTGCTCAAGAGGCATGGAATCCTGCTTTTCTTCATCTGCCAAAGAGGGCTCCGCATCTTCTCCCTCCTCTTCACCACTGGAAGACTCTGACTCATGCTCATCTGATGATGTGGACTCTCTTTGTTCAGCTGTCAACGAGGGCTCTGCATCCTCTCCTTCTTCTTCACCAGTGGTAGACCTCGATTCAGCGCCATCAGGGGATGCAGAACGTCTGTGTTCAGCTGTCAGAGGTTCCACATCCTCAGCTTCTTCACCAGCAGTAGACCTTGACTCTTGCTCATCTGATGAAGTGGAATCTCTTTGTTCAGCTGCAGAGGAGGGTTCCACATCCTCTGCATCTTCACCAGCAGTAGACCTTGACTCGTGTTCATCTGAAGATGCGGAGTGTCTACGCTCAGCTGTCAGAGAGAGCTCCTGGTCCTCTGCTTCCTCGCCAACGGTTGACCTTGACTCACGTCCATCAGGAGACACAGAGCGATGTTCAGCTGTCAAATCCTCTGCTTCTTCATCAGCTGTAGACCTTGACTCATGGTCATCAGAAGATGTGGAGTGTCTACGTTCAGCGGTCAAGGAGGGCTCCCCATCTTCTGCATCTTCCCCAGCAGCAGACCTTGACTCACGGTCGTCTGAGGATACGGAGTCTCTTCTTCCAGCTGGCAAGGAGCCTTCTGCGTCCTCTGCCTCTTCTCCTGTAGTTGACCTTGACTCGTGCTCATCAGAGGACTCAGAGCACCTACGTTCTGTTGTCAAAGGCTGCTCCAGATCCTCTGCTTCTTCACCAATGCTAGATCTTGACTCATGCTCATCAGGGGAAGTGGAACGCCTCTCCAGATCATCCATTTCTTCATCTACAGTAGATTTCTGGTCATGACCCTCAGGGGACACAGATCGTCTACATTCAGAAGTCACAGAGGACTCCAGACCCTCTTCCTCCATGGGAGACTTCAGCTCGTGACCTTCCTGATAGGAGGATGTGGAGTATCTACGCTCAGATCTCACAGAGGGCTCCAGATCCCCTGTTTCTTCACCAGGGCCCGACCTCACACTGTAGTTATCAGGAGACACCGAGCGCCCACCTTCAGGCGTTGCATGATCCATTTTTTCAACAGGAATGGATTTCAAGTCATTGTCATCAGGGGACATGGAGGCTCTATCGTTCAGTGTCAAAGGTTCAAGACCGTCTACTTTTCCAGCACTGGTGAATCTCAGCTCCTGCCCATCAGGGGATGCTCCATGTTCCCTTTCAGGTGTTGGAGAATGGTCCCGCACATCTGCTTTCTGGAGAGAGGTGAAACTCACCTCCTGGCTCTCAAAAAAGAGATGGTCACGTTCAGCTGTCAAAGCAGAATCCACACCCTCTGTTTTCTCAGCGTGCGCCAATCTTGACTCATACTCTTCAGGTGACATCGCATGTTCAGATGTCAGAGAAGGTTCCTTGGCTATTACTCTTTCAGCAGGGCTGGACTGCAGCTCCTGACCTTCAGGGGTCATGGGACATTCACCTTCAGACAAGGACAACTCCTGCACCTCTGTTTTTCCAGCAACAGCAGACTGCACCTCCTGGCTATCGGTGGATACGGAACTTTCACTTTCAGAGGCTTCAGAAGGTTCCTCCAATTCTTCTTTTTCAACAGGACTGGATCTCAAATTACGCCTTTCGGGGGATGCATCATACTCGTTTTCAGACAGCAAAGAACACTCCTGCACCTCTGGTTTTTCAGTGTAAGCACAGAGCAGCTCCTGCCCCTCAGGAGATGCAGCATATTGGTTGTCTGGGACCAGCACTGGCTCCTGCTCTGCTGTGCTTTCAGCGAGGCCAGACTGCTGTACTTGGCTTTGACAGAAGATAGAATATTCACTGCCAGGTATCAGAGAAGGCTCCTGCACCTCCTTCTCAGCAGGGCTGGCCGTCACCTCCTGGCCCTCAGAAGACTCACCATATTCATTTTCAGGTAGCAGAGAACACTCCTGCACTTCTGCTTTTTCAGCCAAGAAAGATGGCAACCTGTGATCTTTAGAAGACACAGCACTGTCAGGAACCACAGCCTCCTCCTGCACCTCTGCCTTCTCAGGAGAGCTGGACCTCAACTCCTGGCCCACCCAGGACACGGCATACTCATTTTCAGACACGGGAGCAGGCTGTTGCACCTGTGTGTTTTCAGCAGAGGGTGATCGCAGCTCCTGGCTGTCAACGGACTCCAGACATCTTTCTTCAGGCATCTGATAAAGCTTCCGCAGCTCTGCTTTTTCAGCAGGGGTCGATGTCAACTCCGGGCCATCAAGCCCTATCATGTACTCATTTTCAGACACTTGAGAAGGCTCCTCAGTTCTTTCAAAACAGGTGGATGCCAACTCATGACCATCGGAGGCAAGAGAACACCTGCTTTCCAGGTTCACCTGTATTTCTTCACTGTAGGCAGATCTCAGCTTGTAGCCATCAGGGGATGCAAGGTGTTTCACTTCAGATGAATTCAGCACCTCTTTTTCCACAGGAACGGGTCTCAATTCGTGACTGTCGGGCAACAGCAGAATCCCACCTTCCGATGTCAGAGCAGTCACTGGGGGCTGTAGCTTTTCAGGTGTGCCCACCGATTCACAACCATCAGCAGACACGGAGAACCCACTTTCCAGTGAGAGAGCAGGCTTCTGGATCTCCACTTTTTCAACTGCAGCAGATGTCAATTTATAGCCTTCAGGAAAGATGGAACACCGGAGCTCAGATGCCACTGACAGTTCTGCACTCTCTGTTTGCTCAAAGGAATTGTACTTTGCTTTGTGGCCATCGTGGCATATGGGAATCCCACTTTTAGACATCACCAAAGATCCTGCACCATCTATTTTTCCAGTTAGGTATCTCGACTCATGCATTTCCGAAGATCTGGAGCAGTCAACCTCAAGGACTTGTGGAAGTGTTGGACCATCTAAACCTTTGTCAACAGATGATCTGGACTCGTGAACTTCAAAAGAAGACACTGAAACAAGGTCGGCAGACACCTCAACAGAACCACACACAGATGTGAGGGAAACATCTGGTGCTTTGACTTTTTCGACAGATAAAAATCTTTGTTCATTTCCATGTGGTGACTTAAAGGACTCGCCTACAGACAATGGAAGCTCCTCTATTGGTGCAGCAAAGCTGGATCCTGATCCACGTCCATCAGAAGACATGAAATGTCCACTGTCAGAAGCCAGAGAAGGCTCCTGCATCTGGCCCGACTCACAGCCATCAGGGATCACAGGGCAGATCATTTCAGGTGGCAGGAAAGGCCTCTGAGCTTCCACTGCTCCAGGGCTGTCAGCCAGGTGGGAAGACTCACGTTCAGGTACTTGCAGAACCTGTGAAAGCTCTGTGTGTTCACCAGGGATATGCCGTGATTCGTGACCATCAGACAAGTTGGAGAGCCCAGCTTCAGACAGGAGAGAAGACGACTGAACTTGCGTGTCTCTTTTAAGTGTTGGAGGAAGCTCTGGACCTTCTACTTCTCTGAGAGGTGCAGTTCTGGACTCATCTTCACGGGATGGAGAGAGATGGAATTCTGCTATGGAAGAAGTTTCTAGATCTCCCCTTTTTTCAACAGATGAGGATCTGGACTTGGATGTGGAGTATGGAAGTTCAGGTAGCAGTGAAGACTCCGGAGCTGCTGCTTTTTCAGTTGATCCATTTTCAGATGTCATAGACAGCTCTGAATCCTGTGGTTTTTCCACAGATGTGGATTTCAATTCCTGGTCATCTGGGGTTTTGGAGCTATCAAATTCAGATGCTGCAGAATGCTGCAGATCGGCTGTTTTTTCAACAGATGAAGAGCTTTCCTCAAGGCTCTCCGAAGTTTTGGAAAATCCACTTCCAAATGATGGCGGCAGCACTGGGCCATTTACTCCTTCATCAGACAAAGCTACTGATGTGGGACCATTAGAGGATTTACCTTCACTTCCAGAAGACTGAGGAACATCTTTATCAAGATCTTTGGCTGACTCCTGAAGTTCAGAAGACTCCACATGCTTGCTACTGGACTTCGCTGAGGATAACTTATCTTTTTTTTCTACAGATTTGGACCTTGACTTAACACTGTCAGAGGACTTGGAACGTTTCCGTTTGGATTTTTTTGAAGACTCCTTGCGCTTTTTTTCAACAGACCTAGACCTAGACTTGTAACGTTCAGAAGATTTTGAGCGTCGACGCTTGGATTTTCGTGAGGATTCCTTCTTTTTTTCCACTGATTTGGATCTAGACTTGTAACGGTCAGAGGACTTGGAGCGCTGACGTTTAGACTTCCGTGATGATTGCTTCCGATCTCTTTTTTCTACTGACCTGGATCGAGACTTGTAGCGATCTGAGGACTTTGAGCGCTGACGTTTGGACCTCCGTACAGATGCCTTCCGACCTCTTTTCTCAACAGATCTTGACCTGGATTTTGAACGATCAGAGGAACCAGACCGATGTCTGAACCTCCAGGAGTATTCTTTGCCTCCTCCCTTTTCTGAAGACCTGGATCTAGATTTTGAACGGTCAGAGGACCTGGAATGTCTGCGTCGGGATCGCCAGGAGGACAACCTCTTTTCAACTGACCGTGACTTAGATCTGTAGCGGTCAGAAGACCTGGAACGTCTGCGCCCGGACCTTCGGGAGGACAGTCGCTTCTCCACTGACCTGGACTTGGATCTGTAGCGGTCAGAAGACCTGGAACGTCTGCGCCCAGACCTTCGGGAGGACAGTCGCTTCTCCACTGACCTAGACTTGGATCTGTAGCGGTCAGAAGACCTGGAACGTCTGCGCCCGGACCTTCGGGAGGATAATCGCTTCTCCACTGACCGTGACTTAGACCTGTAGCGGTCAGAAGACCTGGAACGTCTGCGCCCGGACCTTCGGGAGGACAGTCGCTTCTCCACTGACCTGGACTTGGATCTGTAGCGGTCAGACGACCTGGAACGTCTGCGTCTGGACCTTCGGGAGGACAATCGCTTCTCCACAGACCTGGATTTAGACCTGTAGTGGTCAGACGACCTGGAACGTCTCCGTCTGGACAATCGCTTTTCTGCAGATCTGGATTTAGACCTGTAACGGTCAGATGACCTGGAACGTCTGCGCCTGGACCGCCGGGAAGACATTCTTCTCTCTCTCTTCTCCACAGATCGGGACCTAGATTTGGAATGCTTTTTTCTGGAAACTGAATAGTTTCTGCTCCTAGAACGTGCTCTTTTAGAGGTCAAACGCCTGGAAGTAGAACGTGACCTTGATTTTTTCTTCCGCTTCCTAGACCTGGACTGTGACTTGGAACGGCTCCTTTTCTGTTTCTTTGAATCATGTTTTTTCTCACTGGTTCTATGACTACTTTTTTCAATAACATTCTCAAGCCTCATGAGAGTCTCCTTCATTCGTGCTGCCACATCAGGTTGCACATCAGATGTTTCTGAGTCTCTTTTCTCTGAGTCCTCTTCTGGAGTTGCTTCTTTGATATCCTCAGCCTCTGGAGTGTCTTCCAACTGGCCTTCCTCTATAAGTTCTGGACCTGTTTCTGCATCAGTGTCAGGTACTGGAGCTGCTTCCAAATCTTTTGTCTCTGCCCCCAACCCTACAGCTGCTTCTGCATCTTTCAGCTCTACATCAGTCTGAGGAGCTGTTTCCAAATCTTGTGTTTCTGCTACAGGAGTCTCTGCTGAACCTTTCTCCTCTGCTGCATGTGAAGAACTAAAATCTGTTTCTGCTACTATAGGCTCAGATATTTGAGTCTGCTCCACATCTTCCTTCTCAATGAGCATATCCTCCACCTGCTGACTCTGCACTCCTTCTACATATTGTACCTCAGCTGCCACTTCATGTTCTTCCAGTGTTGTTTCCAGGCCTTTCATATCCCCTGATTTTGGTACTGGTTCAGAAGATTTTGTTTCAGAAGCACCCAAGATTTCTGGAGCCTCTTCTGAACTCTTCCATTCTGCAGCAGGTTTTGCTTCTAGAACTACTTGAAGCTCTTCTTGCTTTTCAGTGTGCAAGTATTCTGGAACAGCTGCTGAAGCATCACTCATGGGTACCTCAAGCTCTTTACCTGCTTCAGAACCTTTCGCCTCTACTGTTGCAGATTCTTTCATGCTCTCCAACCACCTCACTCCTCCAGCTTCTGATGCTGGCTCCAGATATTTTGCTTTCTCCATTTCTGAGGGCTCATTTCCTTGTGTGCTGATCCTCCCTGCTGCAATTCCATGTTCTACAGCAGATCCCTGAGTTTGCACATCTGTCAATTCTGTCAGTACTCCTGATGCCATACTGTTTTCTTCCACTCTGGGCAAAGACTCCAATACTGCTGCTGAATCACCTACTATTTGTTCCTGAACAGATTTTGAACTGGTTTCTGAAGTTTGCACAGGTTCTAGGATTGCTTCTCTGCTCCTTATCTCTGCTTCTGGAGCGCATTCTGAATCCCTTCTCTCCCTCAGCACCTCAGTTTGTGAGGTTCTCGTGTGTGTCATGACCTGCGACTGTGAAATGATGGAACTCTCTGTTTGGTTTGAACGGAGAGGTTCTCTCTCTACTGTGGTTTGCCATGGCATCACCCCTGCCAATGCCTCAGCCTCTCTAACTGGTTCCACGTTTTCATGCGCAACCACAGGTTCAGGAGTCCTTTCTAAGGCAAGAAGTACTGGACTTGCAACAGTCCCACAATGCAGAGCTTCTTCTGAAGCTTTCACACCTTCCACTTGTAAGGACATTGAAGCTGTTGTAGAAGTTTTTGCTTCCACCACAGCCACCGGTCTCAGAACTCCTCCTGGACCTTGTGTGTTTTCCTTCTGCAAAGACAGGGCAGATGCCAAACCTCTCATGTGTGATTCACCCTCAGGTCTTGATTCTCTGAGCAACAAAGTACCTTCTGAATCTTTTGCTTGCGGACTTCTAAAACCCTCTGCCATCTGGACTTCTGGAGCTGTTCGGGGAACGAAGGTCTGTACAACCTCTGCGGGTTCTGAAGTTGCTCTTAATCCTTTTGCCTCTGCAACCACATTCACACCTGTCAATCCTGCTGGAAGCACAGATCCCTGGGCTCTGTCCACACTCCTAGTTTCTGTCAAGACTCCATGTTGTACAAAGGTTCCTGATGCACCCAGTGCTGTTGCAGGACCTGTGGTACCTTCCACATTTTTGCCTTGCAGACTTTCATGAGCTGCTCTAACATCTTTTGCTACAACACCCACAGGTTCCATGGCTGTTTCCAAAGCTTTCACATTTCCCATAGCTGGTTCCATATCCTTTATTTCTGTAACAGCTCCTGGTGCTGGGGGTGTTTTGGCACTTTTTATTTCAACATGGGTCACAGGGGTGGCTGCAGATATTGTCAAAGGATGTTGCAAAGGTACACCTGCTTTCAGGACCCCTGAACTCTCCACAGGGCTGCCCTGCGGCACGTTTAAACTCCCAGATATAGCTGAGGGCTGCAGGGCTGGCTCCAAAGTTCTGCTCACACCCCCCAGTTCCAAAGAGCTCTCCACACTTGTCACATTGCCCATATGCAGAGATTTTTCAGTTGTTTCTGGAATTTTCACTTCTTGCCCAGCCACAGCCACATGAGCTACAGTCACAGCACTGGGATGCGCCCAATTCGCAGGTGTAGGAATTGTTGTCACACCACCAGCCAAGGACATGGATTCTGAAGCTGTTTCCGTGTCCTGTGCTCCCCTCTGAGACACAGACTGCAGAGATGCTTCAGAGTAAGTCAACACCTCCATGGTCTCAGGCTCAAGAGCTGCATCCAAAGCTTTTACTTCCCCAGTGCCTTGAGATTTCAGAGTAACTTCTGAACCTCTCAGTGCTTCTACTGAATCTTTCTGAATCTCTGATTTACTGACAATTCCAGTTGGGATGCTGGACCAAGTATAATTTCCAGTATCAACAACACTGGCATTAATAGCTACAGGATAAATATTTTCATGGGACTGTTGAATTTGTTCTTCGCTAGTGCAAATTCTAGTTTGAGCTATACTAGTATTTTCTGGGATATTAGACTGGATGCTTTCTAAATTAAATGGAGGATTTGTTGCACACAAAGTCCCCTCCCCACTTCCAAGATTTTCTGCAGATTGCTGAGAATCAGTCACTGAATGAGAAACAAGTCCTAAAGCTTGATTATCAAGCCCCTCAGTTGGTTTAGAGCACAGTTCTGGCTGCACATGGCCAGCCAGGTTTGCATCTGCAAACACTCCATGCTGTACATTCAGTTGGGAGCTGGACTGCTCTGGCATCAAGTGAAGAGCCGGCTGCACGTCTGCAGATTCTCCGGGACGTGCACTCAACTTGGATTCCTTTGGTTGCTTTTTATGCTTTTTCTCTTTCTTCCTTTTCTTCTTCTTTTTCTTCTTCTTCTTGCTTTTGTGTTTCTTGTTTTTCTTTGCTTTTTTCCTAGGAATTTCATCTTCACCAGTAGAGCTCCTTTTTGTAGACTGAGTACTATTTTTCACAGTATTTTTGTCTACATCTAGAAAAAATGACATTTACTTTGTAAAAATGTATAAGACTGCATTTTAAAAATTCTTTCAGAGTACTTGCGAAGTACATGGACAGAGGTACAAAACAACTCAACTTGCAAACCATGCCTGATTCACTAAGCTAACACACACAAACAGCACACACTCCCTTACCTTCCTCTCAGGAGTCACTTTAAAGTAATTAAACAACACTTTTTTCCGAAAATTACCCAAATTTTGCTGGTCAGGACAGAGGTCCAGTGGGAACACTTTCTTTCCAAGTAGTATCACAGTCATGGAATGGTTTGGGTTGGGAGGGACCTCAAAGCCCATCCAGTGCCACCCCTGCCATGGCAGGGACACCTCCCACTGTCCCAGGCTGCTCCCAGCCCCAATGTCCAGCCTGGCCCTGGACACTGCCAGGGATCCAGGGGCAGCCCCAGCTGCTCTGGGCACCCTGGTGCCAGGGCCTGCCCATCCTCATAGGGAAGAATCTTTTCCTAATATCTGATCTAACCCTGCCCTCTGACAGTGAGAAGCCATTCCCTTTCAGAAGGGAAGAGAGGACAATTCTGGGAATTCCCACCCTGTCAGCCTCACCTCCATGCTGGGAAGATCAGGGAATAGATCCTCCTAGAAGCTCTGCTAAGGCACATCGAGTACAGTGACATGATTTGAGACAACCAGCATAGCTTCATGAAGGGAAAATCCTGTCTGACCTGTGGTGGATTGACTACATCAGTGGGTAAGGGAAGAGCTACAGATGGCATTTATCTGGACGTCTGTAAAGTATTTGACATGGTGCCTCCACAACATCCTTCTCTGCAAACTGGAGTGAAGAATTTGACAGGTGCACTGTTAGGTGCATTAGCAGTTATTTGGACAGTCACATCCAGAGGATAGAGGTCAAAACCTCAGAGTCCTGACCGACATCAGTGACCAGTGGTGCCCCTCTCCTGAGGGCCTGTATTGGGACCAGTGTTAACTGGTTAACAGCTTCATTAATGAACCAGTGTTACTTAATATCTTCATTAATGACAGAAGGATCAAGTGCACGCTCAGCAGGTTTGCAGGTAACAGTAAGCTGAGGGTGCAGGTGACACCTCTGAAGGACGGGGCCATCCAAAGGGACCTAGACAAGCTCCAGAAGTGCTCCATGGGAATTTCATGAGGTTTAAACAAGGCCAAGTGCTGCACTTGACTCAGGGCAACCCCTGGGATCAATCCAGGCTGGGGATGAGCAGGTGGAGCAGCCCTGGGAGAGCTGGACCTGCCCCAGCCCAGAGCCCCCCATGCCCTGGGCTGAGCCCCAGCAGGGGAATCAGGAAATGGATTGGGATGGTGCCCCTGTGCTCCACTCAGGTGAGAGCCCACCTGCAGAGCTGCCCCAGCCCTGGGACCAGCACAGGGAGGACGTGGAGCTGCTGGAGAGAGGCCAGAGGAGGCACCAGGATGAGCAGAGGGATGGAGCAGCTCTGCTGGGAGGAAAGGCTGCGAGAGCTGGGATTGTTCCGCCTGGAGAGAAGAAGCTTTGGGCTGAGCTCAGTGTGGCCTTGCAGGGCCTGAAGGAGCTGCAGAAAACATGGAGAGAGACTACTTCCAAGGGATGGAACAACAGGACAAAGGGGAACCATAGAATGGTTTGGTTTGAAAGGGGACCTTGTAGACAGATCATCTTGTTCCAACCCCCCTGACATGGGCAGGGACACCTTCCACTATCCCAGGTTGCTCCAAGCCCTGTCCAAGCCTGGCCTTGAATACTTCCAGGGATGGAACAGCTGGGCCCCAGGGCTGGAGGCAGCTCTGCAGGTGGGGTCTCACCTGAGCGGGGCAGACAGGTTGGATGTCCCTCCACCCACACTCAGTGGGGCAACACATTCTAACAGGAGGCTGGAGATGTGCTTTCAAACCCCCAAAGCTGGCACGGAAGGTAAGCAAGAACTTCTGTTTTCCTAACAAATTACCTAAGTGGGGATTTACACTACAAGACCTGACCAGCCACTCGCCCCTGCTGTGCTTTAACCCCTGAGTGAGCCCAGTGTTGCTGCTGTGTTAGAAATTCTCTGTGTATTCACTGACCAAGTTACTCGCTAGGGTCTAACAAATTTGGGAAAAGAGCATCTACGTCCCTGATCCCAAACCCACTTTAAGGCACTGCAGGCTGGAACAGTTGCTGGGATAGGACTGCAGCTGCCATGAGCCACTGCAAAGCTGCATGTTCCTATTAGAGCATTTGCTTCCAACAGGAAAGTGACAAATTCAGATGACTGTGGGGACAAGCAAATCACTGATGGGAAAGGGCAAGAGGGAGATTGAGGTTTCCATCACCACCTTTTAATTCTGTACCTCACTCGCCTCTGGATTTAACCTTTGTTAGGTTCTTGCCCTTCTGGAGACCTAGCGCCATGTTTTCAAGAGAAAGGCACTTCTTTAAATGCAACTTGCTGGGATTTCTGTGAAATATGAGCTGTACATTGGAGTCTAGTTGCATGTTCCTTTCAATGATTCTAATTATACAGGCCAGGGCAGCAACACCCTCCAATTAGAATCTGTAATCTCAAAGCTCACTATTTTCCAGTGAACACTGCAAAATCTTGCAGAAGCTTCTGGTAATTGCAATACTGTTAAATAAATGTGACTTGGGATTCCTAACAAGTACCTCAGGTACATTTTGATGAAACTTAGAAATAGTTTTTGCACCAACTTGGCTGTGAATGCACTGAGAGAGAACAGTGAAGCAGAGACAAATTTATGGACAAAATGTTCAGCACACAGCTGGAGAACTGAGTTACTCAGTGGGTGAGCAACTGGCCTACAGGTTGGGCACAAAGGGTGACAGTGACTAGAGTGACATTGGGCTGACACCAGTCACTACTGGGGTTCTGCTGGGCTCCATTCTCAGCCCAGTTCTCTTCCACATCTTCACTAACCACCTGGACACAGGACTCAAAGGGATAATTAGTGTACCGAGGACACTAAACTGGGAGGAGCAGTTCACTCCCTCGAGGGCAGAGAAGCCCGGCAGAGACTGGCAATCCCCAACTGTGTGGAGTTTAACAAGGGAAGTGCCGGATTCCGCACCTGGGATGGACAACCCTGGCTGTGTGGATGGAGAGCAGCTGTGGGAAGGGCCCTGGGGGTCCTGGTCCATGGCCAGCTGGAGCTGAGTCAGCAGTGCCCTGGCAGCCAGGAGGGACATTCCTGTCCTGGGGGACACCAGAGCCAGCATCGCTGGCCAAGGCAGCCTCACCTCAAGTACCAGGGGCAGTTCTGGGCACCAGAGTTTGGGAGAGAGCTAAAGCTCTTACAGAGTGTCCAGAGGGACAGGAAAATGGTGGAGGGTCTGGAGGGGCCCCACAGGGTCACTTGGTCAGCTCAGCCTGGAGGAGCCTGAGGGCAGAGCTCCCCAGGGCTGCAGCTCCTCCCGAGGGGCAGTGCAGGGACAGCTCCGATCTCTGCTCCCTGTGACCTGACAGGACCCAGGGAGCAGCTGGAGCTGGGCCAGGGCAGGGTTAGGTTGGATTTTAGGGAAAGGTTCTTCCCCCAGAGGCTGCTGGGCACTGCCCAGGCTCCCCAGGGAATGGGCACGGCCCCAAGGCTGCCAGAGCTCCAGGAGCATTTGGACAGCGCTGCCAGGGATGCCCAGGCTGGGATTGGTGGGGGTCTGTGCAGGGCCAGGGGTGGAACTGGATCGTCCTGTGCATCCCCTCTAACTCAGACTATTCTGTGATTCTATAAAATGAACTTTTCTACAAAGATAATTCATTAGATTCAGCTAATCAGATAATCTCTCTTGTCCAACTCCTTTTTGGAGATGGACAGTAGAAACATTTGCCACAGGGTAAGTTTGTTAACTTCCAAGTTAACAGGTCTCACTTATTACCATGTGACCTTGTCTCAGTCCTCCACAAAAGAACAAAATAGAAAACAAACAAAAATAAAAATCACACCACCAATCAAAACAAACAAAAAACCACCAACCAACCAACCACACACAACCCCCCCCCACGTCAGCCTAAGTGCTGCTCGTACAGCACAAGTTAAAATTTTGAAAACACTCAAGGTACACAAACCACTGAGTATAAAAACCCAAAGCAATCCCAAACTCCTGCAAACAGAATCTCTGAAATGAACAATTTTCTGTGCTGCCTCTGGAATTGTACTCACCCAGCACATTGCAGTCACCTGTGTTTCAACTCCCAGAAATGAGAAATGCAGTAACTACAGCCTTCATCACCACACCAACCCTCCAGAGTCAGGAATTTTACAGCAAGGACCAGTCCCACGAGAGAGGACACTCAGATATGACTCTTTTAGCTTAAAAAATCTAGTAATTTATTCAAGATCTGAGACTGACACATCAAAATTCCTTAACCTTTGCAAGGCTGCAATGTGAGTACCTACACTTTAAAAACAGGGACATTTTAAAACAGCAAATTATCTTCTGACTGAACAGCTCATCACAGATCTGTCTTGTAATAAATTTCTTTAGAAATAATCTTGAAAACCAACCCAAAACAGAAACTGCTCCTATCAGCATCAGCTTTGGTACTATGAACAGTTCACTAACCCCTGAATTTATATACGTATATATGTATATATATGGAAAATATTTATCTGTTTCAATATTGGAAAAAAAAAAACCACCAACTTTTCCCCATACCAACGCTTTCAGATAACAACCAGCTCAATTTTTAAATCATGTATTTCTCTATCCACCTCTGGATGTAAAATCACAGTGGAAAAAATATTTAATAAGTTCACAACAAACACACAACTCGTCACAGGAACAGTTCCAAGAATCACATTTTCATCTCTATAAAACTGATTCAATTTTAGGCACAGTCACAACCTTCTTACCACAAACAGATTTGGCAGAGAGAGCTCTGTTACCTGGGTTGCACTGCAGCTCTGTCCCGAGGGCTCCGGAGAGCACTTCCTCTATTTTCTGCACTATCTGATCACTCTGACAACTCCCAGCAGCTCCAGAGGCTTCCGAAGGCCCGGCTTGCTCGGCTTGCTCAGCTGGGATCGTGTCACCATTGGGCTGGCCTTCCACCTTTGCACTACCCAAAAAAAACAACAAACAAAAAACCAAGAGCAAATCAACTTAATACAAGTGATTCTGAACCGGTTTTGGGCATTTTTTTTGTCATTCACACCCATTTATTATATCCAGCCCCTCAGACCAGTATTCCAGCCCCATGAAGAAGCCGTGCTCTTAGGAAAACGTCTCCTTTTGGATTCATTTTCACTTATTCAACCCGGACACTCTGTGACTGCTGAGGCTGAGACGCAAGGGAAGAAAAAAAACACTTTCTAGAATGTGCCACATCCCCCGTGCTCGTACGACCTTGTTAGGGTTCCCTCCGCAAAATAAACACACGCAACTCGCTCTCTTCCAGCTTTTCCTTGTTCTTTCCAAGGTTTTCCTTTTTTTACCAGATAAACTAGGCGAATTTAGCCGTAAAACAGACAAACCATACAGGCGCCTGCCCCGCCGTGAGGACAGCACAGAAATCGGGGGAGAGCGGGTGGGCGCGTCCCCCCACCATCCTCTCTCGCACCCCGGACCGTAACTCCCTCAGGGCGCGCGCACGGCCGCGACCCCCGCGGCCCCGCCATGTTGCCGCCGACAAGACCCTCAGGCCGCGGCCCGTCTCTCTCCGCCCTGCGCCCTTCCCCGCCGCTCCCCACCGCCCCGTTACCCGCCGTGCTGCTGTTGCTGCTCCTCCTGGATCTCTCGGAATTTGCTGACCACAAAGGAGCGAAGGATCTGCTCGATATTCGTCGCCATGACACCCCCCCTTCCTTCCTGCCCCGACGCGAGGCCTCCAGCATCCCACAGTGCACCGCGGCCCCGGGCGCGCGCTGACGTCCCCGCTGTAAGCCCCCTCCCGATTGGCTGCGTTCGCTGTAAGCCCTCTCGCCATTGGCCGAGGCGGCGTGTGGCTGCGAACGGCCGCTCTAGCGCGGCGCACGGGCCATAGAGCACCGGCGGGTTCCGACGGGGGGGGGAGGAAGGTCTCGTGTCCCCTCAGCCGCCGCCGCCATGTTGTGGCGCTTCCACCGCCCCCCCGCGATCCGCGCCTGCCGCCGCGGCCACCGGCAAAGCCGCCCCGAGCGTGTCCCCGTGCCCCGCTGAAAGCATTAAACGAGACCCCGGTGCTCCGCGCCCACACCGCCGCCTCGCGCAGACCCCTTCCCCGCACAGACACACCGCCCCGCCGCCGCCGCCGCCGCTCGCGGCCCCTCTCGCGCCCCGTACGCCGCGTCCGAGCCCCGCGGCCCCGCGGAGGGCAGGAAAAGGCACCGCGGCGGCCGTGACCGCCCGTCCTGTCCCCCCGCGCTCTCGCCCACCCTTCCCCGGCGCCGCTGGAGTCCCCGCGGCGGCCGCGACTTACCCGGCCGAGGCCATGGCGGGCTGAGGCGCGGCGCCGGCGGGTGCGATAGGGAGCGATGCCATCGGTGCCCATGGAGCGGGGCCGAGCCCCGCGTGTGCTCCGGGCGGGCGGCGGCTCTCAGAGGGCCCTGCCCGCACACGGGCGGTGCTGCTGCTGCTGCTGCTGCATCACCACGGGGCCCTCAGCCCCGGCTCCATGCGAGAGGCGCCCGCCCGCGCTCCCTCCCTCCCCCACGGCCCGGCGGTGACACGCACATGTGCTCCGGGGGCTGGCGGCGGGGCCGCGAAAATTAAAGGAACAAAGGGGGAAAACCAAAGGGAGGTGGATAAATAAAGTGCGCCTTTTGCCTGCCTGGAAAACCGGAGCTTTTCTGGCGGTGATGGAACGCACCGAAATGAGTTTGTCCGGAGTACAGTCAACTTGGGGACCCCGTCAGTGCTGCCCCGAAATCAAATTTTAATTATATGGGTGTTCAAACAGTCTGTAAAACCGAATAATCCTATGGCTGGGAGACTCTTGCCACACACAGTTTCTGTAGTAGTAACTTAGGGGAGTTAGTTGACCTGAAATAAATTTAAAATACCTCCAAACCTGATCTGGTGAGTGGCATCCCTGCTCATGGTAATCACTAAATGTTCTTTAAGGTCCCTTCCAACCCAAGCTATCCTGGGATTCTACGAAAACCCAAGTATAACTGTTTAATTACTGTTGGGGTCTAAAAATTTTCAACGTCAATATTGTTTAATAATCACTTGTAAGACTCCTTAAAGGCAGCATCATTCTTCACTATGTCCTGCTGATTTGCCGCAATATTGACTTTGGAGAAAAAAATGGATCAGAGACTTGAATCAATTTCCTTACTTTTATATCACACTTGATTTATTACATTTAAAATAGAAAGTAGTTACAGTTAAAAAGTCCTTTTACCTATTCATGCCATGCTCACACTAATGTATGTTGGATTTACTGGCAGAACACTGTAATTTTTGGTATCAAAGTAAAGACTGAAAGTGTTTCACTTGAACAATTTCAGACGTATTTAGATTTCACTGATGCAAATGGCCTTGTCTCAACCAGGCATGTCAGTCTCTACGAAGAAAAACATGAAGAAAGGTGCCCCCAAAAAGCCAGAGAAGGACTTTAGTGTATGCTGCATGTTTCCCTCTGACTCCTTATAAACAAACATAATGTGATAATTACAAAAAGTCCCTCCTCATACACATGAGGATCCACAGCCCCACAGGAAAATAACTGTTCTTGCTCTCTCCATCTCTGCTTGCTCAATAAACTCCCTTTATTTAAACTCTTTTATTCAGTTTCAGTGTCAGGTAGTTTTCAGATTAATTAAATATTTTACTTTCATCTTGTCAAGACCAGTGATTATTGCTGATAATGTTCAATTAGTAGCATGATGGGACTTTAGTAACAGTAGTTCTGCTACAATCATCAATACTACTTAGAGCATTTGTTCATGAGACTGTTCTCTTTCAAAGCAAGGGTGTGGGATGTGCTTAAATATGCAAAAAATATTAAACATTATTTCCTAAGGTATTTTACAAAGAACAGTGATGTTTTTGCATTATAGCTCTTGAAGGGAGGAAAACTGTGGATCAAATCTGGTTTTAATAACAGTATTGTAGCACAATCATAATGCTAAATTAGACTAAACATTGCCCAATACTCTGGCTTCATAAAGCAGAAAGTTCAAATGTGGGACAAACTAAGGAATTGCTCCTATGTGGTATTTCAAGGGATATAGAGACAAAATCCACCTTTGCACAGCCCTCACAGATGTCAGGAAAATTAATCCACAAGCACCAGAGGTTTATGTCCAAAAAGGAGACAGAGGAGTCCTGTTACTTTATTCGAATAAAGGGAAAGGCCATGGGTCATTCCCCTGGGGTCTCTCAGATTGTTTTGGAGGATGCAGCCTCCTTTTTATCCTCATTTCCCTCTCTCTCTCCCCACTAGCTGAGGTACTTGAGAGGTACAGACTCCCCGAATCACGAAATACAGACCCCCTTCTAATGTATACCCCTCCCCCCTTTTCCTTTCCTATGGAATTCAGGGTTCCTCCCATCGCTTCTTTCATCCCTCAGTATCTGGCTTTACCTATCAGCAGACCCACGGTTTGTAAAGACAAATCTCTCTCCCTCCTTTCACAGACCACCACCCTCAGCCCCTGAGGCAACTGTCTGATGGATAAAATAGAAACAACCTGGACATCCAGGAGGTCTTTCGGCCTCCTATCCCCCTTTTCCCACCCGCCTCTTACTCCTGGACTTGAGGAATTTCTGCGCCAAAGGGAACTACGTCTCCCCCAGTCGCGACATCGCTCACAAACTCCCGGTCCCTCCTCCCGCGCCGGTGCCGCGGTGCTCGCTGGGTGCTGTAGTTCCGGGCCTGGCGGAGGATCCTTCCCGCTCCCGCGTCCCCCCGGAGCACAGTAAGTGACCCAGCTGCGCTGGAACCGCGCAGGGGCCGCGGCTCGCTCGGGGTCTGCGGCTGCCGGTGTCCCCCGCGCTGCCCGAGCCGGGCTGGGGGCGCGGGGGGCGGCCCGGGGCCATGCGCGCCCCAGCCCGCGCCGCAACATGGCGGGGCACCCCTCACGGCAGCTCCGCTCTTCAGGGCGAGTTCCCTCATGGCTTGGCCCTCACGGCATCCCTTTCATGGCAAATTCCCTCACGGCTCGACCCTCACGGCACCCCCTCATGGTGTCCCTGTCATGGCTTGGCCCTCATGGCAGTCCCCTCGTGGCATCCCGCTCATGGCAGTCGCCCTCATGGCTTGGCTCTCACAGCATAACCCCCACAGCGGTACCCGCAGGGCATGGCCCTCAAGGCGTCGCCTTCATGGCACATCCTCTCATGGCATGGCCCTCATGGCATCCCCGTCACGGCTTGGCCCTCACAGTATTGCCCTCATAGCAATCCCCTCACGGCTTGGCCCTCACGGACAAACTGGTGAAATATTTGCTTGAAGTAAATATTAAACTTCGAACCTCTCTGGTTTCGGACTTTGACTCACTTGGGTTCTTTCCCTGCTGTTTGCAAAGTTGGGGGCTTACCAACTTTTTTTAGAATTTTTTAATCTATCCAGTAGATACTGGAATTAATGAGCAGAGTGAGTAATTATTCCCCTATTTTGTGTATGTACCTGGAAGGGTAACACCGAAAGGGCATTTCAAGGATATTTCTCCCCCTCATGGTGGTACAAAACACTGAGCGCTTCCAGCATCCTACATTGCTTGAAGTGTCAAATTTAGTACTTTGGGGGTGGTTGTAAAAGTTTATGATCCTATTTATTTTTAGCAGCAAAACTTGAGGGAATGTTTTGCCTTGAAAAATGCCAAATCCAGCTGTTTGGAGGATCACACATGGAAACAAGGGGCCTGTCTTGTGGAGCCTCAGCTTGGGTCATGAAGGACACATAAAACAAGGACTTTTCTTCTTTTATTTTGTTTTCTACACCACACTGAATGGCAGGAGGTGGAATGAGATGATTTTTAAGCTTCCTTCCAACCCAAACTGTCCATGATTCTGTACGGCCAGGTGAGAGCCAGGAATTCATCCTAAATAAAACACGTGAGCAGAAAAAGCTTATTTAAACCAAAGATCTAACTAAAAATCATAATTGCCAGCAAATTCTGGAGGCCTCCGAGCTACTTCAGCAGCTCTTCATGTATTGAAGTCTGAAGAAATGAAAAGTTTTCTAAGGCTGTGTTTTTTTCCTTCAGGAAGAGCCTAATCCTGTCCCAACCTAACCTTGCAGTTCTCTTGTGGGATTCTGGCCATTTTGCAGGTTTGGTTGCTATGGCTGTTTTTTGTTGTGCCTCAGAGCTGCCTGCACACTTGACACCGTGAATTCCATCTGGAAACTGAGCCACACAGAAAAAAAAAATGCAGAGAGACATCCCCAGCCCCTGATTCCACGTCTCTCCCTGGGACCAGGAACAGGCTGGGGCAGGAGGTGGGAATGGGAGTGCAAACTTGCAGCCACCGAGTGTGTCCTGGTCACTCCATCAGTCGGGATGATCCGAGGGCACCGCTGGGTTTGCTCTCTTCACCGTCCCTGGCTGCCTTGTGCTGCTGCTTCCCTTGTGCTCCTGTCATGATCCTTCATCCCTCAGGGACCTAGCTCAGCTCGCTAAGCTGGGAGTATTTCCTTTATATATACATACAGATGTAGATATATTTACTTTGCTGCATTGGTTACCATTGTGGTGTCAGCTTTCCAGCACTGTTTTCCTGATCCAAGTGACCGCACACCCTTGGCAGACACGGGAGGGAGAGGGAAGGAGAGCCTGGAGGTGGAGAGGTTGGTGGGACCAATGGGGAGCAGCCCCAGGCAAGGGCAGCTCAGCCCCGTGTGCGCCCGCAGTCGCTGAACCTGCAGCTTGCGCATCCCGAGCCTGAACAGGGGCCAGCAGCTGGCGGAGATTCCCGGGAAGGCCGGCCCGGAGCTCCCCTCCTGAGTGCCAAGCTCTGGGAGCACTCGGAATGTGCAGTGAGCTCCTAAGGAGAGACTCAACCCGTGGATTAATTCAGAGAGCAGAAGAGCTGGGTTCAGCCCATGGGGGTCTGGGACTGCATAGCCTGGCTGTGAGCGAGTTTGGGAGCTGAGTAGAGGATGGCAGGGTGGGTCCTCGGAGGGAATTGAAGTTGAGAGGAGAAAGTTTTAAGTTTGAAGTGGGAGGAGGAAGTTCCAAGTTTTGGCTTCTTCTCCAGTCCCTTCTTTTGATTATTTTATCCCATAACAGGTCTATGAAAAAACCCCTAAAACTCATAAACAGCTCAGACTGCTGGGGTCAGAAACACACAGCCCTCAGTGGGGTAGGAACTGCACAGCCTTCCCAATTTGGGGTTTTTCCTGACTCCTGTGAGAATTCTTTTTTTTCTTCTCCTGCCTGACTGCAAGAGGAAGAATGAACCTTGTCCTTTAGTCCAGAGCCAAGTGCTGAGAGCTCCCCTCCAGGGGCTGGGGGTTGTGGATTTGAACCTTTACAGTGACACTGGGTCTGCACTGTTCAGGAAAGTGCTGCCACTGCTGGGCCATTTTCCAGACTCAGCTCTAAGAAGGATAGGAGTTCATTGCATCCCAGGATAGTTTGGGTTGGAGGAGCTTATCCAGTTCCACCCCTTGCTCTGTTGAGGGATACCCTCCACTAGACCAGGTTGCTCCAAGCTCCGTCCAACCTGGCCCTGAATTAAGAACACTCTGGGCAAGGACCATGTCTTTGATCTAAAGAAACTTGAATTCCTGCATCAGGTTTCCTGAATTCCAGTGTTGGGAAGCAAAGATATAGAGGAGCACAGAGGAAAGCAACAGCACTGGATCTTAATTTAAAAAAATACACAGTCTGAAGCAGCAAGCTTCAGTCAGAGCCTTTGCTGTTTGTGCTGGAGTGCAGAGATCTGATTTTAGTTGCACCTTTCCTGCTGTAGTTTGAGGTGAAGTGATAAGGCACTGCCTTATTGAAATACTCCACCCAGCTGAGATTAAATATTTAGGTATCTTGCATCACACTTGAGAATAAATTGCTTAAGGAGTTTATGTTTTCTTACAGAGTTCTGTTCATAAATGCAGCCAAGGAGCTGAGTGTAACCCCCAGGTCTGTGCACAGGGTAAGTTTGGGAAGGTCAGTGGCTCCTGTCCCTGGCCTGTTCCCGGGGAAGGGACAGCACCTGAGTGCCTCATGTCACTGCTCCCTGTATCTGGAACCTCTCCGTGCCCTGTGCGGGAGTCGGGATGGGGAAGGCTCTCAGGACTGTGGGCTTTGCCTCCCTCACTTGATTTTCTGTGCTCCACAGGCCCTGGTCGAGAGGAGGAGTTCCCTGGTTTGTTGGTGAGCCCCAGCTCCTTCCTGCAGTGAGGATAAAGGTCTCTGGGCTGATGCTCATCCCTGCTGACTTTGTCCTGGCATCCTCGGGGATAAGCTCTGGGAATCTCCTTGTCTTCACTCTATCCTTGCCTCCTCTCCTCCTGGATACATGGAGTGATTAACTCGTTTCTTCTTTCCTGTTCTCACTTCTTATAAGGACCTAACAACAGACCCTCTCCTGAAATGTCAGTTACCTTCATTTTAAAACATCTTTTAAACAAACATCTCCTTCTTTACCAAAGCAGACAATGGTTGCAGAAGGTAATGATATCCCGTGGTTTGGAATCTTTAAGGATTTCACATGTTGCTTCCAAAAATCTCAGGGGTTTGATAATCCTCACAGAGTAAATATCTACCTTGTGAATGACTTTAGGTCTTTTGAGAACAAAGTTTTGACTGCTGGATTAGTAACAAAAATAAGAAGGAATGTTGCCTCTTGGAATCTTCATTTTTAAAGTGAGGTCCTGCTGGGCAGCAGAGGGGCCTCCGTGCCATGTTTGAGTGTCAGTGCAAAACAGAAGCTGCCATGGCTACATCTGAGCCTCCTAAACTGGCATTGCCACCACAAATTCTTCTCAAGCCACATTCCTAAATAAAAGTTGCTGGATACCATAGTGGGATGCACAAATAACACTGACCTTCCAAACAAATGTGTGAAACTTAATTTTCACTCACATTTTGATATAAAATGATTAAATATTATTTGAAAATATCAGACATGGCTTGTTCTATTTACTGCTCCCATATAAAGCTTTGTCCTGTATGTGATGAATTCTTTCAGCTGAGAGTAGCACCAGAATATGTTACCTCAGGGAAGAAAAGGGGGTGATTCTTTGAGTGAGTTGCCATCGTGGTGAGTCACTTGAGGTGGCCACAGTGTCACTGGGTCTTCAGGCTGTGCTGATCAGCAGTGTGGGCTTAGTGGAGTGTGAATTTCTTAAGGGCCTTAAGCTGAAGGAGAGCAGGGCTGGATGGGAGATTGGGCAGGAATTGTTCCCTGGGAGGGTGGGCAGGCCCTGGCACAGGGTGCCCAGAGCAGCTGGGGCTGCCCCTGGATCCCTGGCAGTGCCCAAGGCCAGGCTGGACATTGGGGCTTGGAGCAGCCTGGGCCAGTGGGAGGTGTCCCTGCCCATGGCAGGGGTGGCACTGGATGGGCTTTAATGTCCTTTCCAACCCAAACCATTCCATGATAATTTGCATCATACCCCTTATTTTTCATACTGTTGATTACATAGACTAATTTTTATTTATTGCAAAACTGCAGGTCCTGATTTTTAGATAAAAAGAGAATGTTCCCAAGCTGATTAATGAACATTTTTTAACTGGAAAAAAAAAACCTGGGATGGGACAGAATTTATTTTGCATGTTTAGAAACAATAGGATGAGCTGCTCCTGTTCTGCAAAGCTTTTGCCTCTCACTCCTAGAGCATTTGTAGGGAAGCTTCTGTTGCCTATTCCCAGCTGGAATGGCCAGAGTTCCCTGACCATTGGCTGCCTGCAGGGTCATCAGTGGGGCGGGAATGTTGGGGCAGGGACATTTTAACCAGGGGCTGCTAATCTCTGCTCTCTTTGTGCCTCTGAGCTCCTGAGTCCTGCTCTCCTCAGCCTGGTACACATAGCACACAGTGAGTATGGGCTCTCTTGGGTTTAAATCATTCTGGTTTAAAGATTTTAAATTATTAAATTAAAAAATTTTAACATCTTAGAAGTTAAAATTTTAAAATATTTTTTCAGAAAATTATGTTGTGTATAGTTCAACTTACTATTGATAAAACTTGCCTTAAAAATACTGTTTAGTGGCCACTGGCTCTGGGCACCACTGACAATGCTCACTTAACTTCAAGGAGACAGCTGCCTGCTGTGTGATAAATGCTCTTCTATATTACTATTATAGTACTGTCTTTATCTAATTCATCCCTTTGTCCTATCCCTCATTCTTTTATCTTTTCTTCTTTCTTGAGTTGTAATATAAAAGAGTTGATTATAATGGGGTTTCCCAAATATCTGTACCAAAACTGATCATTTTTAGCCTGAGATTTTTTTATTGCAAGTAATTGTGGAGTTTTAAAATTAAAACATGTCTGCAACTTTGCAATATCTGTATTTGGCCCAACACTGGATTAGAAACCTGTTGGTGTTCCCCGGCATGAAACTACCATTAAATGTTAGCTCTGGTGTCTTGAGTTGATAGTGAACAACTCAGTGTTAATTTTCTATATTTAATCCTCCTATCCGTGTTTATTTTGACTTTATTCTACCTAGATATTTTGCCTAGTCCAGATGTTTTTCCTCATCAGGGCATCTTTGCTCAAGTCAAGCTGTAGCAGCTGATGTGAAGGAAAGGCACATCCCTGCCCTATCTAAAAATCTGCTTTGGATCATTTTTGCTTTTCCCTTAGAAATCTTTTAGGTTTTGTGGGTTTTTTTCCCCTTTTCTAAGATACATTTTGTGTTGTCATCCTCTCTTGTCCTCCTGCAAAGGAGAGATCTCTGAGCTCACCTTGGGGCACTGGACAAGTGCAGGTCAGTGACCAGCTGCATGAAGAGGGTGGCCCTGTTTGTGTGTTGTGTGTGCTGGGATTACATCAGGGACACTCGTGGTTCCTTTTGTCCTAAACTCTTATCTGGGCTCTGTTCCTCCTCCGGGCAATGGGAGAATGGGAGGGGATGCCTACAGCCTCTGCCCTGGAGCCAGGCTGGGAGAGCTGGGGGTGTTCACCTGGAGGAGAGAAGGATCAGGGAGAGCTCAGAGCCCCTTGCAGGGCCTAAAGGGGCTCCAGGAGAGCTGGAGAGGGACTGGGGACAAGGCATGGAGGGCCAGGGGCCAGGAGCCAGGGAATGGCTTCCCAGTGCCAGAGGGCAGGGCTGGATGGGAGATTGGGCAGGAATTGTTCCCTGGGAGGGTGGGCAGGCCCTGGCACAGGGTGCCCAGAGCAGCTGGGGCTGCCCCTGGATCCCTGGATTGGGGCTTGGAGCACACTGGGACAGTGGAAGGTGGTTGGCAGGGGGTTGGAATGGGATGAGCTTTAAGATTCCTCCCAAACCAAACTGGCTATTATTTTAGGTCCAAATAAGGACATACATAATTAGTTTACAAACTATGTCCTTCCTTTTTTTCTTTACTATTTTCTGACTTCCAGTGGGTTTTGTCAGTGCAAGTGAGCTCTTCCATCAGGAAATGTGTGGAGAGTGCACACAGAAGTAAATCTCAGAGAGCAGAGGCTTCCAGAGCTGCTCAGAGAACACATTGTACTTTTGCCGGGAGCCCCGTGTGCGTAAGCTGTGTGTGCACACCCGGCTGATGACGTGCTCACCCATGGACCCGCTCCCACTGGCCAGCAGCATGTCCATGTGTTTTCCCAAACCTCACTGGAACGGGAGAGTGGAGTGGAAACCCCACACTACGTTGTCTGAGTGAGCTCCTTTATTAATGCCACCTGTTGCTGGCCTCGTGGTTGTTCTCTCCCAGGAAAGCCAGAGCTGGAAGTTATTTCCACGTCTCATTGCTGGAGCCTTTCACTTGCATGAGATGTTCAGAACTTTTCAGGCATTGCCTCTAAAAACTCTTGAGTGGCCCCATCCAGCTCCCAACACTGTTCCTGCAGTGGGTGCATCTCAGAAGGGCTTTGACCTTTGCAGACTTGGATTCTCCAAGGAATTGTTGCCCAGAGAGGCTGTGGACTCCCCATCCTGTGCAAGGCCGAATTGGATGGGGCTTGGAGCAACATGGGACAGTGGAAGGTGTCCCTGCCCATGGCAGGGGTGGCACTGGATGGGCTTCAAGATCCCTTCCAACCCAAACCCCTCTGGGAATCTGTGATTCTCTAGGCTGCAAATCCCAGCCTGGTCACTCATCATGGTTTTTCTTCTATCCCAGACTCCTGTATGAGTAGGAGCAGTTTCCAATGTGGCAAAATCAATCCCAGGATGGTTTTCCTGACTGGTTCCTGGTATGCTCTGGGGCAGTTCAGCCTTGGAGGTTTAGTGTGTATCACATCTGATGAAGTTCTCCAGCACTTTGTGGTGCCTGCAGTTTGCTTTCCCCACCTCCCCCAGCTAATTCCAGCTGTTTTCCTTGTGTCCTGATTTTCCTGCAGACCCATGGCTGAGCGGGTGCTGGTGATCGGCAGCGGAGGCAGAGAACACGCCCTGGCCTGGAAGCTGGCCCAGTCCCCACACGTGAAACACGTGTTTGTGGCCCCGGGAAATGCAGGGACAGCTGACAATGGAAAAATCTCCAATTCAGGTAAAAACAAAAAAATACCATTTTTAAATTTGATAACTCAACCGGGAAAGTCTTGAGCTGAAATCACAGCTGGTAGTGTGAAAGGATGATGATTATAGTGACATGATGATGGTGAGATGATGATGATGATGATGGATTACCATTTTTTAAGGTTTTGGGCATGTAAAATATATTTTAGATGCAGTTAAGAAGGAAAAAAAAAAAGTCTGAGCAAAGCCTTGTGTAAGTTGTGTCATTAATTTTATAAGATCTCAGCTATGATATCTCATTCTTTATGCTTGGGTTTGGAGGATTAAGCCAGAGCTGTTCCTCTGGGAATTCAGCTCAGGATAGTTGCTGTGGTTCCCACCTCAGTTTCCTCCTTTGTTCTCAGAATGGCGTTGAAACCCCATGATCGCCACAACCTGTGACAAGAGCACTCTGTCACTGTGAACATAAATTCATTCCTTTGTCTTAGTGACCTTAAGAAATCAAGGTTATTTTCCAATATTTCTCTCTGTGTACTGGCTGCCTGGTTTGAGCTCTTAGTTTAACATATTAAGCTCTGACTGGCTGTAACTGAAGCTTTTCATCGTTTTTGGTTTTGAGAAATCAAGCTTCAGAGGTTGCAAATTGAGTATCCAAAATTTGGTCCTGCGTTTCAACAAAATGGACCAGGGAATCGGTCCAAACCACAGAGATTCCTGTGTCCTTTCCATACTGGATCCTGAGTGAGGGGCTTTACCCCACCTAAGACTTCAGTTTTCCCTTTAGAACGTGTGCTAAGATACAGAATTCGAGTTAACACAGGATGCATGTGAGTGTGGATCATACCCATCCATTTTCTGCACTCGTGTTGGTGTGGGAGCAGCTCTGTGTGTTGCTGTCTCGTGTGGAAACCTGAGTCCTGTCAGGTTCTTGTACAGCAGGGAATTATTGTCTAGAATTCCATTGGAATGCTTCATTACAGGCTTTTTAAAGAACTTTGTCCTTAACTTCTCTGACCAGTCACAGCATCGTGAGTTGCTCTGTTGGGCCTCTGAGGAGAGGCCTGGAAGGAAGAGCTTGACAGGACCAGAAAGTGAAAAAACCCCCTTTACCTTTGTACTAAATGGGGTCGGTGCCAGGCTGCAGGGCCTGTGGAATGGGAATTCCAGGGGTTTTTTTTCTTCAAGCTGTGCCTTTTTAAACCCCTGCTGTTCTTTTTTCTCTCTCATTCCATAAAAAAACTTTGAACCACCATTGGATGATGGTTGAGCTCGAGCCAGGTCCATGAAATCTCCCATGTGGAATAAATTGTTTTGCTCTGCACATGGGCTCACCTGTGCTGTGGGAGAGAAATCTTCACCAGCCCAGGAAGAATCCAGAATTTGTGAAGAGTTTGACTTATGTGGGTTTTTAAGGAAAGAATTTGGCTCACCTGTTCAGGAATTTCAGTGCTGTCACTGGGGCCTTGATTTAACTCAGGGTGGAAAATGGGAAACAGCTTTACAGAACCACATGAGCCCTGTTGTGTTGTGTGGGCAACAATACCTGGGAAATCTGGGAATGTCTGGGAAACTCCTTCCCTGCTTTCTGGGGGTTTTTTGGTATAATCAAGATTTGGCTCTGAAAGTTTGTTCTGCCTTCATGGGTCACAGAATTGCCTTTAATTAACATTGCAACTCCACTGGGTCTTGGGTGATTACTGAAACGTGAAAAAGTGAGCTGAAAATGATAAATAACCTTAAATCTTTCAAACTTTGCCTGCATTCAAGTAAGAAAAAAAATTTTGTGGTTGATCTAAGCTGGTAATTGTTTCCAGCAATAAAGAGGGATTTAGGCTGAGTGCCTAAATACAGGTTTATGTTCAATTTAGACTGGATTATCAGGGCAGTTTTGGTGCAGAAGCACAGACAATGGCTTGCTGAATGCAGACAGACATAGGTGTGTCTGTGAGTGGGCTTCAGTATCCTGACACCTCCTTCTGTCACATTTTACTTCTCAGTGCAACTTGTGCTCTTGAATTTAAGCTCCACCTTTGAAAGCCTTGGTCCAAGGTCCTCCTGTCTGTTCCAAAGGAATGTTCAGCTGTTGTTTTAAGCAAACACAGTTACAGAAAGGTCCCCTTTCAGTCAACAAGCTGAGGAAAATGATGTTTGGGAGGCAAGTAAAATCATGGATAATCAACATGATTTATTCCTTCTTGTTTGTTGACAGGACATTTCCCCATCATGTAAATCTTGTGCCACACTCACTGTTCATATCATGAGTAGATCAGACCTGCAGCAAGAAATCTGGGGTGAATTCCAGGCTCTTTCTTTTCTCTGCTTGGAGAGGGACTGGGGACAAGGGCTGGGGGGACAGGACACAGGGAATGGCTTCCCAGTGCCAGAGGGCAGGGCTGGATGGGAGATTGGGCAGGAATTGTTCCCTGGGAGGGTGGGCAGGCCCTGGCACAGGGTGCCCAGAGCAGCTGGGGCTGCCCCTGGATCCCTGGCAGTGCCCAAGGCCAGGCTGGACATTGGGGCTTGGAGCAGCCTGGGACAGTGGGAGGTGTCCCTGCCATGGCAGGGGTCGGGCTGGATGGGCTTTAAGGTCCCTCCCAACCCAAATCAGTCTGGGAATCTGTGATCCTATGAATTTATTCATCCAGGATGGGGAGCACACAATGGCACAGACACAAAATCCTGTTCTCTCCTTCCTCTCTCGTCATTTCCCAGAAACTGATTGGAGAGACCATCAGCTCCCAGTGTATTGGCAGTCTTCTGCCATGTCCCAAGGGAAAGGATGAGAGAAAATGGCCCTAAGTTGTACCAGGGGAGGCTCAGGTTGGAGATTGGAAACAATTTTTCCCTGCCAGAGTGGTGAGGCCTTGGGATGAGCTGCCCAGGGAGTGCTGGAGTCACTGTCTCTGGGAGTGCTCAGGAGGAGTCTGGATGTGGCCCTTGGGGACAGGCTTTGGGGTGCTGCTGGTGCTGCTGGGGTGGCACTGGGTGATCCTGGAGGGCTCTGCCAGCCCTGATGATCCTGGGATTCTGTTCTCCCCTTGCCAGCCCTGTGCCCTGGTGTGCTCAGTCTCCTCCCTGCATAAGCAGCCAATCCACGCTGTGCTCATCTCTTTTTTGGCTGTCTGGATCCGTGTTCCCATCCTCTGCAGACCTTGGCTTTATTTATTCATGATAAAAGCAGTGGAATTGCAGAGCTTTGCGTAACTTTTGGATCATGAGATTGACATTATTGTCTTTGGTGCAGGACGTTTCTTTTGTTTGCTCAGTTTGGGGCATTCCAAGTGTCATCACACCGAATGTTTGTTTTTGGAAAGATCATGGTTGTAACAACTTGAGCCCACATATCCTCAGCCATAGTGACAGCACAGTGTCCTTCTTAATTAAGTTCACCATAATATTAAAAAAAGTTCTGATTCCCCTTGGTTTCAGAGGGCTCAGTTTGGTGCAATTTTAACTGGCACTAAAGAAAGAAAGAAAAAAGAAAATAGATGAGTTGGAATTCTACCACCAACCGTTTGTTTCATCCCCAACACCCTCCTGGCACCAAAATCATAAAATCACAGAATTGTGGAATGGTGTGGGTTGGAAGAGACCTTAAAGCCCATGCCATGAGCAGGGACACCTTCCACTGTCCCACGCTGCTCCAATCCCCAGTGTCCAACCTGGTCTTACATCTGTAAAGCTCCATGGTGACCATCCTCAGGGAGGAAACTTGCTGGAAAGAAATTTTTTTTTCCCTTTTGAGTTTTTTTTTTCTTGGATTCTTTGCAATGTGGCTTGTGCTGGCAAACACAAGGGGGTCAGACCGGTTTGCTGGCTGGCAGCCCAGGGGATCCCAGAGCTTTTTATCTCACCTTCAAGAGCAAGGTGGGTTGACAGGGCTATGAAGGTGGGGAAGGGTCTGGAGGGGCCCCATGAGGAGCAGCTGAGGTCCCTTGGCTTGTCCAGCTGGAGCAGAGGAGCCTGAGGGCAGAGCTCCCCGGGGCTGCAGCTCCTCCCGAGGGGCAGCGCAGGGACAGCTCCGATCTCTGCTCCTGGGCCAGGGACAGCAGCCAGGGAGCGGCTGGAGCTGGGCCAGGGCAGGCTCAGGCTGGAGAGCAGGGAAAGGTTCTTCCCCCAGAGGCTGCTGGGCACTGCCCAGGCTCCCCAGGGAATGGGCACGGCCCCGAGGCTGCCAGAGCTCCAGGAGCGTTTGGACAGCGCTGCCAGGGATGCCCAGGCTGGGATTTGGTGGGGTGTCCGTGCAGGGCCAGGGCTGGGACTGGCTGATCCCTGTGGGTGCCTTCCAGCTCTGGATATTCCATGATCCCATGATTTATGACTCTCTGAAGGTGGATGTCCAACCAGAGCCTTTGCCTGGGGTTTGGGGGTCTGTTTTGGGTGAGTCTCTGCCAGTGTGGGCTTCACTCTTCTAGGTTCCCAGTGACCTGGCAGCCCAAAAGATGAGGCTGGTGAGTGCTCTGTGACAACTCAGAGGAGCACCCATGGATGGAATCTTCTCCTGTTTTGTGTCTCCAACAGCTGTTCCAGTCAGTGACCATGCTGCCGTTGCCCAGTTCTGCAGAGATCAGGACATCAGGCTGGTGGTGGTTGGTCCCGAGGTTCCTCTTGCTGCTGGTAAGAGAAACAAGCTGGAAATCACAGCCTTGAGCATTTAGGAAGAAAAGTAAATTTTAATCCTCATCTGTGCATCACTCACCAGTGTCTCCAGTCTGAATGGAAACAGATCCTCTGGGGCAGTTTCCCTGAAATTCAGAGTCGTGCTGAGGTGAAAAGGAATTTCTGAAGGGTAGTGTGTGAGCAAGAAAGCCAGTTTTGGTTTTCCTATGGAGTTTTCATGTTTTGAAATAATTATAATTTGAGTCTTGGTAAAAAAAACCCTAATTATAAACATGCTGATAGTTTTTCTGCTTAAACCATTTGTCATCTTCACAGAAGACTCATGACCTTTTAGCTCAAAGGTGTCTTAAACCAAGGGAGGATTGTCATCCTTTCCCAAACCCAGCACATCCTGGGGGCCTCCAGTGGTGCAGGGTTCCCTGCTCCTGGTTCCAGTGAGGAAAGCAGGCACTGCAGACACCCAGATCACTTCTTCTTCCTGGCATTCTTGCTCCAAGGAATCGTGCACCCCTGGACTTGGCTGGCCTGACTCCCATAAATCATCTGGAGATTTATAACATGTTTTGTGTTTAGGAATTGTGGATGACTTGACAGCAGCTGGGATCAGGTGTTTTGGCCCCACAGCAAAGGCA
Source organism: Corvus moneduloides (assembly GCF_009650955.1). Lineage (NCBI taxonomy): Eukaryota > Metazoa > Chordata > Aves > Passeriformes > Corvidae > Corvus > Corvus moneduloides. The sequence continues at coordinate 122,520,266 of NC_045477.1, forward strand.
GCTCAGCTGGAGTCCAGCAAGAGCTTTACCAAAGCCTTTCTGGATCGTCATGAGATCCCCACTGCCAGATGGAAAGCCTTCACTGATCCCAAAGCAGCATGTGGCTTCATCAACAGGTACAATTCTTGTCATTTTAGACATATTCTTACTGACAGTGTGCTGGATATCCAAACCAATCAAACGATTGCTCATGTATCAACACCTTTGGGATAGAACATCTGCCAAGGTTTCACAGGGTCACCCACCACGACTCTCTCAAACTGCAGCAAGTCTGAGAAAAAAGGTTCCTCCTGCTTTAAAATGAAATGAAAGTTCAGTGTTCAGTTCACAGGAGAATGTAGGACAAGCTGTTATTCTTTTGCCAGTCTGCCTGCTGGGGAAAGGCAGGGAGCAGCCCAGAGCCATCTGTGCTGGCTTCTTGTCCCTCTTCTCCACCAAAAAAACCTGGAGAATTACTCAGCAACTGATAATCTGCTCATCACAGTACAACCCAGGTAACCCCAGATGATACAAGAGTAAATTCCCGAATGGAAAGCAGTAATGAACAGTCAGGAAATTCCCTGGTGGGGAAAAGAAGCAGAAACCCTTCTCAGGCAGAGCATAACGAGAGCAGCCTGGTGTGATTTGTGTGTTACTCAATAAGGTTGCTGTGAAAACTGAGAAGTACTTTGGTCTTTCGACTCTTGAAACATTCAGAGTGTCTTTGCAAGGACTGTTCATGTGGAGTGTCTGTCCTGTGCCTTGGCAGTGCCAACTTCCCTGCTTTGGTTGTCAAAGCCAGTGGCCTGGCAGCTGGCAAAGGAGTCATCGTGGCTTCGACCAAGGAGGAGGCCTGCAGAGCTGTCACTGAAATCATGCAGGTGAGCAGGAATGTCAGCACAAATCAGCTGTTCAGCACCTCAGAGCATCACAGATACTCCTCCTTTCATGTAACAGGAACTTGGCTGTCAGACATCAAATCTTTTACCCTTTTATTTGGCCAGCCATGAAACTCGGTTTTATTTATTGCTTGAGGCAGTTCCTTTAGGCTAAAATAAAACCGTTCTTCATGAAAACCCACCCTTATTTCACTTACTCATATATGCAATTCCTTTTTTTTTTTCACTGTATGAGACTTCTGCAATCCTGCAGGTCCCACAGTGCAGGAACACGAACTCAGTGATTGAGGTGATCTTTACAAGCACCATTTGGACTAAGCACAGCACTTAAATGTGTAGTCAGATTCTAGTGGGATTATTTCAAGTGCAATTCACATTGAGGAAGGGTATTCCACAAATATATTTGGAGCATCAAGATTTGAAGTGAGGCCAAATGAAGTATTTTTATCTGACCAGTGAGGAACACAGAGCTGAGGCTCCCAGGTCTGGCCCTCAGCTGCTGTCAGCAGCACAGCATCCTAAAATTCCATGGAGCTCTGCTGATCCGTAGGAGACATTATCTGACACACTTGTGCTTCAAGAGTCAGAACATGGGGGCTGCAGTCACATTTGGGGGGGGCCTATGGTCACTGGACGATTCATGTGTACAAAAAACCAGCAAGTTAGAGAGTTCTAGAGATCCCCAAAATCACCTTGGCAGTGTGGGCTGGTTGTTCTTAATTTCTTAATTACCCAGAATATGCAGCCAGGGTTCAAGCATCACACTGGGATACCAAAATCCTGCTCCCTTCCCACGTGTTGTATAAAATTGCACTTCTTTATCAAGTGAAAGTGCAGATTGGAGGCTTGGCAGTCATTGCTGTTGGGGTGAATTTCAGAATGTAGAGCATGAGGAATTGCTCAGTAATCACAAATACCCTCTGCCATTTGCAAATATTCAGTAATAAACCCTGCACTTATTTGAGAATAAGCAGAAAGGAGGAGTAGGGATTTTACCACTGCTGACATCCCTGGGGGGAGAATGGATTCATAGTCTCAAACCTGTGCTGCATTTTTGCTGTATTAAAAATACATATTTGTTGTTGCATTTTCAGTAGTTTAAAACTGGAACAGAACTAAAGAGATTTTGTTTTACTGTAGGATAAGAGTTTTGGCACAGCTGGGGAAACTGTTGTTGTTGAAGAACTTCTTGAAGGAGAAGAAATTTCTGTAAGTGCATTTTGCTATAACACTTTGGTTCTACCTGTTCTGAATTGTTTGGGATTCACCAAGTACCTTCACCTACAGAGGAGGATTTTATTAGCTAAATTAAAACCATTCCCTGCTTATAAATACAATTGTATTGGTTAAAGACAGCTGTGCTAAGAACCAAGCTTCCTGTGGTCTGTTAAATTAAATTAAATCAAATGAAATCAGAATAACTGGTGCCACATGGAAAAGAAAATCCGAATCTTAACACTTTCAGTGTCATGGAGGGCCCAGATCTGTGTTAGGATTTTCTGACAGCTCAGTATTTTCACAGTGTTGATTTATCTGCAGACACAGAACATTTCCTTCATTCTAAGCTGATTCAGCTCCTTCATTTAAAATCTGGACCTGGTTTAAATGGCAGAGTGGGAAGGAGGGAAGGAGAACGAAGCCCAGGGTTGGGCAACTCGACACCTGCAGCACATAAAGGACAACAGCCAAGCTCCAGCTCAGGTTCCCCAAGTCCTGGGGCTGGAATGGGCTTGTGCTGGAAGTTGGGAACATTCCTCTTGGAGCTGTGGTGGTTACAAAGTCAATCAGCCCCAGCTCTTGCCATCTCTCCATGACCAGACTTTCCTGCCCACAGGGAGAAATGGATGTGCACATATTGGGTGTCTTTATTCCCTCCTGCTTGCCTAGACCTGTTTAGGAACCAAGGGATTATCCAGCCCTTCATTCTCTGGTGGGAAATATGTCATGCTCCTAAATATTCCTTGGAATACCAAGCAGATTTATTGCAATGTAACACAATAATCCAAACATGCAGTCGAAGGTGGGTTTTTTGCTCTGCTCACTGGCAGTTAGGAAGGAAATGTACTGCTTGACTTGCCCAGAAAAATAATTCACCTTCCACAAATGACTTATTTTTTAGTATATTAATATTGTGGCTTATTTTGGATCCCTGCTGGTTTTATAATTAGCATTATAAAATGGTTTTGAGTATTGCTCCCATTAGTCCAGACAGGGAACAACGTTACCCAGTTTGAGTGTACAACATCATCCAGTTCCAGAAGATGCCAGCAGGCTTGTTATTCTGAAGATATTGAGGATAAAAGCAACTGCTATATACATAATTTATAAATATTTCACAAGTAAATAGCTTTATCAGCAAGGACAAGGAAGTCTTGGAAGGAACGTAATGCCTTCCTTCCAGGGCAGGGGCTGGGAAGGGAAAGGAAGAAGTAATTTCCATCATGGAGTATTTTAATTAATTAATTTTTTTAAACCTTTGGAGTGTTTCTTTTCAGTGCAACTGCTGATGGTATCATTTTTTTAGGTTTTATTAAAGGCAATTTCTGAAGGAAGGTCACACAAGATGAGTCCCTGCTTCCTGAGGAAAAGGCAAATGCTTAGAACCCCATCATTTATTTTATCAGGGAGGCAAAGTTTATCCTCTTGAATATCCCTTTGTCACAGTGAAAACCATCTATATTTGCACTAATTGCACTTGAGTTTTAACTCTTTTCCTTGTTTTTAGTGCCTGTGTTTCAGTGATGGGGTCACCATTGCTCCCATGCCCCCAGCCCAGGACCACAAGAGGCTGCTGGATGGAGACGAAGGCCCCAACACAGGAGGGATGGGAGCTTACTCCCCAGCTCCTCAGGTGCAAATGGATTGATAAGGAAGGGAAAAATGCATGGATAAGGATGGGGAAATGGACTGATAAGGGGATGTTTCACTCCAGCTGTACCACAGCCATCACTGAAAACCTGTGGGAATGTTTAATTCCAGCAAGAGGAGCAGGAGGGAATGGGCTCAGCTGGATGGAAAGAGCTGCTTAAAGCAGACATGGCCAACTAAAATCCCCAGCTTCACAAATTTCTCTGAAGAGGACGATACCTCTACTGAATTACTTGGAATTATAAAGGGAGAGTGTTATTTCTGCAAGCTTATATTTGATTGGGATTGAAGTGTTATGAAATGCTGCTCATTAGAACCAAGTGCTTAAACCCACAGTTTTATCTTGTGCCAAACAAAGCTAATGGTGAATGTTGGCTGTGGCTTAAGATGGTTTGGGGTCTGCTTGATAGGGAACTTCTATTGGCAGAAGTAGAGAGAAAAACTTTCTTGGCTTTCCATTGGAGTGGGTAAGAGACCATCCAAGAGTTCTGCTTGGCTCTTAAAAACACAAAATCAATCCCTCCCTTTTTACAAACGCTGGTTTCTAATCCTTTTTCATTAGATTTCTAAAGATTTGCTGCAGAAGATAAGAGAGACTGTTCTTCAGAAGACTGTGGATGGCATGAGGAAGGAAGGTGTCCCCTATTTGGGTATGTACAAAACGTTGGGATTTTTAACCATCAGGAGATCAACTTTTTATTTTGCTTTTTCCTCTTTGTTGCCTGTCTCACACGGGAAGTTAAGGGAAACAGCTTTGATTTATTGGGAACTGGGTTTGGTATCAGTGGCTTGATTCAGGGTCCATGGAAATCAACAGCGGTCATTTCATGAACAGGGGATAATTCCTCAAGTGAGGAAGAACAGAAAGGAAAATGTTAAAAATAAGATGCAAAATTGTGACCACAATTATTTCTTTTTTTTTAAATTTATTTTTACCATTTCTCAAATTCACTGAGCACAGGTGGCAGCCCTGCTATCAACAGATTCAAAACAAGTGAGTTCCTGAGATATCTTTTTGTATCATCTGTTGTTCTAGGTGTGCTTTATGCTGGATTAATGCTCACCAAAGATGGGCCTAAAGTTCTGGAATTTAACTGCAGATTTGGTGACCCAGAGTGTCAGGTGGGTTATTTTGTATGATTTGGCATTATGGGGGGAGTAAAATCTGTGACCATCTACCACTACTGGTAACCAGCTTTGGGGTGAATAATCAGCTCATTGCACCAAGATTTAAAATATTTGGGTTGTTTGTTCAAGGTAGAAGGTCTGTTAGGAAATTGTTCCATTCCAAAGAGGATTCCAGTAGGCTGGACTCAAATCTGGGCTTTGCAAGGGTCAGCTTGAGGAGAGCTCAGCACTTCCCTGTCTTTTCTGGAATGGACTCTGGATTTTTCCTTGCTCGCTGTTGACAAGAGGAACAAAACTCTTAATTTCTATTCTTCAGAATAGGTTCTTCGTCCTCACCCTTTTCCCTCCATATGTAACAATTCTTTTACCCACAGAAATTCTCTTTAAGGAAGAGTATTTTTAAGGGCTCACGGATGACACACTGTATGTATAATGTGTGAAAGTGCAATATGTGGACATATTTAATGCTGTTTTTACAGCTGCATTAATGTGCTTTCAAGGCCAGGGAAGGCAATGCAAGAACACCTTGTTTGATTTGCTGCTGTGTGTTTGTGTAGGTGATCCTGCCCCTGCTGAGGAGTGACCTGTACGAGGTTCTGCAAGCAGTGATCAACAGGAGGCTGGCCAGCTCCATGCCAGTTTGGAAAGAGGACAGTGCAGCTGTGACTGTGGTCATGGCTAGCCAAGGCTATCCAGGGGCATATCCCAAGGGCTTGGAAATAACAGGTAAATAGAGCAGGAGGAGCTGCAGGAGTCTCATTCGCCCCTGGCCTCTCCCTGTTCTCTCCTGCTGCATGTGGGTGAATCACTAGAACTGAGGTTCGTAGAAACTCTGGTTCTGGGTCAGCAAGAACAGCTGGGTTTTCACACATCTCAGTTTATTTTGGTGCATTTTCAGCTCTCCACACCGTGTTGTTATTTGATATTGGCACAGCACTGATATTTAATACCTGCTACAGTCAGGTGGTTCTGATCAGGTTCTTGGGTCACATTGATGCTGATGTTTTGTGCTCTGGGTGTCACTGAGGCATAAAAACCCAGCTGGAATTAGATGCTGTGTGTCAGCTAAATGCCTCTTCCCACATCCCTGAGCACACAGGTGACTTGTCTCTCCTTCAGAGGCAGTTTTTACAGATTTATTCCCATTTCCCAGCAGGATCACCCTGACTTTGACTGTGGTTTCTAGACACTTGATACCCCTTCACCGAGAACATTCTAACCAACAGCTGATCTTTTTAACAATACCCACAGGGCTTGCCAAGGCTAAGCAGCTGGGGCTGGAGGTGTTCCACGCAGGCACAGCCCTGAAGGATGGCAGGGTGGTGACCAGTGGGGGCAGAGTGCTCACAGTCACAGCCATCAAGGAGGACCTGCCGGCGGCGCTGCAGGAGGCCAACCTGGGCGTGGCTGCCATCCACTTCCAGGGGGCCATCTACAGGAGGGACATTGGCTATCGGGCCATAGCCTTCCTCAGGCAATCCAGGTAGATATTGCAAATCCCTGAAGTGGGAATAACTGGTGTGAAAAGGATCTAAGCACATCCCTGGTTAGTATTAATAACTGGTGTTGATATTCTGTGTAACTCTTGACAAGTTTTAACCCCATCCTTGTAATCAAGCTCAGCAAGACCAGCCAAGGGAGGAGCATTTTGAATGTCTGATCCATGTTCTCACTCTCCTAAACCTGAGTTAAACTACAGTGACAAGCACACAGGAATGATCTGTGCTGCTGCAGTTGCTAGGTCTGGTTTAGGGAAGGTGAACTTCTGCTTCTTGGACTTTGGATCACAGCTTTTGCTCTGGGTTTGTCCTGTCCAGAAGTCTAATATTTGATATCGTGAAATGTGGTCACAGCCCCAACCTGCCAGAGCTCCAGGAGCGTTTGGACAGCGCTGCCAGGGATGCCCAGGCTGGGATTGCTGGGGGGTCTGGGCAGGGCCAGGGCTGGGACTGGATCATCCCTGTGGCTCCCTTCCAGCTCAGGAGATTCTGTGATTTTATACATGAACAAAGTTCAAGCTGGCTTATTGGCCCTTTTTAGCTTTTAGAAATGGTTAAAATTACCTTGAGCCCCCCACCTTGTTGGGATTTACATTTTACTGGGATAGCTGGCTAATAACAGGGTAGGGTTCATCACTTCTTTCCACTCTCTTTCCACTGTAAGACTCTGGAGATGATATGGGTGCGGGGTTTTTTTTATGGCAGGGAGTCCTGTTGTCTCTTTAATGTTCCTGAAAGCTTCTTGCAGGTTTTTAGACTCATTTTTACCTAATAAGAAACTGTTCTGCTCCAATGAGCTCCAAACATACCTTTTCCCAAGGGGCTGTTTTGTAGGCTGGGAAGCACATCAGTGATGGTTCTGTTGCTGCTGGCAGTGTATCCTGATAAGTATTTTGTAAAATTATGATCCATAAACTTCCTAAAAGAACAAGGGTGTTGGTATTTAGTCTTCTTTCTCTCCTAAGTGCTCTGCATCTCTTGACAATTTGATGTGAAAATGTGGAATTGGGATTTGTAGTAGAAAAAAAATCAGGTCAGTGAGGCAAGAGGGGGCACTTTGCTGAGCAGTTCCCTCCCACACCGAGTTCTGGGCCACAGCCAGCAGGTTTCCTGCCTGGAATGCCTGCCTGGGAGGAGCCCTGGAGGCTGCTCCAAGTTCTGCTCCTGAAGGGGAGTCGGGATGCTTCAGTCCCAGAATCCCAGCCTGGGTTGAGTTGGAAAGGACCTTAAAGCTCATCCTGTTCCTGCCATGGCAGGGACACCTTCCACTGTCCCAGGTTGCTCCAAGCCCTGTCCCCTTTGGACTCAGTGAAGGAAAAGGGATAGCTCTGGAAATTTGGGGACTCACTTCCTCTTGGCAGCCTGGAAGGACTCAGTCCTGAGGCACCTCATGAAAATTGCCAGAATGCTCAATAAAAAGTACTCCAGAAAATTTTAAAAATTAGAGATTCATTTAAAGGATCAAAGCAGATACCAAAAAAAAAATTAACAAATTTGAAATACTCCTACAAACATGGTGAAAATCAGGTGAACATTTATCATATTCAGACTGAAAGGGGCTGACTTTGGTTGTTGCAGGTCAATATTTCCTTGAGTGTTATTCACAGCCTGAACAGCTGCCTGTGGTAATTCTTGTCCTCTTGCCAGTTTTTGGGCAGGGATATGCTGTGAGTGCAGACACCTTTGGATTTTCCTGGTAGCACTGCTCCTGGGCCAGTTGTTCTGGCATTTGAAGTCTTATCAATTCCAGATGTTCCAGCAATGATCTTCACAACAGAAATACCTTTCATCCTTAGCACTAAAAAAAAAATTCCCACATCCTAAAATAAGATTTAATAGAGTACAAAAATATTTACTCCATTTAATGCAATTGTAGACATTTGTGTCTGTCTCTGACTTTTTCAATATTTGCTGAATTCTTGACCTGGTTGCTGAGATGGGTTTTGTGAATTAACTGAATATTTTTTTGTTCAGCTGAGTCAATTATAAGTGGGTTTCAGTTGTTTTGTTGTATTTGTCCTTGTTAATCACCACTGTGTTTCACCCTTGGCATTGAAACTTCAGGCTGCATCCCATCAATAGGAGAGAGAAAACAGGGGTGGACCTAAAATAGGGATGCACCTGGTTCATGCCATTGACAGCCTGGGAATAACAACTGCTTAACTGGCATGAGCTGTGTTTGCTGGAGTGAAAAGTCATTAAAGTCCCTGTCCCCAAAATGGAAAGGTCCCTCTGTAAATGTGGGCTGGTGCTTCGTGTGCCCAGAGGGCTGGGGGGACACACAGGTGACACCAGTTAGTTCCAGTGTGTGGATCTTACATAAACCCCACCCGGAGCTTGCAGGCATCTCCTCCTAGATTCCTAAACCCCACTGAGGAACCTGGGTCTTTTTAAGGAAATATGAAACATATTCTTTATTAGAAAGCCCACTGAAGTTAGAAAGAGGTGTGGCTGCTTTTGTGGGGGGATCATTCTGGTGATAAGGAGAGGCAGCTTTTAAGCTGCAGCTGTAAAACTCTGGAAATATCCTGGAGGTTATTGATTTACCTGAGACTTGTGGGTGGAAAAGGGACGTGAGCTCAGCCCTGCTCTGACCCAGCCGTGCATTTTTGTGCCTGTTTTGGTTTGGGAGCTTTCCCACTGACACCTCAAGGCCTGGACGGGGCACTCCCTGCCCTGGGCTGGTGACAAGGTGGGGATCAGTCACAGCTTGAGGTCTTTTCCAGTCTAAGTGATTCTGGGATTCTGTATCTGGCCCAGGGATTCAAACCTTGCAAAATCAGATCTATGCTGCCTATTTCACCTTGTTGTCAGAGGTTTGGTTGTTGGTTTTATCTTGGGATTTTACCATATGATCCCAGTGCTCTGATGTCATCTTCAAGACTCTGGAATTATCAGTGTACTGCTCCTGGCAGCCCCTCCTCAGACAGCAGGATGGGATTCTGCACAGTTAATCCACTTGGGGATGTAAAGAAGTAAATATTATTTGAAAATACATTCACTAATCAGCTGCCATCTCATTTTCCCCACTCTTCCAGAGGCCTGACTTACAAGAACAGTGGGGTGGACATTGAAGCAGGGAACACTTTGGTGCAGAAGATCAAGCCCTTGGCTGCAGCCACATCAAGGTCAGGTAAGACAAGAACCTTGTGCTCTTGTTTTGGTCACTTCTTGGCAATGAGGTTTATCAGTTGATCCTGATCTTGATAAGAAGATCATATTTATGTGCCCTGTCTGTTTCCAGATGACACAAGAAAATCTGTGGTAAACAAATGCCTGGGATTTTATTCCAAATGCACAGCTTTTAATCCCCAAATGGCTCTGAACTCCATCTCCTGAATGCCAGGAGTGTTGGAGAGCACAGTTCAGCACTGTACAAGGATAAATGCAAACAAAAATCCCACCATTTCCTGCTGGGTTTGATTCCATGGATTGTTATTTCTTGCACAGTGACCTCTATCATTTGGGGGGGAATGAATGTTTAGGAAGGTTATGAGATGTAGAATTCCTGACACAGATGGGGAACACACACCTTTTGCTTGGTGAAACCAGCATTGATTCATCCTTTTTTGGGGGTTCAGGCACATCTTGCTCTAGCAAGTCCTTGTAATTCTTTGGACAGATTTAAAATATCATTTAAAATATCATGAAATAGCCCTTTTATTTCAAATTAACTGAGACCCTTCTAATAAAGTCAGATATACAGAGAGGGGAAAATATACATGTTCTCACACCAGTACAACAATCTTACCACAGTTCCTCCTGTTTTTCAGAGAAGCACTCAGTGCAAGGGGGAAATCTGTCAGTCACAGGAATTCCTGACGGTTCAGTCACAAAGTTGGGGATTTTTAGGCTTAGGCTAATGATGAATTAAAAAGACAAAGCAATCTAAGCAGATTAGGAGCTCCTCAGTGAAGAGGTTCTAAATGCCAGAGAAAAGTTTCCTGGTGACAAAGCGAAGTCGTGTTGATAAACCTTGGAGGGAATTTCTGGTGGAGATCCTGCAGAAGGCCCTGGAAGTAAAGCTGGGCTGTTTCTCCTGTTTCCTGGCTGACAGGCTGCAATGCAGAGCTCGGAGGCTTTGCTGGGCTCTTTGACCTGAAAGCAGCTGGTTACAGAGATCCCATCCTGGTGTCTGGGACCGATGGCGTCGGCACAAAACTCAAGGTAAGGTGGAAATCCACAGCAAAGAAGGAAAAACAGCACAGAAGGGAAAATATTCTATCAGAAAATAGCAGTTGTCTTGTAAAAATACCTATTGGCCTTTCTAAAAAGGGGATGAAATCTGAAATTGCCCTTCTTAAGGCAAAAGAATTAAATACCTGTAAATAGCCAGAAGTTTATATGATGCCTATATTAAGGATGTAATCAGGAATTTTGTTTCACAAAGGCAGCATCTCCACCCTCAAAAGGATTATTCATGGGGAAAAACATTTAATCCCAGGTTTGCTGTTGTGTTTGGGCTGCAAGGAAACCCCTTTCAGCAGAGTTTCCTTCTCAGTGCCTTTTGGATTTGCCATGGAGACAAGAATAATTCCTGAAGAGAGTTAGGGGATGATAACAAACAAAGCTTCTCCTCCAAGAACGCCTGGAGGGACAGTGGGATTTTGGTCCATTGCTCGCAGACCCCGCTCGTGATTTCAGTCCCTTCCAGACCCTGGCTCATGTTCCAGGAGCCCAGAGCTGATCCCAAGTGTCTTGCAGATTGCACAAGAGTGCCAGAAACACGACACCATCGGGCAGGACCTGGTGGCCATGTGTGTCAATGACATCCTGGCTCAGGGAGCTGAGCCCCTCTTCTTCCTGGACTATTTTGCCTGCGGCAAACTCGACGTGCAAGTGGCTCAAGGTGTCATTGCAGGAATAGCTGATGCCTGCAGGAAAGCTGGATGTGCTCTTTTGGGTAGGAACACTCTCCTCTGGGGGATATGAAAAACCTTCTGCAAGGTCTTTGTAGTTGGTTCTAATGTGGTTGGGTTCCTACTCTATGGAAGAATCTGGGAGGAGTGAAAAACCAAAGTGTTCCCTGTCTTTGCTTTCAGGGAACTTCATCTCTCTAAATCACAGGGGAAGGAGACAGTACTTTAAAAATTTAGGCACAGATTTAGGTTGGATATTGGGAAAAGGTTCTGTCCTTTTTTCCAGTTTTTTAGGGAAGTTAGGAACAGAAGTCCTTTCTCAGTGGGAGTGTGTAGTTTTGGGGCCATTTACAAGCCTTGAACAAGAGGCTCTTTATGCCCTCGTTTACTTTTTTCCTGCATGAACTGTTGGTCAGCTTTATGTTTGTTTTAAGGTGTTCTCTGCATTTATCAAATATAATCACCCCATTCATGCTGCAGCAGGGTCTGTGTTAGGGGAGCCCTTGCGATGAGCTCACCAAAATGTCAAGATTTTATTTCCAGTTCAAGACTTTCAAACTCCACAGGCCTTTCTGCAAGAGCTGAATCTTCAGCTCAACAAATGAAACTCATCACCCCACTGATAGTGAGGGGGTGAGGGCTCATCTCCTGCTTGGTTTTGCACAATTAACTATGGATTTAAATGCTGGATGGCCAAGCACTTCTCCCCATTTTGTCTCTTGGCTTCTCCATCCTCCATTTGATTGAGCCCTTATTAAATACAGCTGAAACCCCAGGACTGAAAAAAGCAGCTGAAGCTGGAGCACAGGGCAGGGAGTGAAAAGTGGGAAGAGGGGAGAAAAAGGCAGGATTTTGTCCAGAGCAGCTGGGGCTGCTCCTGGATCCCTGGCAGTGCCCAAGGCCAGGCTGGACATTGGGGCTTGGAGCAGCCTGGGACAGTGGGAGGTGTCTGTGCCGGGGTGGAATGGGATGAGCTTTGAAATCCCTTCCAACCCAAACCACTCTGGGATTTTATGATTAAAAGACAGCTTTTTTAACAGCTCTTTGCTGTGTTTTTGGTTCCCCAGGAGGAGAAACTGCCGAGATGCCAGGGATGTATCCCCCCGGGGAGTACGACCTGGCTGGGTTCGCCGTGGGGGCCGTGGAGCGAGGGCAGATGCTGCCCCAGCTGGACAGGATCACTGAGGGGGACGTGGTCATTGGGGTGGCATCTTCTGGGGTCCACAGCAACGGCTTCAGCCTCGTGAGGAAGATCGTGGAGAAGTCCTCCCTAGATTTCTCCTCCCGCGTCGGGGTCTCCGGGGATCAGACACTGGGTACCGCTTTCCTCTCAGCTTCCCAACACTTGACACAGTTATTTTGTCTGGGCCTTTGAAACTTCCCTCAGGCACCAAAAAAAAATTCATCTTTAGCATATTTTCTTCTTCTTCTTTTCCTGGGAATCACATGTGCAGGGAAGAAACAAAGGGAGGGGGATAAATAATTAATTATGTGCTAAAAAAAAAGGTAGAACTTTGTGTTTCTCTCTAGGACAATGCTCACTAATATCCCACAGATTGCTAGTTTGAGATTTCCTTGATTTTACATTGATTCACATTTTTCTCCACGCTTTTTCCCTCTCCCATGGACAGGAGAACTCCTGCTAACCCCAACTAAACTCTACAGCAAGACTCTGCTGCCTGTGCTGCGCTCGGGCCACGTCAAAGCCTACGCCCACATCACTGGAGGGGGCCTGCTGGAAAACATTCCCAGAGTTCTCCCAGAGTCCTTTGGTGTCGTTTTAGGTGAGAGAGAAGGAAAGCTGTGGAAAAATCCTCATGTTAATGTGGATTGCTGTGGAAGCCTGTGGACATAGGGCCACACCAGCTGATCTGTGCTGTAGGAGCTGGAATTGCCTGTCTTGAAATGTTTGAGTTTTTCCTTGTACCTGAACCAGAGCCAGGCAAAACACTTTGTGGTGGGAAGACTGCTCCCCATTGAATTCCCTTCCCTGGTGGTGTTTGGGATTGGATTTCTTAGGACACTTGCAAAAACAAAACAACCTTACCAGCAATCCCAAGTCAGCTGTCACCATTTGCAATTCCCTACAAAATTATTGCAAATTAAATGATACTCATGAAGTTTTCACTTAGCATTCAGAGGTGCTTGTGAGCTCAGGGACAGCTCCTGCTTCTTGACTTCATTAATCCTCAGCACCCTCCCCTCAGGTGTGCTGGAAAGGGTTTCACAGGTGGGGAAGGTGAGGTATGGGAAGGGAAATGGCTGACACAGGTTGTGACAGCTCATGGGGTTGTACAATAAAATAAGGAATTCATAGGGAGTTCTGAATGCCAGAACTGCACATAAATCATTTTCCACTTGTCCACTGATATATATTCATGTGTATATGCACCTCTGCTCTGGAGCCAGGCTGGCAGAGCTGGGAATGTCCTGCCTAGAGGAGAGAAGGCTCCAGGGAGAGCTCAGAGCCCCTTTCCAGGGCCTAAAGGGGCTCCAGGAGAGCTGGAGAGGGACTGGGGACAAGGCATGGAGGGCCAGGAGCCAGGGAATGGCTTCCCAGTGCCAGAGGGCAGGGCTGGATGGGAGATTGGGCAGGAATTGTTCCCTGGGAGGGTGGGCAGGCCCTGGCACAGGGTGCCCAGAGCAGCTGGGGCTGCCCCTGGATCCCTGGCAGTGCCCAAGGCCAGGCTGGACATTGGGGCTGGGAGCAGCCTGGGACAGTGGGAGGTGTCCCTGCCATGGCAGGGGTGGGATGGGATGGGCTTTAATGTCCTTTCCAACCCAAACCATTCTGGGATTCCCTGATTCTGTAGAAATTGGGATAGAGCCATTTTAAAAGAGAACATGACAAGAAAGAAATTTCCTGTCCTTGGAATTCCTTTACAGTGTTTTGTCCAGAAGCATTTTTGTGCTGCAGCAAGTCATCTTCACCTGGTTGGAGCTGGGGCAGTGGGAGATTTTTGTGACAGATTTTGCCTCTTAATACCCCAGTAGTTTTAGTCCACTGATAACGATTTCCACTCTTGGTTTGTATTCCCAATTCTCTTCAGATGCTCTTACCTGGAAGATCCCTGAAATCTTTTGCTGGCTCCACAAGGAAGGGAACCTCTCTGAGGAGGAGATGGCTCGCACCTTCAACTGTGGGGTTGGAGCAGTGCTGGTGGTTCAGAAGGAGATGGCCCAGCAGGTCCTCAGGGACATCCAGGGACAGGAGACTGCCTGGCTCATTGGCAAAGTGGTGTCCCTACAGAAAGGTGATTGCAGCTTGATTTTCCTTGGGGGGGAAAAAATCAGGAAGAAAAAGCAGAGGAAAATATCTCTTCACTGGCACCTCCCTGACTTTTTTGTGGGAGTGTTGAACTGACAGTTCATTCATCTCTTCCATGGGTGCTTTTCTCCTCTCTCACTTTCTCCCTTTATTGACACTTTGTTTTGTTGTTTTTTGGGTTTTTCCTTGTTCCTGCTCAGGCTCTGGCAACGTTAAAGTCCTCAATCTCCATCGGGCCCTGCAGGCAAACAGGTCCCTGTGTGTGCACAGCCATATCCAGGGCAAGATCCAGACAGGCAAAGTGAAGGTGGCTGTTCTCATCTCTGGAACAGGTGAGAGTTCTGTTCTTTGCTGCAGTGGAAACCAGAGTGTGGAGAAGGGAACTTCAGCTTGGATTTAAAATCCCTGCAGTTCTCCATGGACTCTGATAGGCTTCTGACAGACAGGAGAGATTTTGTCCCTGGGTTGATGTCAGTCACAAACCTCTCTTAACCTCTGCTGCAATCTGTGAATTGCATCTGTGTTCAGTTTATCTCCAGAGCTCTGCACGTGTCCAGATTCAGGCTCCCACTCTGGTGCCCTGTAGGAACAGCAGCATCCTATCACGGATAGATCAGAATTTCTTCTTGCCACGTAGGCACTCTGACTATTTCCAGTATTCCCAATTACTAAGACCATCATTCCAGTGCTCTAAATTACAGTGCCAAGTGCAGCTGCCAGGAAAGGCCTTCAGCTGTCTGAATCAGCTCCCAGCAAGATCAATTAAAAGAGGATTAATGTTACATCAGAGCTGTTTGGTTTGGTCTCCCCTACACTGCTGCTTATTTAAAGCCTCTTCCAGCTGTTCCCTGTATTTATTCTCGGTATCCATGAGTTATTTTCTCTCCCCCAGGCACAAACCTGGAAGCCCTCATCAACAGCACGAAGAAAGATACCAGCTTTGCACAGATAGTTCTGGTTATCTCCAACAAAGCTGGTGTGGAGGGGTTGAGGAAAGCTGAGAGAGCTGGGATTCCTACAAGGGTGCGCATTTTGTTTTTGTAATTAGCCACCATTAGCTGTGACTGCAGCAGGAAGGTGCTGATGAGTTTTGTTGGGTAAGAGATGGGCTGAGAGGGAGCCTTGGCTTTTCTGTTTCGATCTGTTGTAAACTTGTGCCCGGGGCAAAATACCTGACAGCAAAATCCTTCCTTTTCTGCTTCTTTGCCAGCAATCCTGATGCTTTGGGAACTGTTGTTACGTTAAACCAGCACAAAACTTTCACAGTTACAGCTTAAACTGTGTCAGTTATTTGACTGCAGTGCATTGACACTGAAGTAACAACCCCTTTTATCTGAATTTAATTTCAAAGTGACCTGGTGGTTCATTTGAATGGAATAGAGGGGTCACAGTCAGTGGGACCTTCCACTGACTCCCTGGATATTGACTCAGGCTCTCCAGGAATCATTCCAAGTGCTCCCTGAGTTTCCATGGATCTCGTGCTGCCTTGCCCTTGTATTGCAGGTCTGAAATGATCCTGTTGTCACTTAGAAACCTTTTACAGTCACTGTTCACTGCTCAGTACAGACACGGGGAAATTGGGGCCCAAGGCTTTGCTCCTTTAGCAGTGCTGGGATCTGTCCTGGTGCTGCAGCTCCTCCTTGGGAGGACACAAAGGGCACAGGGGAAATGTGGCTGTGCTGGGAAGAGCACACAGAGAATCACAGTCTGGAATGGCTTGGCTGGGAAGGGACCTTAAAGCCCATCCAGCTCCAACTCCCAGGTTTGTATCACGGAAAAACCGGAGTGTGGGAGAGTTAAGGTGTGTGGGGGTTAAGGTGTGGAGGGAGAGGTGGAACAGGCACAGGGGCAGGGGCTGGTTCAGCCCAGGGCTGGGCTGGGCTCTGTTCCCAGTGCCTGCTGTCCCTGTCACCTGACCAGCCCTGGCTTTTCCCAAACCAGCCCCGTGACTCTGGTGGGCATTAACAGGTGCTTCTGATTAAGACTGGATGCTCTAAATTAGGTGGTGCTGCCTTCTTCCTGTTTAATTAGGGGATGTATCCTGGATGGAAAAACACATAGCTCAGACTGGGAGAGCTGGGGGTGCTCACCTGGAGAGAAGGCTCCAGGGAGAGCTCAGAGCCCCTTGCAGGGCCTAAAGGGGCTCCAGGAGAGCTGGAGAAGGACTGGGGACAAGGGCTGGAGGGCCAGGAGCCAGGGAATGGCTTCCCAGTGCCAGAGGGCAGGGCTGGATGGGAGATTGGGCAGGAATTGTTCCCTGGCAGGGTGGGCAGGCCCTGGCACAGGGTGCCCAGAGCAGCTGGGGCTGCCCCTGGATCCCTGGCAGTGCCCAAGGCCAGGCTGGACATTGGGGCTTGGAGCAGCCTGGGACAGTGGGAGGTGTCCCTGCCATGGCAGGGGTGGCACTGGATGGGCTTTAAGGTCCCTCCCAACCCAAACCAGTCTTGGATTTTTTGATTCCATGATTATGCAGTAGGGATTGGTTTAGGAGTCTGTGATCAGCCTTTTTTTCAAGGTTTTCTGGTATAATTTTTGGCATTAACTGCCAGAGGCCTTAAAATGGGTGAAATCTTTGGAAGACTTTAGGATGGCTTAAATCCCTGCCTTTGTAGGCTGTTCCTTGGTGTCCAAGTGCTGGGACCGAGAGCTGTGGGCTTATCCAGCCAAACTTATGTATCCCAGTGATCCCTCTGTGTGAGGCACAGCACAGACTCCACTCTGTCAGCTGTGCATTTGGGAGCTGCTCTTCCTGCTGGAATTCCCACCACATCCATATTCCTTGTGGTTTGGGCTGCCCCAGGTGATTGAGCACACGAGGTACCAGAGCCGCACGGAGTTCGACAGCGCCGTGGACAAAGTCCTGGAGGAGTTCTCCGTGGAGCTGATCTGCCTGGCGGGCTTCATGAGGATCCTCTCGGGCCCTTTTGTCAAGAAATGGGAAGGTGAGCACGGCTGAGGGGTGTGCATGGACACAAAGGCATTTCAGAGGTTGTCACGAGGGAAAAGAGAGATGGCACCAGATGAATTCTGGGTTTGCAGGAAATGAGATGACCTTCAAGGTCTCCTTCCAGCCCAGCCCATCCTGTGATTCTGTGAAATGAGACTCTTCCCATTTCGTAAGGAAGAGAGGGAAAGGCACCATTTCCCCCTTCCTTCTGTCCCTTGTGCAGAGGTTGAAGGAAGCCTGGGGCAAACACAGGTCTGGTAGTCTTTGATTTCTTAGAAAATATTTAAAATAAGGCTGTGAAGACTTTGGGTCTCTGCAAAGAGGAGATGCAGGGCAGGTGTTGGCTGGGGAGAGGCAAGCACCCAGCCACTGAGAATTCCTTCCCCTGAAACAGGAGCTGCTCTGCATCCTTGTGAAACCACCAGACTGGGCAGCATTTTGCAGTTTTGGGTACCAAGCCCTGGCCAGTCCCAGGCCACACATCAGGAGCTGCTTGAGCCCATGGGTGGGGTGTTCCACAGGCAGATCCAGGCTGTGCTTGCCCAGAATGTTCACACTCTGCTCATCTTTTACAGTTTTCCAGCTCCCTGAGAGGCTGGTGACACCTTCAGGGCTTCTCTGCCTCCTCCAGCTGTTACTTTTCTCTCCTTCTGTGCTTCCCAGGGAGTCCTGAACACATGGAGCAGCTGCTGTCTGCTCTGCTCTGGGACCAGGCTTACCTAAACCTGCCCAGAGCAGGCACAGCCTGGTCAGTCTGTACCTTGCAGCTTTCACTGCTCACTTGGTGACTTTTGTGTTCCCCTGGGTGTCTCTGGGGCACTTCACACCTGAACTGCTTTTCAAAGCTCTCTTTAAAATCAGTGGAGCAAAGCAGGCACTCCTGAGTGGCCTTGCTGTGGTTCTGAAGCTGTCAGGTGGAGCCAGTCAGGTGAATGGGTTTTGTTTGTCTCCATTCAGGGTCTGGAGATGTAAATGCCTGTGCTGTGGGCAGCTGTCAGGAGGAGACAGGATCCCTCACTCCAGGGGATGGGTTTGGAGCAGAGAAGCTCTGTAGAGGGTGGAAAAGAACTTTCTCTAGTGCAGAATCTTGAGCAAATACAGGATTTTAGTGCCTTCTGATTTAGGGACAGAGCACTGATCATTGCTCTGCACAGTGCAGGATTTGCTTTACCTGCATGACTGGTGTGAGAGAAAAGGACAGGAGGGTTAAACTCATTTTTTAAATGTCCAGAACTGAATTGAGCTTGAAAACCTCAGCTGGGGCTGTGGGATGTGAGCTCAGACATTGAGCTCAGCTCAGGGAGCTGGGCCAGCCACAGGACCCTGCCCTGGCCATGCCTGGGCACTGACCCTCCCCCCCCCCAAATTATCCAGGAGGAATCAATTCCTGCTGCTGCTGCTGCTTTGGTCAAAGCTGCTCCTTTTTCCTTTTCTCACAGTGACAAGGACACAGAGTATGAAGTGAGCTGTGAAACTCTTTCTTGCTTTCACAGCCCTGAAGTGTTCATTAGGAATGTTAACAAAGGACAGGTTAAAGTGTTCATTAGGAATTAACAAAGGACAGGTTAAAACAGAACCAAACAAACCCAAGCAGACAGGAAGCCACATCCCATTCTGATGGGAAATGGAGGCAGAAGAGCAGAGTGGTGTTTCCAGCCCACTGTCCCCGATACCTTTTGGGCTCAAGCAGCAGGGAGGGAGATGCTGATTCTCAAGAAGGGTTTTGTTGAGATACAAAGTGTATCTGAGGCATTGCTGGAGGTCAGGGGGGACATTTGCCTCCTGTAACTTACCTGGCTCTCCAGTGCAGGGGAGGGCAGGGGGTCCCCGAGGTGCTGCCAGGAACAGAGGAGAGTAGAATGGAAATAACAGAACTACCTAAATAAAATAATAGTAATAGAAACCCTGCAGAGGAGCAGGCTCAGGGGGGACCTTGTGGCTCTGCACAAGTCCCTGACAGGAGGGGGCAGCCGGGGGGGTCGGGCTCTGCTGCCAGGGAACAGGGACAGGAGGAGAGGGAACGGCCTCAGGCTGGGCCAGGGCAGGCTCAGGGTGGACAGCAGCAGGAATTTCCCCATGGAAAGGGAGCTCAGGCCTTGGCAGGGGCTGCCCAGGGAGGTTTGGAGTGCCCATCCCTGGAGGTGTCCCAGCAAGGGCTGGAGGTGGCACTCAGTGCTCTGGGCTGGGGACAAGGTGGGCATGGGGCACAGCTGGGCCTGGCTGGGCTGGGAGGGCTTTTCCAGCCTCAGGGATCCTGGGATTCTGTGATCTAAAAAAGACAAGGTGCTGAGGGAAGGGACAGCTCCATCAGCCAATCAGTCATTATTAATCCCTGGGGAAATGTGTTTGCCATCAATTGTAGCTGCAGTCTCTGGTGTTTCAGACACTGCAGCACTTGGGGCTGGCTGCCGGTGTCTTCAAAACTTGTGAAAAATCTTATTCACAAATGGTTTTGCTCCTCTGCTGGTTATGGGACATGAACAGCCTGGTCAGTGCAGAAAGCCAATAACCTCCCTTGTGCTTTCCCAGGGAAAATCCTGAACATCCACCCGTCCCTGCTGCCGTCCTTCAAGGGAGCGAACGCACACAAGCTGGTGCTGCAGGCCGGGGTCAGGGTCACGGGCTGCACCGTGCACTTCGTGGCTGTGAGTACCTGCTGCCCCTCCTGCAGCTCTGTGACCCTCCAGGGTTAACATTCCCACCCCCCTGGCTCTCTGCAATGCTTCCCTTTGAACATTTTCACCTCAGAGTCTGCTGGGGATGCCCTTGAACCCTCGTGTTTGATCACCTGCCCTCCTTTGTGCACTCAGAACCTTGTCTCTAGAAATGATAGAGATTTTATTGTGACAATGCAGTGCTTTAGCTTGCTGACTCTGGAGAAGGAATGGAAATGAATCATCTGTCCAGGAGTTTAAGCTTTCCCTAAGGGAACTTCTTCCCACTGCTGCCTTCCACCAATTGGAGTGGGGGAATAGTTCAAGTAAGGCCTTGGCTAAGCCAAAGTCTTTATCAAATACAGCCCCAGCTTCCTGGAGTTTACCCTACAACCTGCCTTGTTTCTGGCTTTTAAGAAAAAGGAAAAATAGAAACAAACAAACAAAACAACAACAACAAAAAAAACCCACTGGAAATGGCACAAGATTTGTTAAGGAGTGATCCAGTGTTTGTGGGAACAGAGAAAAACCTGACAATTTATGTTGGTCAGACCCTGAGCAGAGAAAGGGCACAGAGCTCTCAGCTTTAGAGCCACATTTTTATCAGGCCAGGGATCATTGGTTCCCTTTTGGTCACTTCTCAGGGTTCAAAGGTCTCCTCTCCTCTGGCTCCCCTCTCCCTCTGCTGCTGGAATCTGTCTTCAGGATTTTTGCTTTCTCTTGGAAAAAGAGAGTGGAATTATTTTTCCAGATAGAAGGGAAAACTTAATTCTTCTTTCTACGCCATGACTTGGGGTTTCTCTGCGGCAGCTCCTGAGAAACAACCCCTGCCCAGCAGGGATCTGCCCCAGCAAGGTGCCAGGGAAGATCTGCTGGATCCCTGGCCCGGCTCTGTGCCAGGCCTGGGCTCACTCCCGCTCTGGACTGAATGTCCTCGTGCTGCCCAGCCCAGTCCCTCCTGCCCCTGGCTAACGGGGTTTTTGGAGCAGGATTGCTGCTCCCTGGTGTTCTGCCTCCCTCCTCTTTTCCTCTGCACCCTTCCCAGGCCAAGGTCAGTCCCAGCAGCTGCTCTGCCGCCTCCCACCAGCCCAAATCCCAGTTCCCTGTAACCCCACGATCCCCGAGGCATCCCGGGGGCCCTTCCCTGCTGTGCCACCCCCACCTCTGTTTGTTGCCGTTGCAGGAGGAGGTGGATGCCGGGGCCATCATCTTCCAGGAGGCGGTGCCGGTGAAGGTGGGGGACACGGAGGCCACGCTGGCGGAGCGGGTGAAGGAGGCCGAGCACAGGGCCTTCCCCGCCGCCCTGCAGCTCGTGGCCAGCGGCGCCGTGCGCGTGGGCGAGGCGGGCAAGATCTACTGGAAATAGGGCCCAGTGGCCAGGGCCGGCCTGCACGGGGCAGCCAGGCCGGGCACAGGCCGGGCACAGGCCGGGCACAGGCTGCTCCCTCCACCTGCCTTGTCCTGCTCTCGCTCACAGGGTTAAAGATTCAAATCCCGGCAAAGCCACCAGTGGGAATTGTGGGGCCGTTCCCAGAGGGTGCAGCACTGGCTCCTGTAAGTGCTTCCTAATTTGAATCACTTCCTTGGCCAACATTTCGGTTCTCCATCGCTTCCCCGACAACACAAATCCAGCCAGGTGCTGCCAGAGAACCTGAGCAGCCCCGGGATGGACTCGAGGCCATCAGGGCTGTTCCCTGTCAGAGCCTCAGCCTGGAATGGGGACCCTCCTTGTGCTGGGCAGTGTTGCTGAGGGAAACTACAATGGAAGAGACAGACAAAGGCAGAATCCTCCACTCTGAAAACCTCATCAAACCAGGACAAACTGGCCTCCCACAACACCAATTATTGGATTTTTTTTCCATTTGCTTCCTGGTTTGATGGTGGTACATCTTGTCTGGCCCAGACCCCTCACACACCCTGGCATTTCCAACCCTGAAACCTGCTGTTCATCAGATGCCGGCAGGATTCAGTGCCTGCTGCCCCTTTTTCCCTCAGCATTCCCATGAATTCCCCTCAGATTTGGGTTTTTATTTTTTTACGTGAGCAGAAAGACCTGACACAAAACACGTCCTTGGCTTGTGAAGCATTCCTCAGGAATTCTGAAGTGCCTTTATTCTTGGAACAGTGTTTTCACCTGGAATAACACTGAGGGACACCCAGGAATTATGAACATTTGGAAAACAATTGGGGTTTTTGTGCAGCTCAACACTTGTGGTTTTCTTTTAATATTTTGGTGTAGTTATGAAACCTTTGACTGTTCTTACTAAAAGGATCAGGTTTCCCACACAGGAAGCAGATGAGGTGGTTTAGAGGTCCCCTTTAACACAGAGAAAGCTGATTTTATTCTGGGCTCTGATGTTCTGATGGTACTCCCATGTTGGCATAACCTCCTTTGGGATTTGAAATAAAGCCTAATAAAGTTTAAAAAAAATTCAATCTACAGCTATTTTCTTGGAATTGCTTTCCCAGGGCTCTGGGGGGAGGAGGAAAGGGGCTGTACACAGTGTGGGGCAGGGGGGAGGTCACACAGCTCCAGCCAGGGAAGGCAGAGGAAATAAAGACTTGGAGGGGTGAAATCAGTGCCTGTGCAGGGACTCAATATCACATTATTGATCAGAGCAGTTGGATCACTGCCAGAGAGGCCAACAGAGGGAGATCTGTCCCAAACCCAACATCCCACTCCATCAGAGGTACTTTGGTCCAGACTCTGATATTTTGTCATGTGAGGCTGATGTGAAATGGGATTTCACAGAGTCACACGAGTTTGGGTTGGGAGGGACCTTAAAGCCCATCCAGTGCCAGCCCTGCCATGGCAGGGACACCTCCCACTGTCCCAGGCTGCTCCCAGCCCCAATGTCCAGCCTGGCCTTGGGCACTGCCAGGGATCCAGGGGCAGCCCCAGCTGCTCTGGGCACCCTGTGCCAGGGCCTGCCCACCCTGCCAGGGAACAATTCCTGCCCAATCTCCCATCCAGCCCTGCCCTCTGGCACTGGGAAGCCATTCCCTGGCTCCTGGCCCTCCAGCCCTTGTCCCCAGTCCCTCTCCAGCTCTCCTGGAGCCCCTTTAGGCCCTGCAAGGGGCTCTGAGCTCTCCCTGGAGCCTTCTCCTCCCCAGGTGAGCACTCCTAGCTCTGCCAGCCTGGCTCCAGAGCAGAGGGGCTCCAGCTCTGGAGCAGCTCCGGGGGCTCTCTGGACTCTCTCCAGCAGCTCCAGGACTTTGTTGTCCCACTCTTGCAGCAGCAGGTCCTGGTTGGGGTTGCTCTGGGAAGCTCCCAGTGCTCTGCCACAGAAATGGATCCCTTGGGAGAATGAATTCCCCTCGGAAGCACCAGACCAGTTTTACAGCTCGAGCCCCCTCCTTGTAACACATTTTCTCCTTTCCAGGTTCAAAACCAGAACAAAGCAATTCCAAATCTGAAAAGCCAGCCTGGCTCCCACCATGATTTTTCCAAAGGGCTGTAACAAAAGCTGTGAGCTCAGGGAAAAGGACGGGAAGGGAAACTTGGGATACTGAGACATCAAAGAGAAGCACAGGGAGGAGGAGGGAGGAGGAGGAAGGAGGGAGGAAGGAGGGAAGATGAGCAGCGCCGCAGCCCCTCAAGGACCTGCCCACAGCCCCCCGTGTTCCAGAGGCTCCGGAGCCGCGGCCGAGGACGAGCCGTGTCCCTGCTCCTCTTGAGGGCTCAGCCTTTGGCTCTCCCGCCTCCAGCAGGTTGCCCCACGGGCTCCGAGCCGCACGGCGCCGCTGGCCACGAGCTGCAGGCCCAGGGGGAAGGCCCTGAGCTCGGCCTCCCGCAGCCGCTCCGCCAGCGCGGCCTCCGTGTCCCCCGGCCGCGGCGGCACCGGCTCCCGGTGGATCACGGCCCTGGCGCCCGGCTCCTCCTGCGGGGGGACCGAGGGGCTCAGGGGAACGGCTCGGGACGGCTCTGGGCGCTGTGGGTGGAGCACGGGGCCGGGGGAGGGCAGGGGGCTCGAGGGACAGCCAGAGAGGGGACGCCTCCATGAGGGACAGCTCCACGAGCTCAGGGGCACCGCGGGAGGAGAGCGGGGCTGGCACATTCTGGGAGGAGGGAAATGGGAATAAACCGCCCCAAAATGCAAGGGAAGAAGGCGGGACCTCAAGCAAGCCCAAATGCAACCCCAAGTCTTCCTGGGTTTTACTGGTAACAATACCAAGATTCCCATTCATTCCTGTTACCTGTGCCTGTTTCTGCCCTCAGAAAGAAAGAAAAAAAGCAAATTCCTAACTTCCAAATTTTCCTAACTTCCCAGTTCTGAGGCCACTCACCAGGACGAAATGCACAGTGCAGCCTGAGACTTTGAATCCACTTTCCAGGGGCTCCTGATGGGCATTTCCATCCTTGATGCGTGGGAAAAGTGATGGAGAAGCATTCAAAATTTTCCCTGGGCATCAGTGTGAGAGGAGAAAAAGAAATTGATAATCTGAACTGAATTTCCTTAAAAATAAAATGAGATTAGATCATCACTCGAAGCCCTGAGCAGCGCTGCTCTGATGTGAGGGAATTCTGCTCTTCCAGGAGCACAGGTGCAGCAGCATTCCCAAAGGAGCCTGTCACTCCTGAGCAAGGCCTCAGGAGCTGGCACTCACTCACTGCTCACCCCTCGCTCACTTGGGGCACACATGGAGCTGTGTCAGGGTGTGCAGGGCACCACAGGAGGGAGGGGAATGGAGGAATCCACCTCTCTCCCATTTTTCTCTGAGTGGGAACAGCAGGAGGTGAGTTCAGCAGGATTCCCCAGCACAGCTCCCTGGCAAAGGATGGGATCAAACTCCGTCCCTGGGGAAGGCACAGACCCACCCCACAACCCCATTTTGCCCCTCTCTCACTGCTGAGGCAGCAGAAGGGGCTCCTCTGGCAATCCTCAGGCAGAATCCCAACACAGTCCCACTGCAGAGGAAATGGGAGCACAGGGCAGCAGTGCCAGCAGGGCTGAGGGATTCAACCAAAGGACAAAGAGCTCTGACAGTGGAATCCTGGGGAGACCAACCACCCCTGGTTCGGTTTCTCTTTTACATTTCATTCCTTACCTTTCCATTTTCGGAGAAAAGGGCTAGACAAAACCCTCATGAATCCTGACAGACAAATCAGCTCCACAGAGAATTCCTCCAGGACTCGGTCAATGGTGCTGTCGAATTCCGAGCGGCTCCCGTACAGTTTGTGATCAATCACCTGGAACAGTGAAACAAAAGCCACCTCAAGGAAACAACTCAGTGGGATTGAGAGCAGCTGCTTGGGCAACAAAGAGAAACAAACTGGATTCAATCCAGGCCACTCTGTGATTTGAAAGGAGGGTGCAGTCAGGTGGGGCTGGTGTTTTCTGCCATGTCCCAAGTGAAAGGGCGAGAGGAAATGGCTCTAAATTGCACAAGGGGAGGTTCAGATTGGAGATTAGAAATCATTTTTCCCTTTTAAGAGTGGTCAGGCATTGGAATGAGTTGCCCGGGGAGGTGGTGGAGTCAACTGGCCAGACCCTCTGGGTGAGAGGAGGAGGAGCTCCTTTATTTCTACCCCACCTCTCATTCTCAGCCCGCAGGTGAGTGCTGATTCCTGACTCTCCTGGGGGCCTTCAAACAAGGGGCTCACAAAGTCTCTGTGAAAGTGTGACTGAAGTTTCAGATCACTTTTTTTTTTAACAATGAGTCAGAAAAATGTCACATGAATCCAGCTCAGGGGCTGAAGAAGCTGCTGAACCCTTCCCATGCAGGGACAGCCTCTAGCAGGGTTTATTCCCATCTGTGCACAGCTGTAAAAACAGCTGCTCAAACCCACTCGATGGCAGAAGGGGGAGTTCCTGCATTTGCCATCCCAAGTCATAGAGTGTTCTCAGACAGTGCTGATGGTCCTTGCCAGGGGATTTTATGGAACAAACCAGGACAAATTCCTCTCCCAAGGAGCTGCTCTGTGGCCCACTGGCAGAAGAAAAGACTTGTGTGATGTCACTGAAAGGGACTGGGCACAATGTGAGACACAGGTTTTCATCCTGGAGAAGAGAAGGCTTTGGGAGACCTGAGAGCCCCTTGCAGGGCCTAAAGGGGCTCCAGGAGAGCTGCAGAGGGACTGGGGCCAAGGGCTGGCATGGAGGGCCAGGAGCCAGGGAATGGCTTCCCAGTGCCAGAGGGCAGGGCTGGATGGGAGATTGGGCAGGAATTGTTCCCTGGGAGGGTGGGCAGGCCCTGGCACAGGGTGCCCAGAGCAGCTGGGGCTGCCCCTGGATCCCTGGCAGTGCCCAAGGCCAGGCTGGACATTGGGGCTTGGAGCAGCCTGGGACAGTGGGAGGTGTCCCTGCCATGGCAGGGGTGGCACTGGGTGGGCTTCAAGGTCCCTCCCGACCCAATCCCTTCTGGGATTCTGTGATTCTAAGGAGGGGTAAATCCAGGAGACAACACATTTCTGTGCTTTGCAGAACCTGAAGTTTGACTGATTTCAGCCAAAGCTTGAGGCTCGTGGGCTGCAGTCTCAGACCCAAACCATCCATTTAAATCCCTTCCCTGGGATGTAGCACTCACTGCTGAGCTGGGAAAGGCTCCCAGAGCCCAGTGGGGACTCCCAGCTCTGCCTCTCCTTCCAACTCTGTGCTCCATCCACAGGGAAAGCTTCACACTGAAATGAAACCTCAGTGCTCAGCAAGCATTTCCTGACCATCCACGGGCTCAGCAGCAGGGAATAAAAAGGAGAAGGGAATGTGTCCTTACCCTGGTGGGAATTCCAGCCCGGGCTGCACTCCGTAGCTCCTCCACTCCAGATTTGTTGGAGATGACCAGGACCAGCTGGGCACAGCTGCCCGGCTCCCTGGCAGAGCTGATGAGCGCAGGCAGGGTCGTGCCTCCAGCAGGGAGAGAGCAAAGGTTGGGGGACAGATGAGCACCCACGGCCCTGGGAGGGGCTCTCAGCTGCTGCTCTAACAAGGATCTGCTGGTCCACAATCAGGACTGAGGGGTGGGGACACTGATAAAGCTCAGGTTTTAAGCAATGCAACACAACCCCTTGACTTGCAGTCAGAGTGACACCCCGGACTTTGAAGGTCCAGGGACTCTACTGAAAGAAAGGCCAGGTGGACACACCTGAATCCAGCCTCTCCTGTGTCAGGACATTCTCTGTGCCAGGACAAGTGACAGCTCACCTGTTCCAGAGACAAGAACTGCCACTTTCACCTTTCTCTTCCTGGGCTGGGGCTGGCTCTCGGCAGTGGTGTCGTTCAGCAGCTGCTGGGGGCTGCTCAGCTGCAGGGCCTCTGCAAGATTCTCCACTTCAATGTGAGAACCTGTTCCAAACACATGAGGAAAGTGTTAGATTTTACCTTTCCTTCTAAACTGACTTCGTATAGTTCATTAATAATGTTTCAATGACAGGAAAATGCATCAGCAATGAATTTATGTCAGCAGTGATGGAGCTCCAAAGGGATTCCCTGCTGGAACACCCCAACCTGCAGGAGTTGTGCTCATCTCTTGTGTTACCCACTCACAGAATTGTTCACAGAGGCCTTCTCAAGGATTAGTCCCATCTTCTATACCTCTCATGTTGCAAGAGGACACTAAAAACGGTGCTGATAGAGCTGAGGTGACATTTTGGCTGCCCAAACTGTTGGGTTTCCAGAGGGATTTTGGTTCATGTCCTGCTGGATGTCCATCAGTGACACACCAGGATTCAGACTGACCATCATCACACATGACTGTACAAAGCTGTGGCCTACCCTCAACCTTCACATGGATCTGTGGGAGCTGGGGAGGGGCTGGACAGGAGGGGAGTTGATCTCCATGAGTGTGGTAAAATATCCACTGATGTTTGGGACAGTCAGCACAGGAATATCCTGAAGCCTCAGGGAGGGGGAAGAGGTTATCCAGGTGCTGCCACCCTGAAACAAGAACTCACTGCTCATTTATTTAGTCCTGAAATGTTGATGTGGAGGTGTCCAGTAGCCTCCAGCCTAGTGAAACAACAGGGAAATGGTGTGAACTGCACAACAGGAACAGGGAGTCTGTTCAGTCCCACGAGGACACCTGCTCACCTGTGTAACAAGGGGCAACCACCTTCCCAATCAGCCAGGCCTCCTGCTGCCTCTGGATGTCCTGGAGAACGTGCTGGGCCAGGTCCTTCTGCACAACCAAGACGGCCCCGATCCCACAAGGAAAGGTCTGAGCCATCTCCTCTGCAGAGAGGTTCCCCTCCTTGTAGAGCCAGCAAAAGATTTCAGGGATCTTCCAGCTGAGAGCATCTGGAAAAGTTTGAAATTTGTGTGTGGGCAGCACAAATGTTTGTTATTACTTTTTATTTATTATCTGCAGTGACAGTGGTGTGTTACAAGAGCTGATAGAACCCAGTTCTTGCTGTTACAAAATCCCAGAGTCCCTGAGGCTGGAAAAGCCCTCCCAGCCCAGCCAGGCCCAGCTGTGCCCCATGCTCACCTTGTCCCCAGCCCAGAGCACTGAGTGCCACCTCCAGCCCTTCCTGGGACACCTCCAGGGATGGGCACTCCAAACCTCCCTGGGCAGCTCTTTCCAAGGCCTGAGCTCCCTTTCCATGAAGAAATTGCTCCTGGTGTCCAACCTGAATGGTTTGGGTTGGAAGGGACCTTAAAGCCCATCTCAATCCACTCTCTGCCATGGGCAGGGACACCTTCCACTATCCCAGGTTACTCCAAACCCTGTCCAACCTGGCCTTGGAAATTTCCTTCTTTCCTTTCTAATTTCATTCTAGAGAAATACAGCCCAACACACACACACACCCCTTCCTTCCCCCCTTCTCCCCTTCCCATCCCCACTCTATTTTTAGACTCACATGAACATGGTTTTCTTTACTATTTCGAATTTCTGAATTCTTTGCCCAATTTTGGCTTCATCAGAAAAAAGTTCTCCCTTACTCACAGATGTCAGATGTTGTGGGGAAGCTACCAAGAAAGTGCATTAAATGTGTGTATGTGGAGCAAACCATGCAAATTAATTCTCCCACTAAGCCTCACTGTTTAGGACAAAAGGTGTTGGAGAAGACTGTGTGCTCCTCATGACACCTCTCCATACAAAACATCTTGACCAGAGTTGTGCTGCCCTTAAACTCCTCTGGAATTTCCCTTTTTCTGTGAAGAGTGCTGCTCATGGCTTGGAACAGGAATGGTTTTGGCAGCCCCTTGGAAAGCACCACTTGGGGCCGTTCAGTCTCCAAGTCTGCAGGGACATTTCTGAGGATTCCACAGCTGAAGCTGAAAGGCCAAGGCCGTGCTGTGCCTGAGCTTTGTCACACAGGAAGCCCTCAGGCACTTACCCAGGACGGCGCTGACGTGCTCGGGCAGGACCCTGGAGATGCCCCCCAGGAGCCCCTCAGCTGTGGGGGCAAAGCCCTTCACGTGCCCCGAGCGAAGGACAGGCAGCAGAGCTGGGCTGAACATCTTCCCTGGGGTCAGCAAAACATCTCCTGCAAACAACAGTGTCAGCTCAGTGCTTCTGTTTAAAACCTCTTGAGAGGTT
Organism: Corvus moneduloides; assembly: GCF_009650955.1. NCBI lineage: Eukaryota > Metazoa > Chordata > Aves > Passeriformes > Corvidae > Corvus > Corvus moneduloides. The sequence goes on from NC_045477.1 coordinate 122,549,847, forward strand.
TAGAATCAAAAAATCCCAGAATGGGTCGGGAGGGACCCCAAAGCCCATCCAGTGCCACCCCTGCCATGGCAGGGACACCTCCCACTGTCCCAGGCTGCTCCAAGCCCCAATGTCCAGCCTGGCCTTGGGCACTGCCAGGGATCCAGGGGCAGCCCCAGCTGCTCTGGGCACCCTGTGCCAGGGCCTGCCCACCCTCCCAGGGAACAATTCCTGCCCAATATCCAGCCTAAATTCTCCCTCTTTCAGTTTGTACCCATTACTCTTGGTCCTGTCCCTCCATCCCCTATTCCCAAGTCCCTCTCCAGGTCTCTTGGAGCCCCTTTGGGCCCTGCAAGGAGCTCTGAGGTTTCCCTGGAGCCTTCCCTTCTCCAGGCTGAATTCAATGAATTTGTCTCAAAGGTGGGGTGTTTTGTGGGAATGCTTCCCTGAACAGGTTCTCTCCCAGTCCTTGTAGCAGGCCTTGGGAAGGAGGCAGAAGTGCTGCCCACTCTCCCAGAGCAGTGGACACCAGCCCTGCCCAAAAGACCGATTAACCCAGGCTGATGGGCACAGCCCTTGGCAGCCCCTGGCCATGCGAATCCCTCGGGAAGAAGGATACCACACCCAGAGTGGTGTCCCCGCAGCTGCCCGGGGCTGGCGAGGAGCAGTGCAGGGAGGACGCCAGGAGGATCTTGCGCACGACGCCGAAGCCGCGGCCGGGGATGCCGGGAGAGCCCAGGCCGAGCAGCACATCGCCCTCGTCAGCCCTCTGCAGCCCCAGCAGCCGCTGGCCTCGCTCCACCGCTCCCACCACGAACCCGGCCAGGTCACAGTGCCCAGAGGGACACGGGGCCGCCACTTCTGTCACCTCCCCACCTACGGGGGAGAGAGGGGTCAGCACCTCCTGCAGTGGGGTTTGTGTTCATTTTAGTCACAGAATGCCAGGATGGTTTGGGTTGGAAGGGACCTTAAAGCCCATCCCATTCCCACCCCTGCCATGGCAGGGACACCTCCCACTGGCCCAGGCTGCTCCAAGCCCCAGTGTCCAGCCTGGCCTTGGGTACTGCCAGGGATCCAGGGGCAGCCCCAGCTGCTCTGGGCACCCTGTGCCAGGGCCTGCCCACCCTCCCAGGGAACAATTCCTGCCCAAGATCCCATCCAGCCCTGCCCTCCCCTAGCTCAAAGCCATTATTGTAACACAATTTTAAATTTATGGCATCTTCTAAAGTGAACAGCTTATGCAGGGACACACAGCCTAAGAACTTTCAAATCTCTTTTTAAAATCCTTCTTGGTTTCTTACTTCACCTCAAGACTCCAACAAACCAAAGCTTCATGAAAGAAGAAGCGTTTTTATGATTATTATTTCTGGTACTCATGTGGCACCTCCCTGCTAGGACTGAGTGTAGAGGATGGAAGAAAACATTAACGTTGAAGAGTGTCAGGCTGCCAGCTCTGTTCTCCTTTGTTCAGGGATAAAGAAGGAAGAACAAGGATCCAAATGCACAAATACTAAACCCCTTCTTCCTGTGCTGACCCATTTTACAGACAAGGAAGAATTTAAGCACAAATTCTCAACTGTTTTTTCCACCAAACAGAAACCAAGAATTCCAGGGCCACATTCTGCCTCTGCCTCTCAAGTCCATTTCTCTGGTGATAAATTCAACATCAGAACCTTCAAATCCCAGAGGAGAGGAGTGTCCATACCCAGGAAAGCACACCCTGCACTCCTGCAAGCCTCAGCTATTCCTTCTTTTATTGTTTCCATCACTTCAGCATCGAGTTTGCCACAGGCCAACTGGCTGAGGAAGAAGAGGGGCTCAGCTCCCTGAGCCAGGAGGTCGTTGACACACAGGGCCACCAGGTCCTGCCCGATGGTGTCGTGTCTTTTACAGACCTGGGCAACCTGCAAAACATGGTGGGAATGAGAAACAGGCAGAACTCAGTCAGTAATCACTGAAATCAGCAGAAACCTTCTTTTCTCTGAAAGGAATCACTACAGGACTTTCATGGAAGACAGAACCTGGTGCATTACCTGGTTTAAAGGAAGAGAAAATAGCTCATTTTCTTACAGAGCAGGCAAAAAAAACCAGAAAAATCTATTTTGCCTTTATCTTGGAACATTAGTTCAAATTCCAGCTACAGCTACCCACAAAGTGTAATTTTGGGTGGGTTTTTTTGTTTACTGTTTGGAATATCATCATGGAATCATGGAATGGTTTGGGTTGGAAGGGACCTCAAAGCCCATCCAGTGCCACCCCTGCCATGGCAGGGACACCTCCCACTGTCCCAGGCTGCTCCAAGCCCCAATGTCCAGCCTGGCCTTGGGCACTGCCAGGGATCCAGGGGCAGCCCCAGCTGCTCTGGGCACCCTGTGCCAGGGCCTGCCCACCCTCCCAGGGAACAATTCCTGCCCAATCTCCCATCCAGCCCTGCCCTCTGGCACTGGGAAGCCATTCCCTGGCTCCTGGCCCTCCAGCCCTTGTCCCCAGTCCCTCTCCAGCTCTCCTGGAGCCCCTTTAGGCCCTGGAAGGTCTTTAATAAAGCACAAACAGTTCCCTCAGAGAAGTTGCTGTTTGGTTTTAGAAGAAGTCCTCAAGGTGTCTGCATTTCACAAGTAGTGAAACCTGGTGTTGTGGCTTCCATAAAGTGCTGACATTTCCAGCTCTCAGGGATACCCTGGAGCATCCTGCTCAGCTCACGGGGCTGCAGAGGGACAAAGATTGCACACAGATCACAGAATTATAAAATCATAGAATTATTTAGGGTGCAAAAGACCTTGAAGATCATCAGTGAATAAATTTTCAAGGAGGTACCTTTTAGTGACACAGTGCAGAAAAGGTGCAGAAAAGCCCAGGACAGAGGGATGGGCGAGGGGAAAACGTGGATAAATATCACTGGATTCCAAATGATGAGGGAACAGCACCCAAACAAAGTCTGGGCTTGGATTCCTGATTGATTTCCCTGGCTGCTGGATTTAGGAGAGCTATGGAAATGGGCATCCCATGGTCTTTGCTGCACGACAGCACCTCCCTCCCACTGCTCCAGGAACAATCCGAGCAGGCATCAGCCAACTTTGCCTTGGGCAAGGAAGAACCTTGGGAACAGTCTGTGGAAACACAGTTGGGAATGTCTGTGTGCCAAGCAGTTGGAACAAAGACTCACAAGGGCCAGCACCAATCACTTTTTCCTGCTCAGAGGTGTCCCAGGATGTAAGACTGCAAAAGACCTTTGGAATGACTCTGCTCAGTCTCCTGCTGTTTGTTATCCTGGCATTAAAGGCAGAAACCATTTGAAACAAGGGATATTGCTGTGCTTGACAGTGAAAGGAGCTTCAGATCTCCACTCTCCTGATGGCTGAAAACCTCCTGATTTAATATATAAATAAATCCCCGGGTCAGCTTATCCTGATTTGATACATAGATATATCCCTGGCTCCATTTATTCTAATTCAGTACATAAATGTAATTCCTAATTCAGCTTATCCTGTGTGTTCTTGGCTAATTAAAATTCTTTATCTCTTGGCTTCTGTTCCCCTTTAATGTTTATTTTTTCCATCCTTCCTTTCCCCAGTGCTCTGACAGAGGTACCTGTGCTCCCTTTCCACACACAATTTATTAGGCTGAGTCTGCCAGTTCTCATTTCAACACCTCCCTGTGCTCCTCCACACAGATCTTTCTCAAAGCCAATGGACCCTCTATTGTATAGCAGAAATTCTGGGGTTTAGTGCCTCAAGTGTTCAGCTAAATTCTTGGTTTATTATCATTTCATCCCAAAATATCCACATTCTCAACACACCATGCCCGGACCTTGCACAAATTACCATTTACAAAGTTCAGGTGCCCATTGCAGTGGACTCAGGAGTGTTTGTAGAGCTCAGGAGGGTGCAGGTGGTGGGACTGACTGTGGCACTGAAACAGCCCTGGCAGGTGACATCAGCTTTGCTGCAGTGGGGCTGCCAATTACCTGCAGTTTGGGTCCAAGGCTCTTGGTCTGGGACACCAGGATGGGATCATCGTAACCAGATGCCTTCAGGTCAAAGAAAGCAGCAAAGCCTCCTCCTTCTGATCGACTTCCTGCCAAGTACAAACATGGCAAGGATCAGATTTATGGGAAATAAAAAGACCCAAAAACTCTCACCAAGACAAGAACTGTAAATTATCACAGAATCCCAGGATCCCTGAGGCTGGAAAAGCCCTCCCAGCCCAGCCAGGCCCAGCTGTGCCCCATGCCCACCTTGTCCCCAGCCCAGAGCACTGAGTGCCACCTCCAGCCCTTCCTGGGACACCTCCAGGGATGGGCACTCCAAACCTCCCTGGGCAGCCCCTGCCAAGGCCTGAGCTCCCTTTCCATGGGGAAATTCCTGCTGCTGTCCACCCTGAGGCTGCCCTGGCCCAGCCTGAGGCCGTTCCCTCTCCTCCTGTCCCTGTTCCCTGGCAGCAGAGCCCGACCCCCCCGGCTGCCCCCTCCTGTCAGGGACTTGTGCAGAGCCACAAGGTCCCCCCTGAGCCTGCTCCTCTGCAGGGTTTCTATTACTAATATTGTATTTATTTATTTATTTATGGTATTCCCATTATATTCCTCTCCATTCTGCACCTCTAGGAAGCACAATCACCTCCATGGCAAGGCAGGCATTTCTTAATTAACCATAAGAAGAGTGACAAGAAAGAAATGAATTTTCTTTCTTTGTGCTGATCCCAGCCCAGTTTCCCAAGCTCAGTTTTAATGCCACAAGAGCATTGCCCACCTCTCAGGGAGAAAAGAACCAATATTCTGAGGGGACTCCCAGATTGTTCGCAGTCCTACCTGCCCTGGTGCCTTTCACAGCTGATGTTGGGGGCAGATGACTCAAAGCGTCCCTGGTTACAGCTCCCACGTGTCTGTCCTTGTACATCAGGGCCCTGTGGGGAGGGAAGGACGTGCTGGCAGCAGCAGTGACCCATCAGAGATGGCCCAGATGTGAGGGGCAGGAAGGAACATCTGGGCTGGCCCCGTGCTCACGTACAGGGGCTGTTGGAGCAGCCGCAGGCCCCGGTGCCCGATGTCCCTCCTGAACGTGGCCCCCTGGAAGTGGATGGTGGCCACGCCCCTGTTGGCTTCTCCCAGAGCTTCCATCAGGTCCTGCTTGACAGCAGTGACGGACAGGACTCTGCCACCACTGGTCACCACCCTGCCATCCTTCAGCGCTGTGCCCCCATGGAACACCTGCAGCCCCAACTCCTTGGCTTGCAGAAGCCCTGCAAAAACAAAAGGAATCCTCTGGGGATTTTGAATCACATTCTCTGCTGACAATCACAGAATCAAGGTGGGCAGAGCCCTCCAGGATCACCCAGTGCCACCCCAGCAGCACCAGCAGCACCCCAAAGCCTGTCCCCAAGGGCCACATCCAGACTCCTCCTGAGCACTCCCAGAGACAGTGACTCCAGCACTCCCTGGGCAGCTCATCCCAAGGCCTCACCACTCTGGCAGGGAAAAATTGTTTCCAATCTCCACCCTGAGCCTCCCCTGGTGCCATTTGAGGCCATTTCCTCTCCTCCTTTCCCTTGGCACACGGCAGCAGAGCCCGATCCCCCCTCACTGCCCCTCCTGGCAGGGACTTGTGGGGAGCAGTGAGGTCCCCCCAAGCCTCCTCTGCTCCAGGCTGAGCCCCTCATCTCCCTCAGGTGCTCCTCCTAGGATGGTTTTTCCAGATCCTTCCCCAGCTCCAGTCCCTTGTGTGGATAAAACACTGAATATTGAAGTCCTTTTATCAGGCAAGGGAGAAAAAGAATAAAGGTTCCCAACTTCCTTTCTTCTGAGAAACAGCATCACCAGTGAAGGGCAACCCACTGCACTGGCCCCAGGAATCCTCTTCTGAGCCATCCAGTAAAACATCATGAAATTCCAAACTGGATTGGGCTGGAAAGTACCTTAAAGCCCATCCAGTGCCACCCCTGCCATGGCAGGGACACCTCCCACTGGCCCAGGCTGCTCCAAGCCCCAGTGTCCAGCCTGGCCTTGAGCACTGCCAGGGATCCAGGGGCAGCCCCAGCTGCTCTGGGCACCCTGTGCCAGGGCCTGCCCACCCTCCCAGGGAACAATTCCTGCCCAAACTCCCATCCAGCCCTGCCCTCTGGCACTGGGAAGCCATTCCCTGGCTCCTGGCCCTCCATGCCTTGGGAATTGTCTCTCTCCAGCTTTCCTGCAGCTCCTTCAGGCCCTGCAAGGCCACACTGAGCTCAGCCCAAAGCTTCTCCTCTCCAGGCTGAACAATCCCAGCTCTCGCAGCCTTTCCTCCCAGCAGAGCTGCTCCATTCCTCTGCTCATCCTGGTGCCTCCTCTGGCCTCTCTCCTACATGTCCATGGATCTGGGGCAGCCCAAACATAAACAAAGAAATCACACAGGAACAGAAATAAGGGATCCAGAAGCCACCAGAGGACATATCCCTACCCTGTGCCAGGAAAGCTGTGCTCTCTCTGGGAACTGGGAATAATCTGTGCAGGGCTTTCCTATAGGAAATCACAATCCACAGCCATTTCCTGTCTGGATTCTCCCCTCTCCCTAACATTAAACCATCAATGCTGATGTTACCTCAGCACTCCCCCACTATTCCCTCCTGCCCACTCAACACAATTCCCTACAAACACGTGGAGCTGGTACCCCACAAACACTCACAGGTCTGACACAGGGAAGCAAAACTGTTCAGGGTTTTGGGGTTTTTTTCAGATTCCTGTTTGGAGGGGAGGATAAGGGAAGAGGAGGAACTGCTGCCACCACCTGGGAAAATGAAAACCAAGCAGAGTTTTCTCCTTGCCACGGACTCAAGGGATTCTGATATATCCAATACCCAAATGGATATTGATATCTAAATGAATGTTGAATGCCTGTATGAATCCTGAATATCTATGTCTAAAATCTAAGTTAATATTGAATACCTATATGAATATTGACCACCTATATCTAATATCTGAGTTAATATTGAACACCTATATCTAATATCTAAGTTAATCTTGAATACCCATATGAATATTGAATATCTAGCTCTAAAATCTAAGTTAATATTGAATACCTATATGAATATTGAATATCTATCTCTAATATATAAGTTAATATTGAATACCTATATGAATATTGAACACCTATATCTAATATCTGAGTTAATATTGAACACCTATATCTAATATCTAAGTTAATCTTGAATACCCATATGAATATTGAATATCTAGCTCTAAAATCTAAGTTAATATTGAATACCTATATGAATATTGAATATCTATCTCTAATATATAAGTTAATATTGAATACCTATATGAATATTGAACACCTATATCTAATATCTGAGTTAATATTGAACACCTATATCTAATATCTAAGTTAATATTGAATACCTATATGAATATTGAACACCTATATCTAGTATCTAAGTTAATCTTGAATACCTGTGTGAATACCGAATATCCCTGTGCCCACCTTCCCCAGCCCCTGGGGCCCTGTGAGGAAGGTGCCCCACTCTGGTGATCCCAGGGCAGATGGAGGAGGCTGCAGCGCTCCTGTTTCAAAGGTCACAGCCCCTCAGGTCCCACCCTGTCCCTCAGGTCGGGCTCTGGCTGAGTCCACGTGGCCTCCTGGCCCCAGGCAGGAAAGGCAGGCTGTGCTGCCAGCACTGCCTCAGGCTCCTGGCACTCTGTGCCAGTGCTCCCCATGGCCAGGGCACAGCTGCTGCAGGATGACACAGTTCCATCCTTCCCCATCACCTCCTTGTCACAGCAGCAGCAGCAGCAGCTGAGAGCAGATTTAACGCTGCAGGTGAGAGATCTCAGTGAGGAGCATTCCTGCCCCAAGGACCAGGAGCAAGGAGCAAGGCAGGCTCAGAGGGGGATCCAGGGGAGCTGTACAGACCTCTGGGAGCAGAGGGAGATCCAAACCCACGGAAGGACTAGGCTGTAATTAAATAGCGAACAACCTGCCAGAGTTACCTGTTACCTCCATGCCTTTGTCACAGTCTCCTGGGTATCCTGGGCTGGCCATGACCACACACACAGCAGTTCTGTTCTCTGACCAGGCTGGCATGGAGCTGCAGAGTTTGCCATCAATTGTTGCCTGAATCACTTCATAAAAATCATTTTTAAGCAGAGGGAGAATTACCTGTAGAAAGTTTTCAGAGTGATGGACGTTAACTTTTATTTTGCTGGCTTGCTGAAATTCACCTTAGGGAAAATTCAATTGGTGGAATAAAACCTGTGTATGCCAAGCCAGTAGATTTGGAAACTCTGGGTGAGCATTCCATTTGCAGCATCTTTTGGCACCAGTCATTAATTTAGAAACACAAGGTGTGAGCTTATGTAGAAGGAACATGAATTTAGGCCCCTCCCATTCTGCTTCTATCCAGAACCACAGAATCTGAGGGACAGTGTTTTAACTTAAAACCTTTAACTAATAATTCACAGGAGCTGATGAGCCAAAATTTTAAGTTACCTCAGACATTGTCTAAGATGTCCACATCCAGATCTTTCCCTAGAAATAAACTACAACAGTAAGAGGTAAAAGAATGGAGCATCTTTAATTTTCCAGTGTGTTTCACTCACCTGGCACTGGGGATCCCCAAACTGGCATTTAAAGTTTAAAATCTTCACCCCCTCTTTGGTCAGCATCAAACCTGTTTGCAGCACACCTGGACACAAAGAGCACAGCCAAGCAAATGAACTAAAACATTTCTTTCTTTCTTTCAAGAACTTCTTTAAATTAAACAGAGCATTTTGGAGTTTGGGATTCATTTCTGCAAATCAGAAGGCATTAGGAGCAAGGGTCCTGCAAGCACTTAGATGCAAGTCATAATAATTCCTCAATACCTGCAAAAGTGAGAAGCAGCCACCTGAGAACAGGGCACCACATTTCAAACCCCACAAAGCAAAGGTTCTCTGGCATCCTGCACCCAACTCCGTTCTTACTCAGCTCCCACTCCACTCTTACTCAGGCATTGTAAAAAAAGGCCCCAAAAAGCAGAAACTAAAGATGTGGGTTGGATCCCAGCTCTTAGAGGTCTGAGATCTCTTCAGTCCAACAGCAGCCCTTGGCATTATGTGACACCTGTGGGCATCACCTGCCTTTTCCAAAATAGCCTCTGGATAAAGACCTGAAGAAAATGGACATTGTTGTATGTAGGAGTGAGCAGTACAGCAGGACTGAAGTATCTGTTATGCCCTGAACTGCAAATAAATCTGTTTTATTTAAAAATATTTAATAAAATCATTGTGCTTTAAGGAGAAAAGACCAAAGTTCTCTCCCAAACAAAGAGCTGTGAACCAAATGAGTGAGGCTTAACATTGCATGAAAAATGAGCTGCTGCTGGGTTTTTTTATACAAATAGCATCTGGAACTCAGAAGCAGCCTCTGACAATGGAACTGACCTGGATAGGGGCTTACCTTGGCTTTCAGGTGCTCACTCACCTACATAGGCTGCTCCTTCTTGTCTCATGCTGTCCACGACGTGCTGGAGGATTGCACCCCTGATTTGCTCTAGAAGAGCTTCGGGAACCTGACAACCAAATCAAACCCACTGAGGCAGTGCTGGCATCTGCTGGCCTTGCTGGGAGGCCTGGAGTGAGCAGATGCCTGAGCTCTTTGCTGCTGTCCCAGCCCAACCCTTCTCCTTCCCTCGGGGTGCTGCTGCCTGGAGGATGGAAATTCCACTCCTCTGCCTCCCGAGGTGGTTTGGGTGGTTTGTAAGGAGGTCTGGGACTGGCAGCCTGGGCTGAACGCAGTCAGAGTGTTTCTGTCCTTGGACAAACCCACACTGATGTGTTGGAGCAGCTTATTTAGAGCAGTGCTTTAAGAACCAACAAGAACCCCCAGGTTATGTTCACAGCACAAAGGTCCCAGGCACACAGGGAATTCTGCAGGGGTTTTTGGCGTGATGTGAATGGGAGCAGAGGAACGCCAAGTTTAGGAGTAAGGGAAGAGGTAAAGGAGAGCTGCTCCAGAGAACAGGGGCTGATTAAACTCCAAAGAATGCCTGTTAAGGTTTGAGCCTTGGAATCCACTCCAGGAGACACCGGGATGGCAGCAGAGGGGGCCCTAAAGGGGCTGTGCTGAGCAGAGGCTGGGGGGCAGCAGGGGCCGTACCTGAGGCACGGGGCAATAGGCTCCCATCCCGGCAGTGCTGGGGCCCTGGTCCCCGTCCAGCAGCCGCTTGTGGGGCTGAGCCGGGGGCATGGAGGCCACGGTGACACCGTCGGTGAAACAGGAGCACTGCGGGGAGAGACACGGGCACAGCGGTGACAGCGGTGACAGCACCCACAATGGCCACAAGAGGCCACAATGGCCACCAGAGGCCACAATGGCCTGGCCCAAGGGACAGCACTGCTGGGCACAGGCTGACGCTCAGTTCTGCTGGGAAATGTAGGAGTTGCAGAAGCCCAGACTGCAAGGGACACTAAAGCCCATCCAGCCCCACCCCTGCCATGGCAGGGACACCTCCCACTGTCCCAGGCTGCTCCCAGCCCCAATGTCCAGCCTGGCCTTGGACACTGCCAGGGATCCAGGGGCAGCCCCAGCTGCTCTGGGCACCCTGTGCCAGGGCCTGCCCACCCTCTGAGTAAAGAATCCATTTATTTCTGCTACAAGCTCATTGGCCTGAGGGAATCATTGTTTCTTTCTCATGTTTAAATAACCAAGAAAAATGGTGGCTCTCATTACAATTCCCTTTTGATGAATCCGATTTTGACCTGTCAGTCGCATGGACACACACCAGTCCTCTGGCATGTGAATAGTCTAAAAGAGGCACTAAATATTAGCACAAAGTTATTGATGTAATAAGAATTACCAAGGCAAAGTCCATAAAAACATGTTTTGGGTCACTTTAGGGAAAAAAAAAATCATTTCCCCCCTAAAATAATCACCATAAAAGCAATATCATTGTTAATGTAGAAGAAAAATCTACTAACAATATGCATTGATTAGCACGATACAGGGCTTAGATTGCATGTTATATATATGCAATATATTTATATTTCTCAAAGTGCAAATAAACAAAAAAAACCCATTTGAAATTTGAAACAATAAACTTGGGTGTGTCTGCAGAAGCACAGCAATAATGCCAAAGAGTAAAAGCACAACATCACACCATCAATCACATACAGAAAGTTCTTCCCCTTGGAGCAGTTCTTCAATAACAACCATCTCTCCAAACATTCTGTCCTATAAAAAACAAAACAAAGTAAATCCCCATTTAGCAGACATGAATCCACTGCCTAAATCCTCTCTTCATTTTCTTTTAACAGAAAAATCAATGTATGTGGGAAGTGCCAGCTTGCTTAAATGCCAGTGGGGAAGGCCAATGGAATTTCATTTGGACCTAAGAAGGCAACACTGAAATTCTCCTTATCAGGCCTGGGAGACAAGGAAAAATTAAAATTTGGAGAGGCAGGGCAGTGGGACTCAAGGCTGGAACAGGAGTTCAGTCACAAAACCTCCAGGCTCTGCCTGAGGCACACAGGAGGAATCTGAGGAGACCCAGGGAAATTCCTGAGTCGAATGAACAAGTTTCTCCCAAAAACACTTGTCTCCTGTAGCTAGAATTACAAACTCCCAGAGTACAGAACACCAAGACTTGGATTGCCAGGGATTAATTAAGGATTTCTCCACCTGCATAATCTCCTGGACAGCTCTGCAGGCCTCCTCCTTGCTGGCTGCAATGGTCACTTCTTTCCTGGCCGCTGGACCCCGCGCCCGCACCACTCGCGCAGGGAAGTCAGTGCTTTAAGGAAAGCAGAGTGGGGGTCAGGCATCCCTACTGCATCCAGGGGATCCAGGGAAATCAGCAGTTTGCTCCTGAATGCCTCCCACAGCCTCCCTTTTTTCCCCAAGGGATTGAAGAATAACCCATCAGGAAAACACATTCCCTGCTAGCCCGTCCTGTCCTGCAGGCGAAGGACCCGGAGCCCTCTGAGAACAAGAAATGCAGGAATTCTGCTGTTGGTTCTGACACCAACTCAATGGATATCCTTGGATAGGTCACTGAACTTTTAACACCTCCCAGTTTCTTCCCAGGCTGTTATTTTATTCCTGCCATAGGCTTGGAAAGCTGAACTCCTTGGTGATTTGTAGTTTTACAACACCACATTACAGCTCACAATCCCATTAAACACTCGGGGTTGTGAGGTTAAGGCTGAGTCAGGTCTGGCACGTAAAGGATCTGTTAAATCTTATCCCACTCTACCTCCCGAATTTCCCCACTTAGTCTGAAACACAAACTAAATCCAGACATTAAAAAAGAACAGAGCATCACCATGTTAATTAATGAATTTTAACTTTACCCAGTCACCGTCTGGCTCGTGAACAGCCAAACAAAACATTTTTTGAAGGGCTGATTCTGCACACAGATTTCCTGTTTCCTGAAAGAACACCTTCCTCTCCTTCCCACACTATGATTTCCATTAGGTTACAGCTCACCCCCAGTTTATACCCAGGCAGGCTCACACCAGGCTCCCTTCCTCCCCATCTTGCTGTGCAGACCTGGGACAGTTTTCCCTTTGGAGCCTTGCGCTTGCTGACAGGCAGAGAAGGTGTTGGCCTTGTCTCCATGGGGCAGCAACACAAACTGGACATTGTTACAGAGCGAGACCAGGGAAAAGGTTGGTTTTAATCAGAAAAACCCTGCAGGTTCCATGAGTTTATCCCACACGGAACACTTGCCAGCAAAGACAGGGAGCCTGGGAACACAACCCACAGGCACAGAAATGGAACCATTTTCTTTAGTTATGAATATTTGACCAGAACCTTCCAAATCACCATCAGAGAGCATTTTGCTGTATCTGTCTGGGTAGAAATGATAATTAACCCTTAATTAACAGAAAGATTCATTGAAATATTTTTCTCCATTATAATTTTTTGTCTTTTAAATGGCTTATTGAGCATCCTGAAGGAGCAGATGGAAAGAAAGAAGAGCTGGGATCTCAGAACAGAAAAATCAACCTGCTGCAGTTCACAGAATCATGGAATCATGGAATGTGTATGTTGGAAGGACCTTAAAGCCCATCCAGCCCCACCCCTGCCATGGGCAGGGACACCTCCCACTGTCCCAGGCTGCTCCAAGCCCCAATGTCCAGCCTGGCCTTGGGCACTGCCAGGGATCCAGGGGCAGCCCCAGCTGCTCTGGGCACCCTGTGCCAGGGCCTGCCCACCCTCCCAGGGAACAATTCCTGCCCAATCTCCCATCCAGCCCTGCCCTCTGGCACTGGGAAGCCATTCCCTGGCTCCTGGCCCTCCATGCCTTGTCCCCAGTCCCTCTGCAGCTCTCCTGGAGCCCCTTTAGGCCCTGCAAGGGGCTCTGAGCTCTCCCTGGATCCTTCTCTTCCCCAGGTGAGCACCCCCAGCTCTCCCAGCCTGGCTCCAGAGCAGAGGGGCTCCAGCAGCTCCACACCTGCACCTTCATTACCTGTCTCTAATTACAGAGCTCATTAATTCAGCACCTTCTGCAGAAGAACAAGAGCTGAGAAGTTCCCGAGCCCTAAGTGAAGGCTACAGGCACAAGTGACTCTCAGAGGAGCCCCAGTGGCAGCACATTTACCTGATGATGAACCTACAGGCTTCCTGCGGGTTGCTGAAGGCTTTCCAGCGGGCCGTGGCGATCCCGTGCCGATCCAGGAAGGCTTTGCTGGAGCTGCTGTTGGAGGCCAGCTGGGCTGCCCTGGCAGAGGGCCCAAAGCACCGAACTCCTGCTGCCCTCAGGTCATCAACAATCCCTGATCACAGAAATAGCACAAGCACCAAGGGGGCTCCTTGGGGACATCGAGCCATTGACTAAAGGAAATTCCCATCACACCTTTGTTATGCTTTCCTTTGTCTCAGATAATTCATTCATCCTTAAAACGAGGTTCTGAATATCCACCGACCCTTCTCAGCCTGCAGTTTTAAGGCTCTTTAGTTACTAAGCGCTCTCACAGTTACCCTCCCCTCCCCATTTTAAAGCAGAATTCAAGGTGCCGATTTTTTCTGTCAACCTAATTATATTATTTGATATTATTATATTATATTATTATATTATGTTTATCACATTATAATATTTTCATCTCGTTTTTACACTTTTTTTTTGGTCAACTTAGGTTTATTTAAGTCTTTGATTAACTTACCAGCTGCCAAAAGAGCTTCTGGGCCAACTAACACAAGCCCAATGTTATGATCTTTGCAGAACTGGGTAACAATAGTGTGATTGCTCACTAATACAGCTGAAAAGGAAAGATAATTAAATGATCACTGTAAAGCCTAAAAAGGAACAGGAGATGAGAATATCTTTTTTCCATCTCCCTAAAAGTGTGATTAAAATCATGAAAGAGCCCACAAAGGGCAAATTGAAACATCAATGTGATAATAACAGAGTCCAAAAGGAACAGGGAACAACTCCAATTTGCACTACTCTTTTTAATACACATCTCCTAACTGATTTATTTGCCACATGTAATCAAGATATATTATTAAAAGCTGTTTATCACAACAATAACAAGTTTGAAAAATAAAACTTGAAGTTTGGAAAGAAACTCAATTTCAACAGCTGAGTAGAGATTTATTCAAAGCATTGGATGATGTAGCTAAATTTAGCTGAGCAGCCTGGGCAGACATAGAGATGTTTCTATTCAGAATTAAGAACTTTGGGCCCTCTGTTCCCGGGTTAAATTTCACTGGAATTGATCACTGAATTCAAGCACAAAAGTGGAAGAGATGAGGTTTAGAAATACGGTCTCGTATGAGCCTCGCTAGTTTAAGAAGCAAGGCTAAAAATAAATAGAGCAGGGAGTTTTAGGAGGCAGCTCTGAAATCCAGAAACAAAACACACAATAAAAAATAAATCTGCGCCTTCAGTCATTTGTGGCACCAGTAAAAGAAGAGCAACTGCTACCTCCCCAGTGGGTTTGTCTCAGTTGCTGCAGCACTGGTTGCTCGGCCCAGGATTAGAACCCGCCCTTTTTACCTGAATTGGAGATTTTTCCATTGTCAGCTGTCCCTGCATTTCCCGGGGCCACAAACACGTGTTTCACGTGTGGGGACTGGGCCAGCTTCCAGGCCAGGGCGTGTTCTCTGCCTCCGCTGCCGATCACCAGCACCCGCTCAGCCATGGGCCCCTGGGAAGCACAGGCAGCCCCTGGAGCACCACCGACTTCACAAACCCGGGCCAAAAGAAGCAACAACAGAGGAATTCCATCTCACTGCTACAGCTTTTAAGTAATATTAACCCAGTTTGTGTCAGAAAGGTGCTTGTAGGCTACGGGTCACGGTGGCTGTGCCAGCAGTGCCACTGGATGGACGCATCGGTCACATCTGGTTTAAATACTGACAACAAATCCACTGGGAATTGTCCCCACTTGTTCCAGCAGAGTCAAGATTTCATTTCTTAAGCACCCACAGACATGAAGTAATCTTGCCTTGAGTATGTCTCATCAGGTTCTTTGCACAACTACGCAGGACAGGACTAAAAGTGTCATACAAATGCTCTAGAAAAATATTTTTATATCTTCTATATGTTATGGATGTATTTATTTCTATACAAATATACAATTATATAAACGAATTAAATGAAATTATAATAAACAATAATCAAATATATACAACAGAATGAAGTCATACATATATTGTTATAAATAAAGTATGTAATTCGTGCTATTATGTATAAAACTGGAATGTAATCAGACCCTACAGAGACCGATATTTTGGTCGCATAATAAATGTCATTTCTTTATAAATTTTGATTGGGCAATTTGGTTTATCATATATATCATATATAATCATATGTATCATACGTATATAATATATGTCATATATAGCTCATCGATAACGAATAAATATATAATAAATATACAAAAATGAAAATTTAATTATTTAACTCCTTTATATTTAATAAATATATTTGAGTCTGAATGCTGTGGTTGGTCTAGAAGCTTTTAAGAGTGCAGACATTCTCGGCAGTAAATGGCAAAGGCAGATTTCAGGACAGACTTTATACACTGACAATTGCTAGGAGGACACTTCAGCAGAGCAGCACATTCAGTAAAAAGACAACTGTTCATCTCACTGACACTGACATTTCAAGCAGTTCCTCAGCAATATTTCCCGGCAGATTTGTTTTGCTTTATTTCAGATATGTTATCATAGGTCATATCTGCAAACTTAATTTCTCCCTGTGTGCTGAATGTGGACAAATGTCAGAGAGAAATATCCACCCCAGAGCGTGACCTTTAAGGGAGGTGCTAATGGAGAAACCAGTCCTTACCCAGGAGAGAGATCATAAATTAAAGATACCACAGACACCAGCAAGTTCCGCTGCGCTCTCCTGAGGAATCACAACCTCTGGGTTTAATTCATTGCGTAGCTTCCAAAGGCAAACGGGAGCTAAATGGTGACACTGAGGGAGAACATTCCAGGCAAGATGTTCATAGAACTGTGATACATCAAGAATCACGCTTGGGGATCCTGAGACAGGATTCCACCACCTTAACCCACTACAAAATCCAATTTAACTCTGTCTATTTCATCATTCTTGAATTGCCCAAGTACGATGTCAGGAATTCTCACAGCCCAGCCCTGAGAACTGCAGAATTTTGGGAGTTATTTGATTTTCAATTTTAGCTGTTGTGCTCTAGGTGTACAAACACAGAGCATGTGCTTAATGCTCTACCAGGGACAGATTTCCTTGCAAAAGACTTTTCTTAGGCATCACGTTGGGTAACAATCCAGAGTGTCAGGCTTTATCCTTCCTTTTGTCACTGCCTGACAAATAATCGCTGGAAGTGGCTGTGAAGGTGAAGATAATGAGTCACAACTGCTCTGTCTCTAACAAAAGCACCGACGTTCCCTTCGAGGCTCCAATACGGTGCAACAGTCATCAATAAAAAGGAAAGTGGTTTTAAAAGCAATTCCACACACCACACCCCCCCCCCCCGCCAATAATTTCACAATTCCATAAGTTTTCTAAAGCAGAATGAATTAAAGTTCTGAACTGGGAAGAAGAGTGAAAGTGGGCAGTGCCCCCAGTACTTTGGGAAAAATCCACTTTTCCATTCCACCTCCCAGTGAGGACACTAAGAATGTTTTTTGCAAAGCCAAGCAAAAGCGTGCTGGAAGAGAGGAAATTTGGTGAATCAGTTGGTCCAGGAGGGAAGGCTGAAGAGAGGGACAGAGCATGCTGGAAGGATAGTTGGTCCTGGAGGAAACGCTGTGGAGAGGGACATCTCACTGGAATTATTTTCCCTTACCGTGTCAGACCCTGCTGTTTGCTTGCACAAAAGGCTAAGAAGTCCTCCAGAAGGATCTTCCTCCAGTTCCTGCTTCAGATCCAAATGATTTCTGATCTCCTAAAGCCAAGGATAAGGAAGTGAAAGAGGCAGCCAGACCTGCAGCTGCCCTGTCCCCCTTGATCCTCCACCCTCACCGGCGGATGACCAGCAGCATCCCCTCAGTGCCTCCCACCCTTCAAGTCCTCCCCACACCCTCAACACCGTGGATCCTCCTCCTCTGTCTCCGTCTTCCTTCGTTAACAGCACAAATAGCTCCTCCCAACAGACCGTCTGACCATGGAAATAGGATTCAACTCTAGGGAAAAAATACAACCCCGCTACAATGTGTCACAAAGCTGCGCTCCTCACTCAGATCCCATGCCAGAGCAACTTTATATCCCCTGCCAGGGGAAGGACCTCAGAGATGGAGACAAAGCACAACTGGTACAGTGTCCAGCTCCACAGAAACACTCCAGCCAAACCTGCACACACAGACCTGTTATTTCTCACGGAACACAGCTTGAAATGTATAAATAAAGGTTATTTTACTATCCAGCACACACTGGAATGTGCCCCCCCCCCTTCATTACAGCCCTTTTTACCTTTACAAATTCAATACAAGCAGTGCCAGAAGTACAACACACATAAGAACTGTTACTTTATTCTCCAGTGATTCCTACTCCATCATCTTGGACAGCCAAATCCATCCAGGATAGACTGAATTCCTCTGGTTAACATCTGGCAAGCTGCAACGTTCCCAGCCTTTCCTTCTCCCGGGGACAGGGACAGCAGCCAGGGAGCGGCTGGAGCTGGGCCAGGGCAGGCTCAGGCTGAGAGCAGGGAAAGGTTCTTCCCCCAGAGGCTGCTGGGCACTGCCCAGGCTCCCCAGGGAATGGGCACGGCCCCGAGGCTGCCAGAGCTCCAGGAGCGTCTGGACAGCGCTGCCAGGGATGCCCAGGGTGGGATTGGTGGGGGGTCTGGGCAGGGCCAGGGGTGGGACTGGGTGATCCCTGGGGGTCCCTTCCAGCAGAGCAGATTCCATGGTTCCATGATTTTTTATGCTGCCAGCCCCCGCCTTGCTCCCGATGTGGACCAGGCACAGACAAGCGCAATGTAAGAAGCAGCAGCTTTTATTAACATGTTGTGATCCCCCACCCCTAAGGGGAGGGAAGCACCCAAGAATCGTAAATGCTCAGGGATGAAAGGAGCGATAAAAGCTGGAGTGTCCACAAAAAAATCAACACTCTTACTTTTATTAATATATGAATATTTCATTAATTTTACTTATTTCTACACAACTGCTACACTAGTCCCTGACCTACAATGAAAACACGTGGCAGTGAGTTTGGGATTGAAATAAAAGAAATTCAGCCAAATTAAATTTAATAAAGAAATAGATTTTATTCCGCACCCGAAAGATCGGTCACGCAGAAAGCCACGATCGGAAGAAGGTCAGCCCCGAGCCCGGGATGGGAGCTGGGTGAACACAGATCCGACCTCTGTCGTGTCAGATCCCCAAGTTCACGGGTGCTGCTTCCGCTGGTTCCTTCTTATACAGTTCTTGGGCAGAGTCCGAATTAGTTCTGTTCTTCCCGCAGTTTAGCACATCCATGAAGTTTTCTTGTCCCGAAGTTGGGCTGCACAAAGCATTTCCTGGGTCTGATGAATTGTCCATTTTCGGTGATGAATTTGTCTGTCTTCGATTCCTGGAGCCCTCAATGGAGTTCCCGGACTGGAGCCCTCAGTGGAGTTCCCGGAATGTCCAATTCCTTATGGGCTGAGAGGTAGAGATCAGAAGACAGCGATGAAGCCATCATAGTGTCAATGTCCCGGTGATAAGATCCAACCCTGCCTGGGGTGGAATCCTCACCTATTGATTACATCTGTGCTGAAAGAACTTCCTTTTCAACTGCTGCAGTGTTGTAAAATTTTCCTCTCAGCCAGGCTGGTGGGGGGGCTTTGAAACTCTGGCTCTGTATCGTTTAATTACAGTTAATTTTTATACATAACAGCACGAACTATCGACTTAATTTATAACAGGGTAAAGGGAAAGGATGAAAGGGAAGAGACAAAGGAAGGGGTGAATTAAAGAGGGGCAGAGAGAGAGAAAGGAAGACAAGAAAAGAGGGAGAAAAAGAGATGATGGCTCCTGGTTCCAGTGTGGTCCTGGCTGACAGGAGGTCCCCCTTGTTCCCAGCATGGTTCCACATGAGAGGACGTCATTCCTGGTTCTGATGCCTTTTCCTGGTCTTAAAATCAAGAGTGAGACACGGTTAGAAGGGAAAAAGGGATTTTACCTTGGTATCTCTTTTAAGGATCCTTAGGTGCACTACGTGCAGTTTGAATGCACCTCCATGCGCACCGCAATGCCCACCCCAAAAGATCTGGTGTAGCATTATAGGTCTTACTAATTACTAATCTATCAAAAATTCCCCAAGGAGAGGCTCGAATGAGCTCCCGCTCCCCAAGAAACCTTCCCCTGGATGCTTCTATCTTAGTTTACAAAATGTGTTCTGGAGAGGACCTTGGGGTCTGGGGCACACTGACCCCTAACTACGAAGCTTCTAAAATGTTTCATCTCCCAGCTTAACGAACAAGGCCAAGAATGTAGGCAAAAAGCACTGAGAATACAGGAGCTGTAAAAAGCTGTAACAGGGGTATAAAAGAAAAGACAAAAATATTCACGGCACCAGTTCAGCGTGGTTCCAGCTGAGGGGACGTCACTGCTGGTTCCAGCGTGGTTCCAGCTGAGGGGATGTCACTGCTGGTTCCAGCGTGGTTCCAGCTGAGGGGACGTCACTGCTGGTTCCAGCGTGGTTCCAGATGAGGGGATGTCACTCTGGGTTCCAGCCACAGTCCAGCTGTTGGGATGTCCAGGGTCACAGGCTTGGTGGGGGTACCCTTTTCTGGACTGGGTTCCCCACCCTGCAATGGGTTTCTCACCTCTGTGCAAATGGGGTCTCTTGCACAGTCCATTCTTTCAGACCCTTCTGGGAAAGGGTCGGTGGCCTTGGGGGTCTTTGGTGCTCCTGGTCCCCCCCTACGATCCGTGGCCACTTGTTGGCCCGATTCCTGCACTTGCTGTGCTGGGCTGTGCTGATCTCCAGGAACCACAACTGGGACGTTTGTCCCACCCAAGGGCTGCTCTGCCTCCACCTCCAGGCCCGGCCTGGCGCTGGCGTGGGCGCTACTCCTCCGGCTGTGGCGCCAGGCAGGGACACCGGAACAGCCTGCGCAGCGCCCGCAGCGCCCGCCTGAAGCGGGAGGGACGTTTCTTGGAGACCTGGCTCTGTGCCTCTGTCACCTCGGGAGCGAGAGGCTCAGGCTCCTCCTCCTCCTCCTCCGCAGCTGCTGGCTTGGCATCCATGTGATGCCCCGGGGCAGGAGAGGTGCTGGGCAGGGCACGGGCTGCCTCTGCTGCCACCTCTGCACCCACATGCCTGGAACAGCTGGGTCCCTCCAGGGAGTCCTCATCATCCATAAGGCCCAAGGGTTCGCTCCAGGTGTCCTGGATGGCATCTTCCCCTTGGGACAGCTCTTGGAAGCCACATTGCCTCCATCTGGAAAGCATGTTGCCACTGACATTGAATGCAAGAGATGACATGGAGTCCAATGGGTCGTGCTGTTGGGCCTCCAACTTGTCCTTCCACCATTTCTGTATGGCCAGTCTTTGGTGTCTCTTAGCTTCCTCATCCTCAAGTCCATAATCATCGGGGAAGTTGGCTTCCAGCCACTTCAGCACCTTCTGATGGCTTGACACCCGCTCCAGTTCTGACAGTTCCAGTGATGAGCTTTGATCTCTCTCCATACCACCGAGCAGGGCCCTCCTCATCTGCTTTTCGCTGTCATGTTCATCCCAGTGGGAGAGCTCTTCATCCTCATGTTCTTCACATTGGGAGAGCTCTTTGTCCTCATGTTCTTCACATTGGGAGAGCTCTTTGTCTTCATCTTCTTCCCACTCGGAGAACTGTTTGTCATTGTCTTCTTCCCATGGGGACATGCCTTGGACATCATAGCCTTCCCCAAAAAGCTCTGTGTCATGATTGTCATCTTCTGGGGAAAACTTCTCATCCTCGTAGTTATCCCCTTGGGACAGCTCTTTGCCACTGTCGCTCTCCCCTTGGGACACCTCTTCTTCATTCTTCTCTTCACCCTGGGACAGCTCCTTGTAACTCCTGTTGTCCCCTTTGGAGAGCTCACTGTCATTTTCCATTGGGGACAGCTCCTTGTCACGGCTGTTTTCCCCTGGGAAGAGCTCGATGGCCCCATCCACTGGGCACAGTGCTGGGTCACTCGGGCTGTCCCCTGGAATGACCTCGATGGCCTCTTCCACTTCGGACAGCTCCTCGTCACTTGTGCTGTCCCCTGGTGAGAGCTCAATGGCCTCTTCCACTGGGGACAGCTCCTCATCACTTGTGCTGTCCTGTGGAATGGCCTCGATGGCCTCTTCCACTTCAGACAGCTCCTGGTCACTCAGGCTGTCCTCTGGAATTACTTCGATGACCTCTTCCACTTCGGACAGGTCCGGGTCACTCAGGCTGTCCTCTGGAATGACCTTGATGACCTCCTCCACTTCGGACAGCTCCTCATCACTTGTGCTGTCCTGTGGAATGGTCTCGATGGCCTCTTCCACTTCAGACAGCTCTGGGTCACTTGTGCTGTCCTCTGGAATGACCTCGATGGCCTCTTCCACTGGGGACAGCTCCTCATCACTCGTGCTGTCCTCTGGAATTACCTCGATGACCTCCTCCACTTCGGACAGCTCCTCATCACTTGTGCTGTCCCCTGGAATGACCTCGATGGCCTCTTCCACTTTGGACAGCTCCTGGTCACTCGGGCTGTCCCCTGGAATGACCTCGATGGCCTCTTCCACTTCAGAGAGCTCCTGGTCACTTGTGCTGTCCCCGGGAAAGATCTCGATGGCCTCTTCCACTGGAGACAGCTGCTCATTACTTGTGCTGTCCCCTGGAATGACCTCTATGGTCTCTTCCACTTCAGATATCTCCATGTCACTTGTGCTGTCATCTGGAGTGACCTTGATGGCCTCCTCCACTGGGGACAGCTCCTCATCAGTCGTGCTGTCCCCTGGGAAGAGCTCGACGTCATCTTGCAGTTCAGACAGTTCTGGGTCAGTGTTGCTGTCCCCTGGGAAGAGCTCGCTGTCATCTTCTACTTCAGACAGCTCCGGGTCAGTGTTGCTGTCCCCTGGGAAGAGCTCGATGTCATCTTCTACTTCAGACAGCTCCTCGTCACTTGTGCTGTCCCCTGGGAAGAGCTCGCTGTCTTCTGTCACTGGGGACAGCTCCTGCTCGCTGCTGTTTTCCCCTTGGGACAGCTCGCTGTCATTTTCCCTTTGGTAATCCTGTTTCTCCAGACCCGTGACAGTGATGCTGCACTCCATGGCAGGAGTCCCCGAGGGAATGGGTGGCACAGGCAGCAGCTGCGAGCTCGGGGACACGCGGGCTGTGCCCTCCTGGGCCACCATGAGCGGGGGCAAGAACACCCTGGGCACGGGGGTGTATAGCTGCCAAGGACAGGGGCTGCGGGGCTGAGGCCCCTTCTCCCCTGCACTCCCCAGCTCTGTGTCCCGGCTCCGAGTGTCCCTGGGGCTCACCAGGCAGGGCCGTGGTGGCAGCGGTGCCAGCTGTGGCAGAGGCAGCAGCGGTGGCAGCGTGTCCCCACCGAGGGACAGGGCCTGGCTCCGGCTGCCCTGCGGCGCTGCCCGCGGCTGCCCGAGCTCCACCTGTGGGACCTTGAGGTGTTGGAGCTTTCTGGGTCCCACCTTTGGCTCCCCGAGGTGCACTGGCGGCAGCTTGATGTGCGTCGGTGAGGAGGAGGCGGCGTGGGACGGAGAGGGCTCCCTTGGCAGAGCAAAGATCCTGACCCTCTCTGTCCACTGGCCTCTCCTTCCTGCCTCATCCCTCACTCCTGGCCTCCTCCGCAGGCTCAGCAGTTGGCCTTGGGCGGGCTTGGAGTTGGGGTTCCCCTTCTCCTTCTCCATGTTCTCAGTAATCTCCTTTGCTCTCTAGAGCAGACGAGCACAGGGAGCTGCTTCCTCCTCAGAGAACGGCGCTCCTGTGATGGGCACCGCAGGGCTCTGCGTCCCTTAGATACCCTCAGCCAGGGCCGGGCTCTCTGATGTCACAAGGGTCTCTGGCCACCACCATGTCCCACATCACAAAGGGCCCTGACACCCCACGCCTGGGTCACAAAGAGCCATCCCCGGCACCCCAAAAACATCGGGGCGGAGAGGAACTGGCTTGGAACAGCCCCGGACTCGTGGCCTTGCGGCCCCTGCTGTGCCCAGAGCCCTGAGCGCCTTTGGCCACGCTCCCACACGACAGCCCCAGCCCCACGCTGCAGAGCCCTGCGTTTGCAGGCTGCGCTGTGCAGGGCCCGAGGAATTGGCCGCACGGACGTGCCAGGGACTCGTGGGCAGCGGCTCCGCGTCCCGCGGGAGGCCGGGGACCAGGGCTGTCCCTCAGGGCTCTGCCTGGGCCCCGGGGCTCGCCAGCGCCTTTAGCAATGGCACCCGGCGGCTCCGAGCGCGCCCTCGGCGCCTTTGCAGGGGACGGGAAGCTGAGCGGGGCAGGGGCACCGCGCAAGGACGGGGCCATCCACAGGCACCCGGGCCAGCTTGATGTTATAAATAAAGTATGTAATTCGTGCTATTATGTATAAAACTGGAATGTAATCAGACCATGTAGAGACAGAGTTTCAAAATCCCTCCACCAGCGTGGCTGAGAGAAAAATTTCTCAACACTAAAAGAAGTTCTCTCACAGTGAATGGATTCCACCTCGGTAGGGTTAGATCTTATCACCGGGACATTTGCACCATGATGATTTGATTACCACCTTCTGATATCTACATCTCATCTGATAAGGAATCGGACATTCCGGGAACTAAAAATAACTGTTCCAGGAACCAGAGATGGCCCATCCATCACCAGAGATGGCCCTTCCATCGCCAGAAATGGCCCACTCATCACCCAGGATGGACAATTGATCAGACCCAGGAAAGGCTTTGGGCAGCCCAACCCCGGGACAAGAAAACTTCAGGAATATGCTAAAATTACAAGAAGAATAGAATTAATTCGGACTCTGCCCAAAAACTGTATAAGAAGGGACCAGCCGAAGCAGCACCCGTGAACTTGGGAGGTCTGGTGCGATAGAGATCAGATCTGTGCGTGTTCACCCAGCTCCGACCCCGGGCTCCGAGCTGCTTTCCTCGATCCTGGCTTTCTGTGTGACCGATCTTTCGGCCGCAGAATAACATCTATTTCTTTGTTAAATTTAATTTGGCTGAATTTCTTCACGTCATTGAGAAGTGGGAGCACGAGAAGCTCGCGCGGTCCCACACGGCCAGGGGCCAGGTGCCGCCCCAGGGCCGGGGCAATGCCTCAGGCAGCGACTCTTGCAGGTCTCCCCTCGCCTGTGCGGCGCCTCGGGGACAGAGCCCGGGGCCGGGGCTCGGGCCCTGCTGCCACCAGGGCGCTGCCGAGCGCTCCCCGCCCGCCGGGGCCGGGCCCGGGCGCTGAGGGAGCGGCGCCGCCATTGCTGCCGCCCTCAGGGGCTCTGAGGGGAGCGCGGCTCCCGCCGGCCCCGCTCCGCCCGCACAGGCAACAGGAACATGAAGCACAAAGCCGGACGGGGCTGGGAATTGTGTCCGTGCGCTTCCAAATGCACACGGACAGCGGCCCCAAGGGCTGGGCTCGGCTGCGGCAGCATCGCCACACGGCTGCCCCAGGCCCTAAAGGCCCTGTGCAGATACCGGCGCCGGGCTGTGCGATGGCACACGAAACACACGGGGTTCCGCCTCTTCGGCAGAAAGAAACGAGTGCTTTAGCCTGTTTGGGAGAGAAAACTACTATCGATGGCACTCCTCTGTTGTACGTGGGCTTCAAAAGCATAACAAATACTAGAAAGTTATAATTAGAAATACATGTGGGTCAAAAGTCAGAGAGAGGTAGTTAGGAGCAGCATCTCTACTGACAAAAGATTTAGTAAAAGAAAAATGATGCTATAAAATACTTACACAGTTTTGTCACTTGTTGGTCTTGTCTTTTTAAACTTTTACATTTGTTTCCTGTGATCTTTACTTTGGAAACATTGAAGCAAAACTGAGCAACATCAGGGAAAAACTCCACAGCTGGGTACAAGGCTTCCGAACCCGTGCGGGGCTCCCGGCCGATTCACGCGCTCCGGACCGTGTGTGCACACGGGCACAAAGCACCTCTCCTTTCGAGCCTGCACTGCAGCACGCAAGGATAAAACCAGAGTCACTCCTGATTTCATCAGCTTGCCGTGCATCATTTATCCAGCACCTCCTCCAGGTCTGGTGAGTGAGAGGAGACAGATCAAGTGTGGTTCTGGATAATCTATTTTGTCTCAAATTTTCCCACTCCTGACACTGCTTTGGAATGCCAACCTGCAGGTGGGACCACACCAGACGTCCCCCAAGCCTCTTGTCTGGGCTGGAGCCCTGCAGGACAGCTCCACCAAGAACAATTTCCCATTGTGCGAGTCTCCTTCGTTGTGGAAAAGAACAAAAGGAGAATTAGGGGTCCCCTTCTCCTCGTCCATCTTCTCAATAATTTCTGTCATCCTCTAGCGCAAACAGATCCAGGGTGCTGTTTCCTCCTGACAGGAAGCAGCTCCCTGGATGCTGTTTACCTCCCACTGGGATATTGGGAACTGTCATCTGCCCCCAGGGAGAGCTCTGCATCCTCATCTTCTTCGCATTGGGAGAGCCCTTTGTCCTCATCTACTTCCCATGGGGACATGTCTTGGACATTATAGTCTTCCCCAAAAGACAGCTCTTTGTCATATTTGCTTTCGTCTTGGGAAAGCTTATTGTCGCTGCTGTTATCCCCTTGGGACAGCTCCTCGTTCCTGTCATTCTCTCCTTGGGACAGCTTTTTCTTTTGTTTGTCTGGGCCCTGGGATGGCTCACAGTCATTCTGCTTTTCCTCTCGGGAGAGCTCAGTGTCATTTTCCTTTTGGAACAGCTTCAAGTCACTCTTGTTATCCCCTTGAGAGAGCTCCTGGGTGTCATCCGCCCCTGGGCACACCTGTTTTTTCTTTAGTTCATCTTCCCACTCTTTGTCCTCTTCCCACTGGAACATTGAAGACAGACACCTCCAGCAGGAAGGCACACGAAGCAGTGTTCTGTAACAGGGATAACCCAAGGACAACACAGGAACAACAACCACTTTGTGCCCTCCTTATTTCATGGAACATTTTCCTGTTTGAAAGAACAGGGGCAGCTCCATGTGCAGCCCAGCCTGACTTTTGTCAGCCCCTGGGTTCACACACAGGGAGATAAAACGTGACCTGTGGAGCTGCAGTGGAACGAACAGGTCTCATTTTGGAGCAGGCACTGCTGGATATCAACCCCTGCTTTGCAGCAATTTGGAAAGCTTGGCAGAGGTGAGACACGTCCTCACTGCTCTCACAGCAAGTACTCCAATCACAGAGCGCAGCATTAACCGGGAGAGGTTTGTCTTTTGTCCCACTCCCTGCTGCCTTGATCCAGAGCTTCCCAGCCCACCTGCACCCTGGTGACCATGCCCAGCTCCACCAGAGCACCTCCCCTCACAGCCCCACCACGGCTTCTTCCCTCCCGTCACGGCTCCCGCCCCTCACGGCTCCCGCCCCTCACGGCTGCGGCGGCGCTCAGGCGCCCCCCGGCGGTGAGCGGGGAGAGGCGAGACCTTCTCCCCGCCTCCTCCCTCACTTCCCTGCCTTTCTCCCCTCTCCCTCTCCCCGCTCCTCTTCCCTACTTCCCTGTCTCCCTCAGTCCCCGTTCCCCCGGCCCTCCCGTCTTGCCCCATTCCTTCTCCTCCTCCATTGTCCTCCCTTTCCCCTCTCTCTCCCCCTCTCCCTCCGTCCTTGAGCGCAGGGTCAAAGCCGCGGCCCGTCCCCTTCTCTTGCCGCCGGCCCCTCCTCTTCCTGCCGGGCGCCGTTCCCGGCCCGTTCCCGAGGCCCGGGCGGCGGCACCAGGTGAGGCAGGGCCGGGCCGGGGTCGCAGGTGCGGGGGCCCTACGGAGCAGGGAGGGCGGGAGAGGGGGCGGCTCCTGGGGGGCCCAATCCGTCCCTCCTTCCCAAATCCCAGCGGTGATCGCTCAGTTCACACTGCCAGAGAGTAACCCCCCCCCCCCTTTCCCAGCCGGCGCCCCCGGGGGCTTGAGGGTTCTACATATGGTTCTTTAATGAACCATATGTTTATTAAAATCGAGGCTACCGAGTTATGAGAAAGTCGCTTTCTGAGCAAAAATTGAATTTAAAAAGATCATTTATTGATACTTCTGTTTAAGTAGTAGTTACACGGGCTTTTATGGCTGTATGAAAATCAGTTGTTATCTCTGTCCATCACCCAGATGGAATGAAATCACTGCATCATAGATAAAAAGTGTTAATGAGCTCCATTATCACAAGCTGATGATCCACCTTACATGGATCAAAGCCAGCTGAAAACATTGAGAATTGATTCACTCCCAAGTACTTGTCCTTTTCCTTCTCTGTGTTAGGGCAGAAGGGCAATTTGGTGTGTGCAGAAGACATAAATGCTGCTTATTCTTTAATTAACCTTGAGGAGTTGATTTGACCTAGTTTTTTGTTTGGAAATGCAGTGAGCAAAAAAGATGTTGCCCTCTGTGAGTCTAGCTCCACTGATCCAGCATTTCCCTAAGGATTCCCATGAATGAAGAGAGGTTGGCTGATGTGTAACTGGTGTGTCCAGTTTGTGTTATATTCTTCCACACTGATTTTACATAAAGACTGACTTTGTCACCTGCTGAGGTGTTGCCTTTGCTGTGTCCCCAGATAACCCAGAATCACTGGAATTGCTGCAGAGGAACATACTGACTGCTATTGATCTATTCTGAGTTCCAGGTTTATGCCCCTGTCTGGCACCAGCGAAGGAGTTTGGCCACTGCTGGGATACAAAGGCTGATCTAAGTGAATCTGTAACCTGAGGGATGATCCAGATGTTGCTGTGAAATACCAAAAATGTGCTGTGATGACCTCCTTTGCAAATGTACCAGGTCGTTAATCTTGAGGCATTGATCCATGGGAGTAGGACATTGAGCTGTTGCTGAATGTAGGTACAGAGGAAAAAGGAGGCATTTGTTTCAGCAGCTATTGCTCAGCATCAACCTTATTTCCAGTTTACACTGGCATGAGTTTGCTGAAAGGCAGTAAAGGCAATACAATAAATAATAAAAAAAATAAAGGCAATAAAAATGCTTCCTGGGAATTCTTCAGTGCAAAACAAACCTGTGTTGTTGTCATACCAGGAAAAAAGTAAATTGTGAATTAAATTTCATTTACATTGTAATACTACTACTTCAATAGTAATTAATTAGAAATGTAAATTAATGGCTTTAAGCTTAAGGAGGGCAGAGCTGGATGGGATATTGGGCAGGAATTGTTCCCTGGGAGGGTGGGCAGGCCCTGGCACAGGGTGCCCAGAGCAGCTGGGGCTGCCCCTGGATCCCTGGCAGTGCCCAAGGCCAGGCTGGACAGTGGGGCTTGGAGCAGCCTGGGACAGTGGGGGGTGTCCCTACCATGGCAGGGGTGGCACTGGGTGGGCTTTAAGGTCCCTTCCAACCCAAAACCCTCTGGGATTCTGTGATTTCAATATTAGTCTATAAAAGAAAAAAATACTGCTGAATTTTAGTAGGGATTTCTTTAATATATCAGGCTAAAGATAAGACTTTTGCCCTGGAAGTTCTTTAAAGAAAAGGGTGTTTAACATGGTTTTTGTACAAATGTGTCTGTAGGTTGTTTATGATGTAGCTGCATCTGAAGAAATCCCCAGTGGCTTTGTGTCATGCTGAGTAACAACATGGGACATGGTTTCATGGGACGGGGAGCCATGATTCCAAGGAAGCTGAAGCCGTTTCTCTGCAGGATGTTGTCGGGTTACAAACCCAAAAATGACATCAAGGACTCTTACAAAATTCTGGGGCTCGAGGAAGGATGTTCCCTCGATGATGTCCGAAACTCCTATCGAAATCTTGCCAAAAAATACCACCCGGACAGCAGCTCCGGCATGGCCGATTCCAAGGCCTTCATAAGGGTGGAGGAGGCCTACAGGGTAGTGCTCAACGACCTGGAAGCCAAACAGATATCGGATCCCGGCGAGGAGGAGGAAGACCAGTTCAAATCCAAATCCCTGCAGCACAGACACTACCTGAGCTTCGAGGGCGTGGGCATCGGCACGCCGAGCCAGAGGGAGAAGCAGTACATGCAGTTCCGCGTGGACCGTGCCACCGAGCAGGTGCTGCAGTACCGGCAGCAGAGGCTCGAGAACCGCTACGCCGGCAGCGACCTGAGCAGAGCCGAGGACGTGAGGCAGAGCAAGAAAGTGAAGATAACTCAGGCGGTGGAACGGCTGGTTGAGGACCTCATCCAGGAATCCATGGCCAAAGGAGACTTTGACAACCTCAGTGGCAAAGGGAAGCCTTTGCAGAAGTTCTCGGACAGTCCCCACATCGACCCCATGACCCACAACCTGAACAGGATCCTCATTGACAATGGGTACCAGCCCGAGTGGATCCTGCTGCAGAAGGAAATCCGGGAGACCATTGAGCTGCTGAGGAAGAGCATCGTGGCCTCCAGGAGGAAGCTCGGGGAGCCGATGACGCTGTCGGAGCAGAAGCAATGGGGTCAGATTTGCGAGCAGTTTGCAGAAGACATCAGGAAATTAAACAAGAGAGTCGACAACTTCAACCTGGTCGTGCCCATTCTGAGCGGGCAAATGGTGCATTTCAGCACGGACAAGGAAATCCTCCGAGCACAAAAGACTTACGAGGCTGTCATGGAAAAGGTTTCTGATTCAGACACGAAGGAAAACGAGGGGGAAGAGGGTAAAAGGTTTGGGTGGAAGTCTTCTCTCTTTAAGTGGTTAAAACTTACACTGAAATAATTTCATACTAACTCCTCTTGTCAAGGTTTTGAATGCACTTTATTAATGAAATGTAGCACTAGACAAATTTCAGGTTCGCTGAAAATGTCAAATCCACACTGTCACCCCACTTAATGGAAATTTGGTTGTGTGATGGACATTTGCATTATAAATAATTGAGTTATTTTTAAATATTATTAAATTAAATGTGCCAGCTTGGGCTGTGGTGGAGTTAATTTTTCTCACAGTTAGTCTGGAGCTGTGTGTTGGATTTGAGCTGGAGGCAGTGCTGCTCATTCCATGTTTTTATTGCTGGGCAGGGCTTGCACAGCACCTTTTTTGCCCCTCACACTTCCCCACCACTGAGCAGCTGCTGGCTGGGTTAAACCACAGCAGCAGCAAATCAGTTCTTCTCTTGCAGGTCATTTTCCTTCTGCTGAAATCCAAATTAATGCTTCACTTCAGCAAAGAGCGTAATCACTTTTACAGTCTCTTATCACTTCAAAGGGGAAACCGAGGCATAAGAAAAACACATTAAAGATAAAGTGGAGGCAAACCTCTTGCTGTGCTCTGATTCACCTTTGCACTCCTATTTAAATACTTAGAGCTCATGAATTTTTGGCAGGTTCTCTGCATGCTTTTTAAAAGCACATTCACCTCTTTAAGGCTAAATTCAGTGGCCTTGAAGGGACGATTCTGGATGTCTGGACTTGGACTGTATACGTGCACAAGTCCATTTTTGCATCTTTAACACAGAAGGAGCAGAAGGAGGTCTTGGAAATTTATTTATTGGTGAACACCCCCTGCCATGGGCAGGGACACCTCCCACTGTCCCAGGCTGCTCCAAGCCCCAGTGTCCGGCCTGGCCTTGGGCACCGCCAGGGATCCAGGGGCAGCCCCAGCTGCTCTGGGCACCCTGTGCCAGGGCCTGCCCACCCTCCCAGGGAACAATTCCTGCCCAATCTCCCATCCAGCCCTGCCCTCTGGCACTGGGAAGCCATTCCCTGGCTCCTGGCCCTCCATGCCTTGTCCCCAGTCCCTCTGCAGCTCTCCTGGAGCCCCTTTAGGCCCTGCAAGGGGCTCTGAGCTCTCCCTGGAGCTTCTCCTCTCCAGGTGAGCACCCCCAGCTCTCCCAGCCTGGCTCCAGCAGCTCTGTGTATGAATGTGTGTTTATTTCCATAATTATTCTTGTTCGTAATGAGAACTTAATTAATGATACTTTTCTGAAGGTCCTTTGACATAATACGCTTGAAAACCCCACATTTTGATTCTCATTACGATCTGCAGGAATTGGATCTGCATTGCTGTTCAGACAATCCAGTGGGAGATTTCAAGAGCAGATTGAATTCATGGCACAAGGGTAAACAGAAACCTGGCTGCAGTAAATGGGACCCACTTTGGCTCACAAGCATCAGCACTGGAGGTGCCATAAAGGGTGAAGCAGCAGACAGGGATTTTTATGTTCTTATTAAAACCAGTTGGGTTGAAATGGGGCAGGTGTGACCTGACTGAGGCACTTTAAATCAGCCTTACACTGATGTAATCCAAAACTGCCAGGCACAAAAATCCACTTGTGCTACATTTACAGTGATGATGGGAAAAATAATTTCCACTTTTATTTTCCCCAGGTGTGTGGAGGAGTTCAGCTTTTCAGGGCTGCTCTATAATTTTGTTGCTCTGAGCTCACAAAATCTTAAGAGCAGTATTTAGTCAATACTTCCAGAGGAAGTGTTCCAAGGAATACCA
Organism: Corvus moneduloides; assembly: GCF_009650955.1. NCBI lineage: Eukaryota > Metazoa > Chordata > Aves > Passeriformes > Corvidae > Corvus > Corvus moneduloides. The sequence continues at coordinate 122,581,724 of NC_045477.1, forward strand.
ACTACCACATACAGAAAACCCAGGAGAGAATGGCCTTCAGAAGGAATTTTTCTGGCTGACACTGGACTGTTAATTTGAATTTGATAAATGTTATTTTATGACTGGAAAAGAGGTGCAATCATTGCTGACCCCCAATCCAAAACCCATGTTGCTTATTCCCAGAACTTCCTATTTGTTGGTCTAATGACCACATGCCTTGTGGCTTGAAAGGCTTAAGTGACATCGTAATACTTAATATGACGACAAAAGATGGCATTTATTTATTTATTATTAAGATACAGTATTTGAGGTATCAGTTTTCCTCAGGGTGAGGAATCAGTTTCTTGCCCAACAGGACAAGTGGGAATGGCTTAAGACTGAAAGAGAGATTTAAACCAGGTATTGGGAAGAAATTCTTTCCTTCTGTAGGCACTGCCGAGTCCTGAGGATTTCTCTTTTTCAGAGTAGTAACATCTCGGGATGAACATGGAGGTACAGAGAAGGCTCTGAGGAGAAGGAATAAAAAGAGAAGCAAGAGCAGGGCATCTTGTAAAAGAAACACATAAATGATAAATCTTTTTTCTTAGTGGCAGAAGGTGCCACTCTGAGGAAACAGGGTGTGTGGTGTCTCTGGACTTGATGGGACACAGTGCGTACATGTAAGTGAAGGTTAAAAAAGGAGTGGGGCTAAGAAGAGAGGACTTTGAGTGTAACTTTTACTGGGATTTCATGTGGCCACAGTTGTTTTTTGAGGAGAAAATTAATATTCTGTGGCCGTTTGGTTGCATCTCTCTGGGCCTTTTTGAGAGAGCTCCTTGTCTCAGTTTGTGCCCCACATGGCACTGGCACGTGGATATTATTTATATGGGCATTCTTTATGATGCCCCTGGATCCCTGGCAGTGTCCCAGGCCAGGCTGGACATTGGGGCTTGGAGCAGCCTGGGACAGTGGAAGGTGTTCCTGCCCATGGCAGGGGTGGCACTGGATGGGCTTTGAGGTCTCTTCCCACCCGAATCAATCTGATTGTTTCAACTCCATCTCTGTGAGATGTGCCCTCTAATCCTCAAAATGCTGACTTCGATCCAGTTCTTTTCCTTTCGTTTGCTCAGGGCTTGTATTCAACATCTGTCTCCTGTCACTTACTCGTTTTGCTGTTTTAGATGGAGTACGTTCCACAATGATTTATTGACGCGTTACCTCCATATTGCCTGTCCACTAGGTTGCCTTCCAACGCAGACCATTCCGTGATTGATCCTATGAATTAGAATTTATCTATGTTCATTAATTCCGTTTGGTTTCATTAAACCAGACACGGGACTGACGTTTGAGAGCATTTCTAAGTTTATTTCAACACGGGACCTGCTTGACAATATTGTGTCGTTCTGGTGGGTCAGCAGAGAAGGACGGGGGTCATTTATGGCCGTGTGGGAGGCGGCTCTGGGGTGTGAGGGGGCCGTGAGGGGCCGCGGAGAGGGGCGGCCATGGCGGGCGCGGCTCCGGCCGTGAGGGGAAGGGGGCGGGGCCTGAGGGGAAACGCGGGAGAGCCTTGGCTCCGCCCCTTCCCGCCCCGCCCGAGCGGAATGGGGCGGGGCTTGGGCGGGAGCCTCCGCATTAACCAATAACAGCGCTCCGTCCTCACCCGGCCCCCGGCTGACGCGCAGCGCTCGGTTCTGATTGGCTGGAGGGCGCGTCAGTCAGGCGGCTCGGTGCCCGCAGGCGGAAGCGTCTCGCCCAGGAGCGGGTACGTGCGGCCGGGCCGGGGCGGCACCGGCACCGGCACCGGCACCGGGGGCTGGAGCGGGATGGGGAGCGGCATGGGGAGCGGCATGGGGAGCGGCATGGGGAGCGAGAGCGGGACCGCGAGGGACCCCCGGGCCGGTCCCCAGGGACACCGGCACGTCCCGGTGTGTCACGGATTGTCCGGCCCTTGGGACGCACCGCCGGTGCCCCGCGGAGAGTTTGGGGTCTGTAGGTGAAATTAAAGAAAAAAATTGCTTATTTTGTCTAAATAGCAATTTGTTTGGTCGGGCCGTAGCGATTACTGGCGGGGCTTTAGCTGCAGCGCGGGGTCGTGGCTCATCGTGCCCCGTCATCCCCGGTTCCATCGCACAGCAGCGATGCACGCGGTGCGGACGGAGTCAGAACTGGCCTCGGGAGAATTGCGACATCCAGGGGGTTTTATCCCTGCCGCCTCAAATCCTCAAACTTTAACAGCGCTCTTAAAGAAGCCTCGCTGCGGGCAGCTCTGGGGCTGAGCAGCGCATTCCTGTAAAGGGATAAGTCATGGGATGGGTTATGTTGGAGCCCACCCAGTGCCAGCCCTGCCATGGCAGGGACACCTCCCACTGTCCCAGGCTGCTCCCAGCCCTGGCAGTATCCAGCCTGGCCTTGGGCACTGCCAGGGATGGGGCCTCATAAGGAATGTAAATATAATAACATCACTTTTTAATAAGTTTGCCACACAGCCTTGTTTTTATATAAATTAATTTAAAACTTCCTTTCTCTGCTCTTGTCTTTCTGTAATACTTAAAAATTGGACAACAGAGCCGAGTGCAGTGGAATAGGGAGAACTGAAAGTGAAATTGCAGGAGATTACTGAAATAAGTGGAAACATCACAGTGGGTGTAACAGAAATGTTCACAGAAACTCCTGATGTACTTTTCATCCTCTGTGCGTGTGGGGAAATGTGGGACTTAAAGGATATTCTCATAAGTTGCTTGTGGAATGTGTGTCTTCCTCAAGGAAAACTTGAGTATTGTTCATGACTTTAAATTTCTTCCCTTTCTCCTTCTGTCTTTTCCTCTCTTCCTCGGAAACAGGAGGTTCTGTTCGTTACTAACCCAGTGATATTCCAGGTTAAGGCATTTTTCTTTCTGTGGACGTTTTGTATTTCCTTGCAACTGCTTTCAGTGTTTTGTTCAAGTGAAATCAGCTCATTTTGGGAGAGAAAAGCTGATTTTCAGGTGCAGATGTTGAACTGCTGTTGTGTTTTCTGTCTGTGTAACAGACCAGTGGGTTTATTCTCAGTGCTGGCATCTGCCAGGGATGATTGTTACAGCTCCAGTTGCGCTCACTTTGTTCAGAGTCTTCAGTTTGTTGCTGCAGATGTGTTTTTGTTTGCTGGACACGAGTGAGGAGTGTTCCTGTCTGCCCTTGGAAAAGGGGAGGAGGCTGATGGTGGGAAAGGCATTGAAGGACGGGGAGTGCCAAAGGCTGTACCTGTTTCCTCCCTGGGAAGTGTGTGGGTGTAAGAGTTTAAACCAGAGGGTGAGTTCTGCACCTTTATCCAGGTGGGAAGTTCCAGCTGAAAGCGTCTGCCTCCACCAGAGGTGTCTGTGCAGCAGGATGGACCTGGGCTGAAAACTGCCCCTGTTAGTCCTGGTGGGGACAAACTTCAGCCTGGCTCTTGTGCTGTTCATGGAGCCTCAGCTTCACAGAGGGGCTGGTTTGTTTAAATGCAGCTTATTATTTTCTTCCTTTTTCTCTTCAGGGTGTTGAGAATTACGGATCATGGAATGTTTGGGTTGGGAGGAACTGTGAGGATTGTCTGGTGCCAGCCCTGCCATGGGCAGGGACACCTCCCACTGTCCCAGGCTGCTCCAAGCCCCAGTGTCCAGCCTGGCCTTGGGCACTGCCAGGGATCCAGGGGCAGCCCCAGCTGCTCTGGGCACCCTGTGCCAGGGCCTGCCCACCCTGCCAGGGAACAATTCCTGCCCAATCTCCCATCCAGCCCTGCCCTCTGGCACTGGGAAGCCATTCCCTGGCTCCTGGCCCTCCATGCCTTGTCCCCAGTCCCTCTCCAGCTCTCCTGGAGCCCCTTTAGGCCCTGCAAGGGGCTCTGAGTTCTGTCTGGATCCTTCTCCTCTCCAGGTGAGCACCCCCAGCTCTCCCAGCCTGGCTCCCTCTGCTCATCCTGGTGCCTCCTCTGGCCTCTCTCCAGCAGCTCCACGTCCTCCCTGTGCTGGTCCCAGGGCTGGGGCAGCTCTGCAGGTGGGCTCTCACCGGGGCACAGGGGCACCATCCCAATCCCTTCCCTACTTCTTGTTCCCAGCCCAGGACACCTTTGGCTCTCTGACTGCAGGTGTCCATTGTTGGCTCAAGTCCTTTTTCTCCCACAGGGATGTTCTGTTGTGGTCCCTTGGGAGGGTCTCTTCCCTCCCCTGTATCAGTGCGTTCCTTCCCTCTGGCATATTAAATCCAGGATTTTTTAGCTGGATTTATTGAGTGCCTTTTGGCCCACCCCTCTTGGGTTGTCTCTGTACTGTGTTCACATTGCCCAGAGCAGCTGGGGCTGCCCCTGGATCCCTGGCAGTGCCCAAGGCCAGGCTGGACATTGGGGCTTGGAGCAGCCTGGGACAGTGGGAGGTGTCCCTGCCATGGCAGGGGTGGCACTGGATGGGCTTTGAGGTCTCTCCCAACCCAAATCATTCCATGATTCCATGTTTGCCTGCGGCCACTGCAGGGTGAGGCCCCTCAGCTCCATAGTGGGGACAGCAACAGGAACCATGAGCGAGTTCCAGTGGGGGTGGGTGAGGAACTGGGAGGGCAAAGCAGGAATTGCTGCAGGGAGAGGGACAGACACAGCCATGGTCTGAAGAGGAACAAGGAAAGTCCAGCTGGAGCCATTTAAGAGTGGAAAATGAGGAAGGGCTTTAGGAGCAGTTGTAATTCGGCTGAGGGAGCTGGGAAAGGGGCTCAGGCTGGAGCAAAGGAGGCTCAGGGGGGACCTTGTGGCTCTGCACAAGTCCCTGACAGGAGGGGGCAGCCGGGGGGGTCGGGCTCTGCTGCCAGGGAACAGGGACAGGAGGAGAGGGAACGGCCTCAGGCTGAGATTAGAGATTAAAAAGAAAATTTCCCTGCCAGAGTGGTGAGGCCTTGGGATGAGCTGCCCAGGGAGTGCTGGAGTCACTGTCTCTGGGAGTGCTCAGGAGGAGTCTGGATGTGGCCCTTGGGGACAGGCTTTGGGGTGCTGCTGGTGCTGCTGGGGTGGCACTGGGTGATCCTGGAGGGCTCTGCCAGCCCTGATGATCCTGGAATTCCATATGAGCACAGCACTGCAATTCCCTGTGAAAGCTGTGGGAAGAGCAGGGATCTGACATTGCCAGGGAAAGGTGTCATTTAGGCGAATAACCAGATGGCTGAGCCCAGGTGCTGCACAAATTAAAGTAACTTTGGAATTGGATGATTGATTTTGATGTTTGAAGTGGCATCACAAGTGTGGGTTTCTGGAGCTGGATTCTGGAGGACAAACTTTTTGCTCTTGTTCACAAGAGGTGACCTGTGTTTGTAGCGTGGACAATCTGTTTATTTATGGCTTTTTATTTCACTTCTTCTCACTGCTGTTATTAACCAGAAAATGTTCTCCATCAGTCTGTGTAACACAATTATGAAGGACATTTTTGTTGGTCTTTACCAAGTGGCTGGAGATGAGTTATGGCAGGTTGGGAAATGCAGGAGTTGACAACACTAAACCAAATTAGAATGGTGCTAAGAGCAGTTGTGAGTCAGTTAATTAATTAACTTTGCTTTCCTCTTCCCATATTGAAGGTTTCCCTGTGACCTTCCCTCTGTGCAGCAGGACCTTCTTTACCCTCAGAATCAGTTGATTTGCTGAGTTGGGCTCTTTTTCTCTGTGTTCAAAAAGGCACTGAATTACCTTATCTGTTAGATTGGAGACTGGAAATATTAGTATTTAATTGAGATTCCTTGACATGACTTGAAGAGCAAGTTCTGCCATAAGCTTTTGGGTTGTGTGGTGGTTTTCTATTGTAATTCTGTGTAGGGGAGGTTGTTTCATGGATATAGCTCAATACAGCATCAGCAGAGTTTGTCATGGAATGGTTTGGGTTGGGAGGACTTCGAAACGATCTCATTCCCTCTCCTGCCATGGGCAAGGGAGATCCCACGGGAAGGTTCTCGATAAAAACCCGAATTCTGTAAAACCCCGCAGACTGTAACTCATGAGAGTTGTCCAACATCTTGACATGTTCCTGGTGGATGCTGACATCATCCTTGGCTGTGTTTCAGGCACTCAGGCAGGGCTGTTGATGGAAGAGCTCGGGGCAGTGTGAGCCGTGGCCATGGCAGGGTTCCTGGACAATTTCCGCTGGCCGGAGTGCGAGTGCATCGACTGGAGCGAGCGCCGCAACGCCATCGCCTCCATCGTGGCCGGGGTGCTGGTGAGCCGGGGCACACGGGCTGGGAATCCACCAGCAGTCCCACTCCTGCCTCCAGTTCTGTCAGTTCTCCCTCTTAACTGCCCCCAGTCCAGCCTGTTCCCTCCCAGGGTCACTGTGGGACTGCCAGCAGCGTTGGCACAAGTCCCGTGACGTTGCTGATCACGAACCATTTCTGCTCTCTGTTCTTGAAAAAAATCCCTCATGGATTTCCTGCAGAGTTGGATCTGTTGGAGCTGATCTGTTCTGCATCATCTCTATCTCGTGTGTGTTCAGAGTCTGGGTTCTTGTTCTTAAGGGGAACAAGGAACAGGGAATTTCACAGAAATTGCACAGGGAGTTTCACAGAATCCCAGAGGGTTTTGGGTTGGGAGGGACCTTAAAGCCCATCCAGCCCCACCCCTGCCATGGCAGGGACACCTCCCACTGTCCCAGGCTGCTCCCAGCCCCAATGTCCAGCCTGGCCTTGGGCACTGCCAGGGATCCAGGGGCAGCCCCAGCTGCTCTGGGCACCCTGTGCCAGGGCCTGCCCACCCTCCCAGGGAACAATTCCTGCCCAATATCCACTTCCAGAGATGGGGCAGCCACAGCTTCTCTGGGCATACATTTATCCATACCCTGCTCCTTAATTTGAACAGAAAGTGTGACTGATTCTCAAACACTGCTCTGAAAACAGGAGCATTGAGGTTTGTGCAGACATTGCCAATCAAAGACATTTAAATCACTTTCCAGAAGAGCTGGTGCTTGTTAGAAGCCAGTTAACCCAGTGCTGTCCAGGACCACTGGCCTGGCTTCCCTGCCTGTTCCTGTGCCCTCCCAGCCTCATCCCCTGTGTTTGTGCCCAGTTTTTCACAGGCTGGTGGATCATGATCGACGCTGCCGTGGTTTATCCCAAGCCGGAGCAGCTGAACCACGCCTTCCACACCTGTGGGGTCTTCTCCACGCTGGCCTTCTTCATGTGAGTGTTGGACACAGGGAGCTCTCATCACATGAACACAGGAAACTAACCCAGGGTTTACTGACAATGTGTCCAGTATGGATAAAGCAGAGAATCAGGGAATGGTTTGGGTTGGAAGGGACCTCAAAGCCCATCCAGTGCCACCCCTGCCATGGGCAGGGACACCTCCCACTGTCCCAGGCTGCTCCAAGCCCCAATGTCCAGCCTGGCCTTGGACACTGCCAGGGCTGGAGAATCCAATATTTGCCTCAATATGAAACAATTGACTGCCTTTCCCCCTGTTTTTAAACAGCTTTTGCAGCTGTTTCTTGCCCAAAACTTCCTCAAATGGGAGGGGTAAGAGTAGCATGGCTTTTGTCATGGAGACATAAATAGAAGTAACAACTTTTATTGAATCATCCAATGCTGGCAAGAAAAAAGGAGGATTTGGGATCTGTAACTATTCAGAATGCCAAGGAATTTCTCAGAATTTGTCACTTCTTAAAAAAAAAATAATCTGGGGTTTTATGTAGAACTCTGAATTGATTTTCTGTAATCTGAAGTGTATCTCTTTTTTTTGTCTCCAGGATAAATGCTGTATCAAATGCACAGGTGAGAGGAGACAGCTACAGTGATGGATGCTTAGGAAGAACAGGTAAATTAACTCTACAAATCCTGCTCAGGTGAAGGACTCATCATTTACCTGCTGGGTTTTTTTTTCCAAGTGGTGGTGAAAGAAATAATCAGGAGATAGGAGTAGGAGAGGACTGTTGTGAATTAATTCCTTTACAGAATTAACCCTTGCAGATAAGTGCTGGCTTTGTTAAAAAGGGGAACTTGGAAAAATTCAACTGCTGGAAGTCTTGGCTTCCCAAATTTTCCCTGGGTAGCTGCTGGGAGAAATCAGTTCCTGCCTGGGGGTGCTCTGGAGCAGACATTCCCTAGGAATGTGTCACAAACATTTCCATTTCCTCTGTGTCACTGCTGTGGGTGTCCTTGGACCTGCTGTCCTTTCCCTACTTCTATTCATAATTCCCTTCCTATTTCCCACATGGATCCCAGCAGCCTTGTCCACGGGATTTGTAAATTTGGTGGGATGTACTCATACTTGAAGTGGCCTATGATTCTTTTTTGTGTGTCATTCATGAGCCAGCTCCAGAGAACCTTTGCACAGGAATATTTTTCCTTCCCAATGACTGAGCAAGCGGATTGTTTTGTCCTTGATCCAGGGTTTAACCCTTTCCACTTGTGCCTTTAGTGAGATCAGGTATTCCATGCTCCCAGAGGAGCAGCTGGATTGCCTGTGCCTATGGATAATAATCCACATTTCACTCTTCCCTGCAGGGGCTCGGATCTGGCTCTTCATTGGCTTCATGTTGATGTTTGGATCCCTCATTGCTTCCATGTGGATCCTCTTTGGAGCCTATGTTACACAGAGTAAGTTGGGTTATCTTCTCCTCAAGGAAAGTACTTTTCCTGCCAGCTTTTGGCAGGAAATCCACAGGGATGGAAGCCTGTGGTCTCTGGAAAATCCGAGCCACACCATCCAGGTTTTAGTCTGGGATTGAAACTGGAATAGTGTGTTAAATCCACCTCCCTGTAACTGGAATAGCCTTTTAAATCCACCTCCCAGTAACTGGAACAGCCTTTTAAATCCAGCTCCCAGTAACTGGAATAGTGTGTTAAATCCAGCTCCCAGTAACTGGAATATCCTATTAAATCCACCTCCCAGTAACTGGAATAGTGTGTTAAATCCACCTCCCAGTAACTGGAATATCCTATTAAATCCAGCTCCCAGTAGCTGGAATATCCTGTCAAATCCAGCTCCCAGTAACTGGAATATCCTGTTAAATCCAGCTCCCAGTAACTGGAATAGTGTGTTAAATCCAGCTCCCAGTAACTGGAATATCCTGTCAAATCCAGCTCCCAGTAACTGGAATATCCTGTTAAATCCAGCTCCCAGTAACTGGAATAGTGTGTTAAATCCAGCTCCCAGTAACTGGAATATCCTGTTAAATCCAGCTGCCAGAACTAAAGAACTGAGTGTTTCCTCTGTTCCTCCTCTGCAGACACTAACGTGTACCCTGGATTAGCAGTGTTTTTCCAGAATGCATTGATATTTTTCAGGTAAGTTACCTGGGTGAATCCCCCTCCTTCCAAAGGGACTTTCCTGCTTCCATACATTGATACTCCTGGAAAAGCAGCTCTCTCTTCTCCTCCCTTTGCTGCAGAGCTTAGAAACAAGGTTTGATTTGCCCCTGCCCAGGCTCCTCACTCCCTCACACTCCTGTCAGTCCAGCTCTCTGCTCCCCTGGATGTGCAGCTCTGGAATGTGGATGGCCAGGGATGTACAGAGTTTTCTGGATGAGGTATTGCCAGTGTCTTTGGCTAATGGCAACCATTCACCTCTGTCTTACATCCCTCAGCTTCCATCCCAGCAGAGCCAGGTGGGGGATTCAGTTCCCCTTTTCCAGAGTATTTCACACCAATGGCTCAATTCTCTGGTAGTTGATGTTCCCTGTATCTCCTTTCACTGGCTGAGCTCTCAGCTATAGAGTGGTAATTCCTTTTCCTAAGAGCATGGTGCTGTGTTTTGTGGCAGCACACTGGATTTATTTCAAATAATATTGTTAAATCTATCCTGTAACACTGGGAAATGGATTTGGTGTCTGTAATAACTCTTCTTACTTGTGGAATGCATTTTGCAATCCATGGATTTTATTAATAAAAGACACAGAAAGTGTTCAAGAGTGTCAGCTCCAAGATCAGTCACTGGAAAGTTTCATCTCACCTCCTTTCTTCTTTCAACTGGCTGATCCTTTTCCTTCCAGCCCCACACCAGATGCTTTGCAGTGACCTGGATTGATGGGCTCTGGGAAAGGGGTGATGTTCCTGCAGGAAACAGCAGCTCCTAAGTCTCCTCTGGGATTGAAAAGGGAAACTGCTGAAGGCAGATTTTGCGCCTGAAATTTTTAGTTTGATTTTGAATCCCAGAAGGTTTGGGTTGGAAGGGGCCATAATCCCATCCAGTCCCCCGTGGGCAGGGACACCTTCCACCCTCTCAGATGGGTCCAAATCCTGTCCAACCTGGCCTTGGGCACTGCCAGGGATCCAGGGGCAGCTACAACATGTGGAATTTTGGAAATCAATTTGTAATTTGGATCTGATTCTCTACCACAGGCTCAATATTCTTCCTGATTTGCTCATAAAAATGGAATTGTTTAGGTTTTATCCCAGCAATCCTGTCAGGTTGGGCTGATTCCCAGGTGCTAGGGTGAGACCTGCTGCTCTGGACTCCTTGAATTTGATAAATACCAGGCTTTTCCTTCAGAAGGGCTGTGAAACTGGGTATTTTTTATTTGAGCTTCAGTTGGCTCTCACAGTTCCAGCCATGCACAGGAAACCAAATACAAACACCGAACCCAAATGCTGACCTGAAAGTTGGGGGCTGGGCTGTTGATTTGCACAGGATAAGATTTAAGGATACTGTTAAAGTTACTTCATGTGTGGTCTGATTTTTATTTCTTTTTTTCCCCCCCCCCTTAGCACGCTGATCTACAAGTTTGGGAGAACAGAAGAGCTGTGGGGCTGAGCTCACTCCTGGTCTGGTCCATAGTTGCCATGTGGTTCTTGTATGTAGATAAATTCACAGTCCTTTGTTCTTGGTTTGCTTCCCAAACTGTTGGAACTGAGACAATTCCAGGCTCTGTCCGAAGCTCCTCTTTTCCCAGGACACACTTGTGAATATGTACATAGGACTGTGTATATTTCAAAGGGAATGGCAGGCTTTCCTGCTGGAATCTCCAGGCTTTCTCCTTCAAATCCATGGCTTTCCATCAGTTTCATCTTCCAAACCTTCACCTGTGTCCGAGGCTTCAGTGAACAATTAGTGAGCAAACAGGACAGAGGCCATCCCTGGACCAGGGGCCGTGCTGGGATAAGAGCTGATTTTAAGAATTTTATATTATTGTTCAGGTAAATAAAACGTAGCTTTTTTTTTTTTTGGGTAAAAGGTTATGGGTTTTTCAGCAAGTCCCTACACTCAGCAGGTTGTGCATGGCAAAGCAAAGTGTCCCTGACTTGTGATGGCTCTGGCACAAAGGACATTTGCTGGCACCACAGTCCTTGGAATTAATTTCATGCTGCTCAGTGTAAGAGATGCCAGTTGGTATTTAATGTATTTCCTGATATTAGAATAAAAAACTCCAACAAACTGATGCCAGTTGTACTTGGTGTAAAGGATAAATGAGTCAGAGCAACTTCTTGCTGCTCAGGCAAGTGTCATTGGCTGCAGGGGAAGCTGTTTGCTGGTAAGTGACTTTTCCTGACCTGTTCCCTCTCTGCTTAAAAGGAAGTGGGATATGGATGGATTTATTGTTCACAGTCCTACCTTGTAATAATTTTAAGGTTCAATAAATTCTAGGAGTGACTCATAGCCAGCTTTAGGGCTGCTATTGCCCCGGTTAAAATGTATTTATCTCTTAAATTTTATGGCTCTTTCCATTAATGAGCTATTGAAATTCAATTTCATCTCAGTGGAGTGAAACAGAAAGTGAGGCCAAGGCTGTTTCATATCCCTGGAGTGTTCCTGTGGATCCATTTGCTGTGGCTGAGTCCTTCTTGTGAGGTCTCTCTGGTTTTCACAGCATTTGACTATCCCCCAGGTCCCAAGGCTTTTACAACTTCCCCATCTCAAAGCTGCTGCCTCAGGGGTCTCGGAGTGCTGAGTGGAAATGCTGTGCTGCTGACTGGAAACTGTTTGTCATCACCTGCTCCTGCTGGGAACTGCTCCAGGGGCAGGAGATGGGGCCAAGTCTGGAGCTGCCCTTGTGCCCTGGCTGGAGTGGCCTCATCCCACAGGAGCCACGGGCTGCTCACTGGCTGGAATTCCAGAGAGCTGCAATAAAAGTGGTCTTAGGTGCTCAGAACAGTGAATTCACGGGGTAGTTGTACAGGAACTCACCTTTGCACAAGGCTTGCACCACGCAGTAAAGCCAGGTTTGGCTTCAGGCCTGTCAGGTTTCTTGCCCAGGAGCTGGGGAATGTTTGTTGGGAAAGTCAGGAAGGAGTGTGGCCTGTAACTAATCCCTGTAACTAATCCCAGTGCCAGGATCTTGTACCTGCACTTGGAACTTGAACACACAAGCCAGGCTGGCAGAGCTGGGAGTGCTCACCTAGAGAGGAGAAGCTCCAGGGAGCTTCTCCAGCTTCTCCCTGCAGGGCCTAAAGGGGCTCCAGGAGAGCTGCAGAGGGACTGGGGACAAGGGATGGGGGGACAGGAGCCAGGGAATGGCTTCCCAGTGCCAGAGGGCACTTTTACACCTCTAGCAGCTCCAGCACAAGCCAAGGGGACAGGGAGGGCTCAGTGACAACAACCCTGCAGTTACTCCCAGTAAATGCTTTTTAATTGTTTGTTTAAAAGTATTTAACAACACAAGCCCTGACACGAGTGCAGAGTAGGGTTTATTCAGGAATACATACAGATATTCCAGGAGGTGTTTTAACCTTATTTCTGTCCTCTGTGTGCATGAGGTTGTCCCTTCTGTGAGCTGTGGGTCCCCCTTTGCTCACAGCCCAGCCTCAGAGTGTGGGTGATGAAAGCAGAGCTGGTGCTGACGTGACAGTTCCCACATGAGTCAGGCTTCCTGAAGCTCCCTGTGTCAGCAGCTTGTTTAATCCCAAGGGATTAGATCCAGTCTACAAGGAAGCACCTGATGAAGCTGTTGGCAGCTGCTGGCCTGGGGGTTCCTGGAAAGGCTGAGACAGAGCTCAGCTCTGCCAGGGCACTCCCAACCAGGCACTTCCAAAGAAAAAAACCATTCCGTGTTGGTTTTTTTAAACAATTCATATCAAACCCAGAAAAAAAAAATCAAACAACCCCATCTTTTTAGTGAAGAAGAGGTTCACTTGTTCTTTGTGCTTTATTGGACACTTTGCAGACCCCACAGGGGCTGATGTGTTTAACTTGGGCTCTTCTACTTTAAGGCACTAAAACCAGAACTCTCAGGCAACTTTTCTTCTGGTGGTGGTCCACAAGAAGTTTTAGTGTCTGACAGTGACTGATACACGCTGTAAAACCTCAGAGCAGAATTAATTACAGGTCCTTTGTGGTGTGCAGGGCCCTGGCCTGGCTCCAGGAGCAGATTAATGCTTCCAGGAGGGTGGGTGGGAGGAGGCAGAGACAAGCAGGCCTCTCTGGGAGCGGTTCTTGGCACAGGTTCATCCTGAGGAGAGTACTCACAAATTTTAGTTTGTCCTGCACTTAAAATGATTCAGGAGAGCAGACTGGGGTGGGTATAATGGAGTATTGTTGCCAACAAAAACAAAACCAGTAGGAGTGGAATTCACATTCCAACTCTTCACTCCCTGAAAAATCCCAGGTTATCCTAATCAATAAAGTGCTGTTATTCCTCCAAACTTCCAGCCTGGGGTGGGAATTCACCCCTTTTATCCACCTGTCTTCAGGCAGTTTAGTGTTCCTTTCCTTTCCCTTCCACGTTCCCTCTTCCCAGTGCCTTTGGCAGAGTGAGGAGCAGGGGGAGCTCGGCAGAAGCCCCTGGAGCACATCCCAGGGGATTCAGGATTGTCCTGCCAGCAGCCACACCACAGGAGCAGCTTCTGGATAGTCCTGGAGCAGGTGACACTCACTGGGCTGGTCCTTCAGTGGCTTCCCTGTCCCTGGGGGTGGGGTGGTGGACCCTCACTCTCCGGGCCACCTCCTTCTCCAACCTCAATAGCCTGGGGCTCACCCTCAGCAGGACTGTGCAGCTCCTCCAAGCCAGCCAAGGCAGGGTCCCTCAGGAACTGGAAAAGAACCAGAAAACACCAGATCAAGTCCCTGTTAGAAATTCCAGAGCCAACAAGGTGCTCCAGCCCAGAATCCACAGCAGGAGGAGCTCCCTGGATATTCCATCCTGGGCTTCCTTGAAACTGCACTAAACAAGGAGAAGGTTAAAAATGCATTATTTCTGTGGGGGGAAAAGAAATAAATTATTCTAACATGCCTTCAAGTGAGTTAAAGCAGCTGCAGTTCCTGGTTGGGTGTTTGGGAGTTTTTTTTGTAATAAATTTTGCCCAATCTTTCCACGTCAGTTCAAGGAAATTCCTTTGAGTTAATAACAAACCACTCCCTGATCTCCAAGCTGGGAGATCCTCCAGCTGCAGGAACCCATCAAGTGAGTGATGGAGCAAATGGGATCCAAGGTCCTGGTGCGATCAGTGCCAGGCACGTGGCAGCTGCAGCTTCCTCTGTCACCAGCAATCCCCCCTGACATTCTGCCCTGGCACTTACGGCTTCCCTCGACTCCCCCTGTGCTCCCCTTCCCTCCAAAATTAACTCAGCACCTTGCCAAGGGCAATAAATCAAATAAAAGACAGTAATCAAAGCAAGGAGCTTTAGAAAAGTGAGACAAATCAGGGTGAACTTCAATTAAGGCCCCACTTTCTCTGCACTCACAGCAGGGCTAATGAGCCACGGGATTATTCTTCCAAAACCCCAAACAGATCCACTTCAGCCAGCTGCAGACACGAGCAAACCTCAGCTTGGCCTTTCTGCTCCCTGTAACAGAGCCTGAGAGCTCAGAGCCTGCTGGGGTGAGGGAAGCCCAGGGCTGTCCTGCCCAGCCACCGGAGTTCCCCCAGGCTGCCTCGGTGACGGGGCATTCCCCAGTGGGGGCTGCCAGCAGAGGCCCCGGCCTGGCTGCTCCCTTCCAGAAATCCGCTTTGGATCCATTCTGCCACTTCCCTTCTTTCCCTCCGGCCCTGAGCAGAGCCCTGCCCCAGGCCAGGCTCGCTGCTGGGCAGGGGACGCACTGGGGCTGCACGTCCATGGTCCAGACTCATCCTGTGCCTCCAGGATGAGCCCAGTGCTTGCAGGTCCTGCACATGAAATGCTGCACCACTTTAATACCCTGCAAATCATTTAAAAAAAATGTATTTATTATTTATTTTCATACCCTGGACAATTCTTTTTTAAAGTACAAGGAATTGTTTACCATTTTAAAGCCCTGTACAAGGATTGTTTTACTACTTGAATACCCGGCACAACTTTTTAAAGATTGTTTTAGTACCCTGTACAATTAGAGTTTAAATTATTCTAGCAACCTGTACAAGGATTTTTCTATTATTTTAATACACTTACAAAGATTTTTTAACTCTTTTAATGCCCTGAACAATTATTTTTTAATTATTTTAATACCCTGCACAGATTTTTTTACTATTTTAATACCCTGTACATGGATATTATTTTTACTATTTTAACACACTATACAAGAATTTTTTACTATATTAATACCCTGTAGAAGGAGTATTTTTTTACTATTTCAACACCATGTACAAGGAGTTTTTTATTACTTCAATACCCTGTACAAGGATTTTAAAATTATTTTTAATACCCTGTAAGATTTTTTACTATTTTAATACTCTGTACAAGGATATTTTACTATTTTAATACACTTTCAAGGATTTCTTTACTCTTTTAATACCCTGCACACTTATTTTTTAATTATTATAATAATACCTTCTACAAGAATTTTAAAATTATTTTAACACCCTACACATTTCTTTTACTATTTTAATACCCTGTACAAGGAGGTTCTTATTGTTTTAATACCCTGTACAAGGATTTTTATTATTATTATTGATACCCTGTACAATTTTTTTTTTTACTCTTTCAATACCCTGCACAAAGATTTTTTTTACTATTTTAATACCCTGCACAAGGATTTTTTATTTGTTATTTTAATACCCTGCACAAGGATTTTTTTACTATTTTAATAGCCTCTACAAGGACTTTTTTTTTACTATATTAATACCCTCTACAAGGATTTTTTTTTTACTGTTTTAATACCCTGTACAAAGATTTTTCTAATATTTTAATACCCTGTACAAGGATATTTTACTATTTTAACATACAGGGAGAGGTTTTTTTTTACTACTTTAATACACTGTACAAGGATATTTTACTATTTTAATATACTTACAGGGAGGGGGTTTTTTTACTACTTTAATACACTGTACAAGGATTTTAAAAAATTCTTTCAATACCCTGCACAAGGATTTTTTTACCATTTTAACACAATGTACACGGATTTTTCCCCTAAATGAGACACACTTCACTTGACAAGTGACCCCTGTGAAATGTCAGCTGAGGCAGCACGAAGACAGGAAATTCTTTACTCTGGGTTCATTCATCCCCATGGCTACAAAAAGCTGGAAATCCACTCCCAAAACCATAGGACTCCCACAGTGCTCAGAGGGAGACAAAATAAATCCACCTCCAAGAGCTGCTCACAAATAAAAGCTTTAAAAAACCCAGAATCTTTTGCAGAATAAGAACTTTGAAATCAAAGCTTTGCTTAAGGGCTGCTCCTTGTGTAAGGACCGAAAGGGGAAGAAGAGCAGGACTGAAACCTCGTGGTTGAGCACAGAAATGTCTGAGCTACCAGCAGGAAAATGCCCTGGGATGAGTTTTTCATCTGAATCCTGCTGAAACAAAAGAGGAAATGCCCAGGAACGTCCCCCTGAGATCAGCCTGAGGCATCAAAACCAATAATCAGGGCTTGTTAATTAAAACTAATCCAGGTTTACTTTTTCGTATCTGATTCCTGCTCAGACCTGGCTCCAGTCCTTGTTCCACAAAACCTCTTTGCTCCCACTGAGGCCCAGTTTGAGGCCTGAGAGGAGCAAAGAAAGAGGAACAGCAACAGGATCAGTCAGGCTCAGGCTTTTCCAGGAAAGCACAGCCAGGTTTGTGTCCCAGGGCACAGGAAAGACCCTTCAGTTCAGCAAAAGAGGAAAGAAGGGGGAGATTACAATCAGAAAAGCCACAGTTTTGAGACATCACTTGCTTATCTCCATTGCTGCTCAGCAACAGCTCCTTTGGGTGATGTTTCCCCCAAGTTTCTCTTTTACAGGAGAAACCCCAAGGTCCCCACGTACCTCCTCGAAGTGTGATGGGATTTGCAGAGGTGGCTGAGACCAATGTTTGATTTTTTGGTGGTGTTTCCACAGAAACAGCAATCCAGTTGCCACCAGATTTAGAATGACTAACCCCATGACAAACAGGAGGATGATCTTTCCAGCTCGGGTTGCCTCTGGAAAAGAAAGAAAAAAAATCCAACCACATACGGCAGGTTCATATTTATGGAATCATGGACTGGTTTGGGCAGGAAGGGACCTTAAAGCCCATCCAGTGCCACCGCTGCCATGGCAGGGACACCTCCCACTGGCCCAGGCTGCTCCAAGCCCCAATGTCCAGCCTGGCCTTGGGCACTGCCAGGGATCCAGGGGCAGCCCCAGCTGCTCTGGGCACCCTGTGCCAGGGCCTGCCCACCCTCCCAGGGAACAATTCCTGCCCAATCTCCCATCCAGCCCTGCCCTGTGGCACTGGGAAGCCATTCCCTGGCTCCTGGCCCTCCATGCCTTGTCCCCAGTCCCTCTGCAGCTCTCCTGGAGCCCCTTTAGGC
Organism: Corvus moneduloides; assembly: GCF_009650955.1. Taxonomy (NCBI): domain Eukaryota; kingdom Metazoa; phylum Chordata; class Aves; order Passeriformes; family Corvidae; genus Corvus; species Corvus moneduloides. Next base: position 122,599,282 of record NC_045477.1, read on the forward strand.
CCTGCAAGGGGCTCTGAGTTCTGTCTGGATCCTTCTCTGCTCCAGGTGAGCACCCCCAGCTCTCCCAGCCTGGCTCCAGCCCTCAGATCATCTTGGATTCCAGAAGGGCCCAAATTCCTTTATCCTGTTTTACAGCAGGATTATGAAGGAAAAGAGAAGGGGCCGAGTACCACACAGACCCTCCATCCCTGGCTGAAAATTCCTGATTATTTTGCCACTAATGCCAAGTGTGAACTCCCCATGGTGCTCCCAGCATTCCTGACAGGCTGGGTGTGGAAGGGACCAGCTCAGCTGATCCAGGACTCGTGTCCTATCCCATCCCACTTGGTACAAAAATAACATTCCCATTCCATACCACTGAGGGCAGTTCTGTGACACTCTGGGGCACTCTGCTGTCCTTCCAAGAAGTGACCCGAGTAGATCTCCAACTGCACTTGAATGCTGAAGCAATAAAGTGTTGATTCCTTTAGATTTCCAATCTGGAATAGTGTCTTGCTTTCACTTAGCTTCTGTTGAACGGACACACACGCACACAAAAAGGTGTTACTGTAAAAACCAGACCAGTTTTCAACACAAATATCCCTCCCCCCATTTAAGTTGCTCATTCAAGAAGCTCAAATTTTATTTTTCCTCAACCAGCTTTCCCAAGTAACAGAAGCTGTGGAATATTTCAGTTTTCCTGGGAGTTTTGATGCAGCTTCTGCAGCAGCTCAGGCAGGGAGCAAAACCCAGGGGAGGGGAGGGGAAAATGAAACCAGTTTGACACCTCTCCTGGCTCTCAGCTGACGGGTATTCTGTGTGTGAGAAAAACACATGTTGGTGCAAGGCAGGAAGGAAGTGGAGGCGATTTACCAAGGACTTTGAAGCAAAAGGGGGTTTTAAAGAAACAAATTTTTTTGCTTCTGTTTTCGAAATGTTTGACTTCAGATTCACGTCATTTGGAAGCTTCTTCCTCTTTTTTTTTTAAGTCTGACTTAATACCTCCCCTGCATCTCTGGCCTGTCCAAGCATAGTTCCTCAGGGCCCCAGGCAGCAGCAGGAGCACACGATGATCCCAAAACCTCTGAGCCTCAGGATGAACAGGACCACCTCATCCCAGCATGTTCCTAACAACTCCTGCTCTCCCTGCCCTGGAACCAGGCCTATCACGCCCCAGCAGCTGCTCCTGCAGCTGACAGCACAGCAAAGGAGGAGAGAGATTACAGTGTTTTCCAAATTGCCTGAAAAAACTCTGAAATCAAAAGTCACCTTTGCCACCACTTCTCTCCCTGGATCTGCAGAGGGATTTAATCCCTTTCCATACAGAGGAAAGAAGTTTCTAAGTTTGGTAGAGCAGCAGTGCTTGTGCCAAGGCCAGATGAACCCTTCTCCCACAACTCCCCATGATGACGCTCACTGGACCAAAACACAGATTCTCTGCCCCCAGCTGCTGTCCTGCCAAGAGGCACTGACTCACACCCCTCAGTCCCCAGGCACAAAGAACACATCAGAGAGGATTCTTACTTCTTCTGTAGGACTTGTTGTGTTCTCCCAGTAGGACACGTGATAGTGGAGAATGTCCTCGGTTTCAGGGGTGAACGAGGGGCTGACGCTGACGAACAGCGAGTCAGGGCTGACACTCACACTGTTCACCTTGGGGGGGCCCAGCAAGGCTGAAAAAAACCAGAGAGGGCAGGGAAACGCTGCAGTGCACAACTGCCTCCAGCTCCACCCATCCTGGGATCCCTGAGGCTGGAAAAGCCCTCCCAGCCCAGCCAGGCCCAGCTGTGCCCCATGCCCACCTTGTCCCCAGCCCAGAGCACTGAGTGCCACCTCCAGCCCTTCCTGGGACACCTCCAGGGATGGGCACTCCAAACCTCCCTGGGCAGCCCCTGCCAAGGCCTGAGCTCCCTTTCCATGGGGAAATTCCTGCTGCTGTCCACCCTGAGCCTGCCCTGGCCCAGCCTGAGGCCGTTCCCTCTCCTCCTGTCCCTGTTCCCTGGCAGCAGAGCCCGACCCCCCCCGGCTGCCCCCTCCTGTCAGGGACTTGTGCAGAGCCACAAGGTCCCCCCTGAGCCTCCTTTGCTCCAGCCTGAGCCCCTTTCCCAGCTCCCTCAGCCGCTCCTGGGGCTCCAGCCCCTTCCCAGCTCCCTTCCCTGCCCTGGACACTCTCAGCACACACCCCAAACATCGACAGCTTTTGCTCAAGAAAGGGAAAACATTTCCCCTTCTCCTTAATGCGCTTGCAATACTTGCTTATCTTTCCCTGGAAATTCAGTCAATATTAACCAACAGTTAATGCTCAGAAGTGTCTGAGTTCATCTGCAGTTACTGGCCATAAAATTGTTATCTTTTCTTTTCCTTTGATCAGCCTGCCACACATGCTCCCTAAAACCCCACTGTTTGATCCCTAGATCGGAAGAGGAATAATGAGTTCTCCCCTCCTTGCTTTGATGTCTCCACGTGTCCCTTATGATAAACATGCTGACCTCCTTTTGTGAAGTGCTCCAAGGTGTAAATCATGAAAAATACCAATAGGGCACTGCCAGAAGTGCTCATTAACAGCAAAAATAACTCATTGTGTGCACCAATTCTTCCTCATCATGCCTCAAATCCAGTGACTCTGATCCAAACACCAAAGGAGGAGCCCATGGATTGGTATTTGGGAACTGATTTCCACGGGAGTGACACAATAATTACCCCGGAATGTTCCTCCTCTCCTACCCCAAGCCTCTGCTTTGTCCCACATTTCCATCAGCTCGGTGCTGTCCCATCCCCCAGAGGATCTCACTCCCAATCCTGCACCACAGGCTGTGGACACACCAGTGTTCAGTGCAGGATTCAGGCATTTCCTCACTCTGCTGCCAGAGAAAATCCAGGATTTAGAACCAGGGAAGTATCAGACTCTGGAGCCTGGACCATCACTGCCCCTCAGTAGGTCTGGGAGATCACAAACTGAAGAGTCCACAAATCCCTTCCTCTGCTTAGTTCCCATTTCAAAGCTACTTTTTAACCTGAACATTGACTTTTTTCTAATCATAAAACCAAGCATAGCAAGGCAAAGAGCAGATCTTAGAACAACACCACCACACTTGTTCACAGCAGAGGGGTTGTGGACTCCCCATCCCTGGCAGTGCCCAAGGCCAGGCTGGACACTGGGGCTTGGAGCAGCCTGGGACAGTGGGAGGTGTCCCTGCCAAGGCAGGGGTGGCCCTGGATGAGCTTTAAGGTCCCTCCCAACCCAAACCATTCTGTGATTTAAAGTGTGGCCTTGACACTTCTACATTGTAGTGTAGACAGTTTATACTTATCTGAACCATTTATATTTACCAGGACAATTTATATTTCTCAGGGCAATTTATCCTTATCAGAAAAGGGAGCTGTCCAGCAGAAAGAGCAGGTTTTGCCTCAGACTGCCACAAACCCAAGGGCTTGTGCGTGTGTGTGTGGGCAGAGCTAAGTGGGGAAATGAGAGCATGGAAAACCCTCCAGCAAAAGAACATTGTAGCTCTTTGAAGGCTCAAGCACCCCAGGAGGCTCAGGGGTTTCCCTGGTGACACCTGAGAGAGCAGAGCAGAACCAAACCCTGGGGAGGCCTTGGAGCCTTTGTGGACAGAACACCTCAACCCTCTCACTGGGGCTCCACACAACAGAGCCAAGGAAGCCTACACAGGCAACACGTTTTTTCCCAAAGAAATCCCCTCTGAGAGAGGCTGACATCCCAAAGAGCACCCACTGTTCCTCTCTGCCACGAAGGGAGGTGTGTGCACCCAGGCCGAGGTGAGGGGGCCCAGCTCGGCCCTCACGCGCAGCAGGATCGTCCAGCGCCGCCTCCGGATCTGCGGGGGGAACTCGCACTGGGTCTGGGGGGTCTGGGTACAGCCCATCTCACTCCACTCCTCATAGAACCCTCTGCAGAGCAGAACAAACACAAATAAACCAGTTAAATAAACCTGGAACGCCCCCCTCCCACTCAGTTTTGGTAAGATAAGCACGTGTTACAAAACTGTGGCTTCACACGGGTTTAACCCCAGAGCCCTCCCAGCTCCTCCATCCCCTCGGGATCTGGGGAAATTTAAATTGGCCAGAGAGAATCAGGAAAGGCTAAAATTATTCAGAGAACTGTGCAACATTTCTGGGTGTGCTCAGGGCTTCAATCTCTCCTCAGCTCAGAGGACACATCACAGGCTAAGGGATGTCAGTCACCAGGAGCTGCTCTTGGAGATGCATAAAAACATCTGTGATAAAAAACGTTCTTTCATTCTGTGCTTATTCATTTTCAGGGGTTTGGGGTTTTTAAAACCAGTTGTTATCCTGGATTAGAACAAAATGAGTTGGTTTTAGAGCTGTTTACTCACGTTCTGTAATGGGCTGTGTATAACACCGAGCTATTCTCCACTGGAACAGGAGACCACCTCAACAAACTCTGGAAGTTGTAGGAATAAACCTCCACATCTTTTGGTGCTGGTAAATGGGGAGAGGGTTCTAAAGGAAGAAGAGGAATAAAAATAATTATTGAAACATTCAAGTGCACAGTAACCAAATTTCAGTCTCCAAATTCCATCACCATACATTACATTTTCACTGCTTTGCAGGTAAAACCATTCCCCCTCCTCCTCCTCCTCCTGTTTCCAGGAGCTCTGGCACATTCAAGCAGTGAGGGCCTGGGAAAAATTGCCCAGAGCAGCTGTGGCTGCGCCTGGATCCCTGGCAGTGCCCAAGGCCAGGCTGGACATTGGGGCTTGGAGCAGCCTGGGACAGTGGGAGGTGTCCCTGCCATGGCAGGGGTGGCACTGGATGGGCTTTGAGGTCCCTCCCAACCCCAACCAGTGTGGAATTCTCTGTATCCATGAATTCCAACTTCCTGTTTCGATTCATTCCATAGGGAACATAAAGCTCCAAGTACCAAGTCCACCAAAAAACCATAAACCCCACCCAACCAACCATGAAGCCATAAATGAAGGTCCCAGAATTCCAGAATCACCAGGGCTGGGAGAGCCCTTCAGGATCACCCAGTGCCACCCCAGCAGCACCAGCAGCACCCCAAAGCCTGTCCCCAAGGGCCACATCCAGACTCCTCCTGAGCACTCCCAGAGACAGTGACTCCAGCACTCCCTGGGCAGCTCATCCCAAGGCCTCACCACTCTGGCAGGGAAAAATTGTTTCCAATCTCCACCCTGAGCCTCCCCTGGTGCCATTTGAGGCCATTTCCTCTCCTCCTTTCCCTTGGCACACGGCAGCAGAGCCCGACCCCCCCTCACTGCCCCTCCTGGCAGGGACTTGTGGGGAGCAGTGAGGTCCCCCCAAGCCTCCTTTGCTCCAGACTGCTCCTCACAGGACAAGTTTTCCAGACCCTTCTCTGACCACTGGTGATTACAGCAGCTTATCTGTTGCAATCCTCTGCACCTCACATTTGCCTCTGTGCACAACCCAGAGCACTTCTCCCACCCACCTGCCTCCTGCTAACTGAGAATGCTGAGGTCACTCTGGTGAAACTTTCCAGGAGCCAGCTGGAAAAAACCCTTCAGGACCACGTAGTGCCACATCCCCTCCCAAACCTCACGTTCTGCCAACTTTGGAAGCGATTTCACGAGGCAGGAAAGGGCAGAAGCTCTGTGTGTGGGGATGGCCCCCAAACGGAGTTACTCCAGGAGCCCCGGGCTGGGCACAGGGGCCACAATCGGCCTCGAGCTCCCGGGAAGGAGGTGACGGTGCAAACCAAGAGGGAAGAGTTGCCTCTGAATAACAGAAAAACCACAGCCCTGAGAGCCCAGGCAGAAGGAGGAGGAAGCTGCTGGGGCTGGAACGTGGCCAGAAAGGGACAGACTCACCCATGACATGGAGGGAGGGAGGAAGCCAAGCCACAGGCAAAGGCCAGGAGGGAAATGGGGGCAGTGGAGAGGAAGAATGGCTGAGGAGAAGGGAGGGAGGAACTGGAGGAGAGGGGAGCTGGAGGCAGGGAGGAACAGCAGGAGAACCAAAAGCTCTGGAGGACAAGGCCAAGGCTCCAAGCAGGGCCAGCTCCAGCAGCCCTTTCTGCTCAGGGCTCTCTCCAGACACATCCTGGAACCTCCAGGGATCTGCCCTGATGGGCAGAGCTTCACTGGGGCCTGTGCCAAGAGGGAGGAAGGTTTTCCTTCTGCACTTGATGTGCTTTTGTGGAGTGATTCCCTCACACCATGAGAATCACAGAATCAATGGGTTGGAAAAGACTCTCAGATCACCCAGTGCCACCCCTGCCATGGGCAGGGACACCTTCCAGGGACCAAGCCCCATCCCGCCTGGCCTGACAAAGACAACCATGACAAGATATCCCATATCACATCAGTTCATTTTTTGTTCTGAAGAACAGAGTCTCCTAAGACACAGTTTGTTAATTTTTACATTGATGAGATCAGAATATCAAGCACTTGAGTCAAATTCTGGCCCAGGTTTCCCTGGGAATTTGGGGTCATATTAAAAAGTTTGGGGTTTTTGATTTCTACATCAAGCTGCATTAAACCTTAAGTCCAAAACACCAAATAATGAGTTGAGTTCGAGCTTTCCAAGAAAAGCTGCGGCTGCCTCATTCCTGGAAGTATCCAAGGCCAGGTTGGAGCTCCCTGGGACAGTGGAAGGTGTCCCTGCCCACGGCACGGGGTGGAACAGGGTGACCTTAAGCATCCTTCCCAACCCAAGCCAGTCTGTGTTTCTCTCAGAGGTTTAATTACGCCTGTTAATAATTTCTTAGCCTCAGCTCTTGAGCAGTGCTCTCAGAACAAACACATTGCCTTAGGCCACAAGTGGCTCATTCAGCTTTGCAAATCTGCTGGAGATTCCTTACAGCTTCCTAAACCATTCATACTCGAAGGTATTTTGAAGGCCCCTAAGGAGCCTTCTCTTCATTCATGAGAAGTTTTCACTTTGCAGTCACACGGATTCTGTCTTGCACTCTCAGTGCTGGTCTGGCACGTGGTGAGGTATCTCACACCATCTGTGCCCTCAGACATCTGACACACACTCATTCTACAGAATCCCAGGAACCTCTCAGAACAAACCAGCAGAGGCAGCAAATCCCATCACACTTAAAAATAAATAAAACAGAATAAATATAAAAATAAAAATAAATAAAGAAAACAGCAATGAAACACAGGGTGAGGTGAGATGAGATGTAGGGAAGGAATTCCTCCTTATGAGGGTGGGCAGGCCCTGGCACAGGGTGCCCAGAGCAGCTGGGGCTGCCCCTGGATCCCTGGCAGTGCCCAAGGCCAGGCTGGACAGTGGGGCTTGGAGCAGCCTGGGACAGTGGGAGGTGTCGCTGCCCATGGCAGGGGTGGCACTGGGTGGGCTTTAAGGTCCCTTCCAACCCAGCCCAGTCTGGGATCCCATGACTGCACACTAATTATTTTGCATTCAGAAATGCATCATTTACCCTGCCAGCATCAAAACACTGCAGATCTTATCAAAGACACTGCAGGGCTTATCAGCCCTCTGTCTCTGCAGCTGAACACGAGGGTGCCACGAGGCTGAGGAGCTGCTTTCACAACACACCAAGGGAAATCTGAATTTCTGTCAGATCCCTCCCTCACACGGCAGTAACTGCAACTGCTGAAATCTCACACTCAACTTCCTACCGATCTCCAGTTTGCATGACCCAAAACAACCAAATGAACACTCCTAACAGAGCACCCACAGATCCAAGCATCCTCGGAAACCCAAACTCCCTCAGGCAGGGAAGGCAGAGAGGTCCCATCCTTCCTTTCTGCCTGGAAGGGGTTTTCACTGTTTCTCTGTTTCTTTCAGAGCAGCAGCCTAAGAAGGCTCAGATTGTTTTTTCCTGCTGCAGAGACTTCCTGACATTTCATACCGCAAGACAGAGCTTTCACATAACAGAGTGTGAAGCCACAAGTCACAGCCAGTGAAAGCAGCTCGGCTTGGGTGACCTACCGGTGTCCCAGCTCCTGTTGCTCCTCAGGGATTCCCGATCCCTTCCCCTGTATCAGCCCCAAACAACCATTCTGCTACATGGGCAAAAAAGAAATCTGTGGTTTGGGCAATTTGGTGTGGCCTTTTCTGCTCTAGTGCACCAAAGTAGCTTCTCATCTTGTAACCTGGGATAGTGGAAGGTTCCTGTCCATGGCAGGGGGTGGAATGAGAGGAGCTATAAGGTCCCTCCCAAACCATTCTGGGATTCTGTTTTTCCAAGAGTTCCCTGGGAAGTCCCATGGCTGCGGATAGGATGAAACTGGGCAATGCTGACTGCAGGAGGCCCTGCCCTGGTTTGCCTCAGTCCCGTCAAGCAGGTCTGGAACAGCCAGAGAGCCCCACAGGGCTCACCAGTGCCAGGCTGGCCAGCCAAACCTTGGCCACCACCGGGACATGGGACATGCTGAACTCACGGAGAACCCAAGTGCCTGAGTGAGCACCACGTTCTGTGCACACCTCATTCAATCACGGAATGGTTTGGGTTGGGAGGGACCTTAAAGCCCATCCAGTGCCACCCCTGCCATGGGCAGGGACACCTCCCACTGTCCCAGGCTGCTCCCAGCCCCAATGTCCAGCCTGGCCTTGGGCACTGCCAGGGATCCAGGGGCAGCCCCAGCTGCTCTGGGCACCCTGTGCCAGGGCCTGCCCACCCTCCCAGGGAACAATTCCTGCCCAATCTCCCATCCAGCCCTGCCCTCTGGCACTGGGAAGCCATTCCCTGGCTCCTGGCCCTCCAGCCCTTGTCCCCAGTCCCTCTGCAGCTCTCCTGGAGCCCCTTTAGGCCCTGCAAGGGGCTCTGAGCTCTCCCTGGATCCTTCTCTTCCCCAGCTGAGCACCCCCAGCTCTGCCAGCCTGGCTCCAGAGCAGAGGGGCTCCCCTGGGGCACACCTGAAGGTCACTGAGCCCTAGCACAGACTCAGCCTGCAGAGCAAACCTCCCCGCTACGGCAAAGCATTTCCACCAAGCCTAAATCCAGACTTGCGTCCATCCACACATTTAGACGGCCTTTAATGAATGAACCGGTGCCACCTCACAAACCTCAGCCACACCACGAACACCGGGTGGGTCCCCCTGCAGCCTGACCCGGCTTCCAGCCGCAGCCGGGCCAGCCCAGCCCACAGCGGGGTTTTGGGAGCAGCATCCCCGGGCTGGGCAGGACAGACCCGGGACAGACCCGACCCATCCCCGGCCCGGCCCCAGGGGCTGCGGCCGCCTCGGAGCCCGGAAACCCGGGGGTGAAGGCGCAGGAGCCACCGGCCCCGGGCACCGCGCGGCCACACAAACCCCGCACGCACCAAACCCGCAAATACTCCGAGCCCGCAGCCACCCGGGCCCCGCAACCCTCGGACCCCGCATCGCCCCCAAGCCGGCATCCGCCCCCGGGCCCCGCACCCACCTGCGGCCGTGGCCCGCGCCGAGCCCAGCAGGAACAGCAGCAGCAGCAGCAGCAGCAGGAGGAGCAGCAGGAGCGAGCGGAGCGGCGCGCGGCCCCGCATGGCCCGAGAGGCAGCGCCGGCTCCGCTCGGGCCCGCAGCGGCCGCGGCTCCCCCGGCCGGGCTGCGCTGGGCCCGCACGCTCCCGGCCCCGCCCCGCTCCGCCCCGCTCCGATCCGCTCCGCCCCGCTCCGTTCCGCTCCGATCCGTTCCGCTCCGATCCGCTCCGCCCCGCTCCGCCCCGCTCCGATCCGCTCCGCCCCGCTCCGCCCCGCTCCGCCCCGCTCCGTTCCGCTCCGATCCGTTCCGCTCCGCCCCGCTCCGCCCCGCTCCGCCCCGCTCCGCCCCGCTCCGATCCGCTCCGCCCCGCTCCGTTCCGCTCCGATCCGCTCCGCCCCGCTCCGCCCCGCTCCGCCCCGCTCCGCCCCGCTCCGCCCCGCCCCGCCCCGATCCGCTCCGCCCCGCTCCGATCCGCCCCGCCCCGCCCCGCTCCGCCCCGCTCCGCCCCGCCCCGCCCCGATCCGCCCCGCCCCGCTCCGCTCCGCCCCGCCCCGCTCCGATCCGCTCCGCCCCGCTCCGCCCCGCTCCGCCCCGCTCCGCCCCGCCCCGCCCCGCTCCGCCCCGCTCCGCCCCGCTCCGCCCCGCTCCGATCCGCTCCGCCCCGCCCCGCTCCGCCCCGCCCCGCCCCGCTCCGTTCCGCCCCGCTCCGTTCCGCCCCGCCCCGCTCCGCCCCGCCCCGCTCCGCCCCGCTCCGTTCCGGCCCGCCCCGCCCCGCCCCGCTCCGCCCCGCCCCGCCCCGCTCCGCCCCGCCCCGCTCCGCCCCGCCCCGCCCCGTTCCGCCCCGCCCCGCCCCGCTCCGCTCCGCCCCGCTCCGCCCCGCCCCGCCCCGCTCCGTTCCGGCCCGCTCCGTTCCGCCCCGCCCCGCCCCGCTCCGCCCCGCCCCGCACCGCACCGCCCCGCTCCGCCCCGCCCCGCCCCGCTCCGCCCCGCCCCGCCCCGCTCCGCCCCGCCCCGCCCCGCTCCGCCCCGCCCCGCTCCGCCCCGCCCCGCCCCGCCCCGCTCCGCCCCGTCCCGCCCCGCCCCGCTCCGCCCCGCCCCGCTCCGCCCCGCCCCGCTCCGCCCCGCCCCGCACCGCCCCGCTCCGCCCCGCCCCGATCCGCCCCGCCCCGCCCCGCCCCGCCCCGCCCCGCTCCGCTCCGCCCCGCCCCGCCCCGCCCCGCTCCGCTCCGCCCCGCTCCGCCCCGCCCCGCTCCGTTCCGGCCCGCTCCGTTCCGCCCCGCCCCGCTCCGCCCCGCCCCGCCCCGCTCCGTTCCGGCCCGCCCCGCTCCGCCCCGCTCCGCCCCGCCCCGCTCCGCCCCGCCCCGCCCCGCCCCGCCCCGCCCCGCTCCGCCCCGCCCCGCCCCGCCCCGCTCCGCCCCGCCCCGTCCCGCTCCGCCCCGCTCCGCCCCGCCCCGTCCCGCCCCGCCCCGCTCCGCCCTGCTCCGCCCCGCCCCGCTCCGCCCCGCCCCGTCCCGTTCCGCCCCGCTCCGCCCCGCCCCGCCCCGCCCCGCCCCGCCCCGCTCCGCCCCGCCCCGTCCCGTTCCGCCCCGCTCCGCCCCGCCCCGCCCCGCCCCGCCCCGCCCCGCCCCGCTCCGCCCCGCCCCGCTCCGCCCCGCCCCGTCCCGCTCCGCCCCGCTCCGCCCCGCCCCGCTCCGCCCCGCCCCGCTCCGGCCCCGCTCCGCCCCGCCCCGCCCCGCCCCGCCCCGCCCCGCCCCGCCCCGCCCCGCTCCGCCCCGCCCCGCCCCGTCCCGCCCCGCCCCGCTCCGCCCTGCCCCGCCCCGCTCCGTTCCGCCCCGCCCCGCTCCGCCCCGCCCCGCTCCGCCCCGCCCCGCCCCGCCCCGCCCCGCCCCGCTCCGTTCCGCCCCGCCCCGCTCCGCCCCGCTCCGCCCCGCCCCGCCCCGCCCCGCCCCGCTCCGCCCCGCCCCGCTCCGCCCCGCCCCGCTCCGCCCCGCCCCGTCCCGCTCCGCCCCGCTCCGCCCCGCCCCGCCCCGCCCCGCTCCGCCCCGCCCCGCTCCGGCCCCGCTCCGCCCCGCCCCGCCCCGCCCCGCCCCGCCCCGCTCCGCCCCGCCCCGCTCCGCCCCGCCCCGCTCCGTTCCGCCCCGCCCCGCTCCGCCCCGCCCCGCTCCGTTCCGCCCCGCCCCGCACCGCCCCGCTCCGCTCCGCCCCTCCCCGCCCCGCCCCGCCCCGCCCCGCTCCGCCCCGCCCCGCTCCGCCCCGCTCCGTTCCGCCCCGCCCCGCTCCGCCCCGCCCCGCCCCGCCCCGCCCCGCTCCGCCCCGCTCCGCCCCGCCCCGCCCCGCTCCGCCCCTCGCTCCGCCCCCGAGGGGCTGGGCCCGGCCGGAGGTTCCGGCGGCTGCGGCGTGAGTCGTGCCCCGCGTCGGGATGGCGTGTGCCGCGGTGTCGCGGGGTGTCCTGAGCCCTGTCCTGCCCTTTCTCCTGCCTCTGTCCTTGTCGCTGTCCCGGCCTCGGCCGCTTCTGCTCCCTCTCCCGCCCCTGGTCCTTCCCCTGTCCTGTCCGGGTACCTGTCCCGGCCCCTTCGTCTTCTCCAGCCCCGGCTCCTGCTCCTGCCTCTCTCCCTTTCTGTCCCCGCTTCCCAGCCCAGTCCCCGCCCCAGCCCTTATCCCTATTCCTGTCCTTGTCCCTGTCCCTGTGGTTGATGTGAGGACATCTCGCCATGAAGTGGTTGGAGCTCCTGCGTTTCTCCAGGTGCACCAGGCGCGGCAGCAGCCCATGGTGACAGTAACCCTCACCTGCAGCGTGTAGTGACAGTAACCCTCACCTGCAGCCCATGGTGACAGTAACCCTCAGCTGCAGCCCATGGTGACAGTAACCCACACCTGCAGCCCATGGTGACAGTAATCCAAACCTGCAGCCCATGGTGACAGTAACCCTCAGCTGCAGCCCATGGTGACAGTAACCCACACCTGCAGCCCATGGTGACAGTAACCCAAACCTGCAGCCTGTGGTGACAGTAACCCTCACCTGCAGCCCGTGGTGACAGTAACCCTCACCTGCAGCCTATAGTGACAGTAACCCTCACCTGCAGCCCATGGTGACAGTAACCCAAACCTGCAGCCTGTGGTGACAGTAACCCAAACCTGCAGCCCATGGTGACAGTAACCCAAACCTGCAGCCTGTGGTGACAGTAACCCTCACCTGCAGCGTGTAGTGACAGTAACCCTCACCTGCAGCCCATGGTGACAGTAACCCAAACCTGCAGCCCGTGGTGACAGTAACCCTCACCTGCAGCCCATGGTGACAGTAACCCAAACCTGCAGCCTGTAGTGACAGTAACCCAAACCTGCAGCCCATGGTGACAGTAACCCAAACCTGCAGCCCATGGTGACAGTAACCCAAACCTGCAGCCTGTAGTGACAGTAACCCTCACCTGCAGCCCGTGGTGACAGTAACCCTCACCTGCAGCCTATAGTGACAGTAACCCTCACCTGCAGCCCATGGTGACAGTAACCCAAACCTGCAGCCTGTGGTGACAGTAACCCAAACCTGCAGCCCATGGTGACAGTAACCCAAACCTGCAGCCTGTGGTGACAGTAACCCTCACCTGCAGCGTGTAGTGACAGTAACCCTCACCTGCAGCCCATGGTGACAGTAACCCAAACCTGCAGCCCGTGGTGACAGTAACCCTCACCTGCAGCCCATGGTGACAGTAACCCAAACCTGCAGCCCGTGGCGACAGTAACCCTCACCTGCAGCCCATGGTGACAGTAACCCAAACCTGCAGCCCGTGGTGACAGTAACCCTCACCTGCAGCCCATGGTGACAGTAACCCAAACCTGCAGCCCGTGGTGACAGTAACCCTCACCTGCAGCCCATGGTGACAGTAACCCAAACCTGCAGCCCATGGTGACAGTAACCCAAACCTGCAGCCTGTAGTGACAGTAACCCTCACCTGCAGCCCATGGTGACAGTAACCCAAACCTGCAGCCCATGGTGACAGTAACCCAAACCTGCAGCCTGTAGTGACAGTAACCCACACCTGCAGCCCATGGTGACAGTAACCCAAACCTGCAGCCTGTAGTGACAGTAACCCTCACCTGCAGCCCATGGTGACAGTAACCCAAACCTGCAGCCTGTAGTGACAGTAACCCTCACCTGCAGCCCATGGTGACAGTAACCCAAACCTGCAGCCCATGGTGACAGTAACCCTCACCTGCAGCCTGTAGTGACAGTAACCCACACCTGCAGCCCATGGTGACAGTAACCCACACCTGCAGCCTGTAGTGACAGTAACCCAAACCTGCAGCCTGTAGTGACAGTAACCCTCACCTGCAGCCCATGGTGACAGTAACCCAAACCTGCAGCCTGTAGTGACAGTAACCCAAACCTGCAGCCCATGGTGACAGTAACCCAAACCTGCAGCCTGTAGTGACAGTAACCCACACCTGCAGCCCATGGTGACAGTAACCCAAACCTGCAGCCTGTAGTGACAGTAACCCTCACCTGCAGCCCATGGTGACAGTAACCCAAACCTGCAGCCTGTAGTGACAGTAACCCTCACCTGCAGCCCATGGTGACAGTAACCCACACCTGCAGCCCATGGTGACAGTAACCCAAACCTGCAGCCTGTAGTGACAGTAACCCACACCTGCAGCCCATGGTGACAGTAACCCAAACCTGCAGACCATGGTGACAGTAACCCAAACCTGCACCTGATGCCAATGTGACCAAGGCTGAGTCCTTCCAAAGACTGGAAAGCGATATAACGATGTGATTGTGTCTAAATCATTCACTGGCAGGGATCTGGTGGTTTAAGAGCCTCGACACTGCTTTGGTTAAAAGTGGATAAAGCAGAGGGGTATTTTGTGTGACTCCCAAACACAGTTGAAATACTGTCTCTTAAACACGTCAGAAAGGAAATCTGGTGCGATGATGAGGATGAGATGATGATGTCAGCAGGTCTGTGGCTGGCAGGACTGCCAACAGAGCAAACCGAGCAAGGTTACAGTACTTAAAACATCTTTAATGAATTCAGATGATGCTTGGCCGCCTGAGGGGTCCCTGAGCAGAGCCAGCACGGCTACCATGGGATTTCTGACCAAAGAAAAGCAGCAGGTACAGCAAGAGCCCAAGGTCAGTCGGTAAGGGCTGGGCAGTGCTGATTCCCGAATGAATGAATCACTGGATTTCGCTGCAGTTCAGCTCTTCCTCGATCGAGGCAGAGATTTCTGCCTCTCTCCTGGCCCGGGCTCCCAGGACTCAGCTCCTGCCTTTGCAGGGCGGGGCAGCAACGAGGCAGGTGAGAAGCTCGGGCACAGCGTTTAACGCTGACACGAAGGATGAACGCCAGCAAGGGCATAAATAAATAAATAAATAAATAAATAAAGGGGAGAAGCAGGAAACCCTGACAAGCCGGCGGGTTGGTTGGTTGATTGATTGTCAGCATTTAATGGGGTGGAGGGGGATGAGTCAGGCAGTTGTAGCCTGAGCCTGTCTGCACCCAACCTGCCAGACCTCGAACCCTGCTGGGAAGGGTGACACCTCTCCCAAGGCTCTGCTGAAACCTGCGGGATTTCTCTGGAGCCGGGCCTGTGCTGACAGAGATCCTTTAATCACCCGTCTGAGGGCAGGCGAGGAATTCCAGCGGTCAGGGACAGGCGGCCAAGGCAGGCTGTGACACCACTGCCTTTGCTGAGTAGGAACATTAAACCAGAGCGGTCAGAGGGCACTTTAATTTGAGGGGCACCTTAATTAATGAGATTTTGATTGACAAAGGAAACGTAGAGGAACTTAAAATTAAAAAAACTCGATTTATGACTTAAGCAGTGGGGCTTCCCTCCTCCCTTCTGCTAAAGGACATGCTTTGTTACCGAAATCCCAGAACTCATCATGTCTGTTTGCCCTTTGCCAGACCAGAGGGGAAACTTGGGCAGGGTTTTGGTTTTGCCCCAGACAGAGCTCTGGCCCCAGCTCTGTCTTATCTGGAGCTTCCTAATAAGTCAAAGCCCAAGAAATTATTCTCCTGGAGTCCTGTCTGGTAGGAGGGAGGTCACAGTGAGAAAAAGTTAATAGAAGATGTGGTTTTCACCATCAGTGGATGAGGGATGATTTCTTGAAAGTGGGAGCTTAAGAAGAGTGGGGAGAATGGAGGGTAAAGTGATTTAATGAGGACAGAGGGAAGAGAGAGCTGAAGCTAATGCAATATCCAAACAAAAAGAAAATAATATCAATAACCCAGGAAATCTGCAGAACCTACAGGAGGTCAGGGATAGTTCTGTGTATTGGCTTTCTCATCTTTGAGCTTAGGGAGAAGGAAGCAAAGTCGATGTCAAATCAGACAGTGAGGGACAAATGATCTCACGATTTTCCTGCAGCCAAATTTCTGGCACAGAATCTTGGGGGAAAAAAAATGGAATCTACAAAAAGATAAGGAAGGTGTCCAAAAATAACACAGAGGGGAAATGAATCCATTGCCAGACCCAGGGCCAGTTCCACACCAGGCTGTGATCGGGATGTGAACAATTCTAGGACCACAGCGGTCTGGGAGAGAAATCAGCCCCCTGCCTTGTGTTCCTCAATTGTCCCTCTTTTCATGTAAAAAACCAAAGGCAGCTCAGTCAGGAAACTGAAACAATGAAGAAGAGCAGGAAGGATCCCCTGTTCTGTTCACATCGCACTTCAGAAATCCTTGAACAAATTCCAGACTCACTGTACCAAGAGCTCTCCAAACTCTTACCTCATTCCTTGCCACTCCTGGTGTTTGCTGCTTGGATTTTCCATCTTCTTCCTGGAAGAGAAACAGAATTGAGTTGTTTGATGTGGGCCTGACACGAAAAGGAAAAAAATTCTCCCAGAAAACCCATATTGGTCTGGTCAGCTGCAAACCCTCCCGCTGCAAACGTTGCTGTGGTGGCTCTGCTGATGCGCTGGGATGATCTGGACCCTCATGGGCCATCTGGGGCCTCTTGGAGGTAGATGGAAAATTATTTAGATGTGTAAAGAGGCATCTCCAATTCAGAAAGACATTTTGGTCCCAATTTCCTGTCCTACCTTGCCCTCTGGCAGTGGGAAGCCATTCCCTGTGTCCTGTCCCCCCATGCCTCGTTCCTCTCCAGCTCTCCTGGAGCCCCTTTAGGCCCTGGAAGGTGTCACAGCTAAAGGTACAGGTACAGAGGGTTAAGGAAGTTACGTCACCCCAGGGAAGAAGTTTGAGTTTTAACTGGGAAGCTGGAGCTGCCACACTTGGCATTTCCACGTGGCAGCACAGGGAAGAGTTTGCAGACACAGGAGTGTCAGTCAGCATTGATATCCAGCAAAAAAATGGGAAATAGTTGTGTTTTTCTAGCAGCTAATACAGAGGTGCCCCAGCAGGGCCTGGGCCCCTCTGGATTCTCTGCAGGTTCTTCTCCCCACTCCCAGCACAGCAGCAAATGGGACTCAGGGCCAGGAGCCAGGGAATGGCTTCCCAGTGCCAGAGGGCAGGGCTGGATGGGAGATTGGGCAGGAATTGTTCCCTGGCAGGGTGGGCAGGCCCTGGCACAGGGTGCCCAGAGCAGCTGGGGCTGCCCCTGGATCCCTGGCAGTGTCCAAGGCCAGGCTGGACAGTGGGGCTTGGAGCAGCCTGGGACAGTGGGAGGTGTCCCTGCCATGGCAGGGGTGGCACTGGATGGGCTTTAAGCTCTCTCCCAACCCAACCAGTCTGGGATTCCATGGTTTCATGAGGCTCAGGTGACAGAGTTTGTGCCTGCCAAAAGGAGAGGTCACAAAGAGATCAGGAAGGAAAAAAGCAACCCCTCCCTCCGTGGGTTTGCATGTTCTGTGTTCTGACCTAGTGCAGGATTTAGGGTTTGCTGGTGAATTCAGAGCTGGGCCAGGCTTTCCAGAGCCTTTGGTCCCGTTGTGTGTGTGCATGGCACTACACCATGAGGCTTAAAGTAAAAAAACAATTTGGTTTAGTGATTCATTTACAGTAAATCTGTGATGAAATCGAGTCTGCTGGAGACAGAGGAAGTGCAGTCAGGCAGTGCCTGATCAGAGCAGTTTCTACGAGCAGAGTAAACAGAGATCTACTTATGTGGAGAGATAAACACCCCGTATCTGCCAGGAATGAACTTGTCCGCCTGATCAGCTTTTCTACGAAAAGGCTTGTCTTGATGTCTGGAATTAATCCTTAATTTTGGGTGTCTGGGCATGATACTGAGCGTGGTAAATAGTTGTAACAAAAAGATCAAAGTGGCCAAAAAAAATCAGTTCGTCAAGCAGTGACATTTAGGTAGAACCACAGAATTCCAGAAGGTTTGGGCTGGGGGGGGGCCTTAAATCCCAGTGCCAGCCCCTGCCATGGCAGGGACACCTCCCACTGTCCCAGGCTGCTCCAAGCCCCAATGTCCAGCCTGGCCTTGGACACTGCCAGGGATCCAGGGGCAGCCCCAGCTGCTCTGGGCACCCTGTGCCAGGGCCTGCCCACCCTCCCAGGGAACAATTCCTGCCCAAAATCCCATCTAACCCTGTGCTCCTGCAGTTCAAGACCACTGTCCCTGGTCCTGTCACTTTCTGCCCATATAAAGTCTCTCTCCCTCCTTTTTTTGCCCCTTTAGGCCCTGCAAGGGGCTCTGAGCTCTCCCTGGAGCCTTCTCTTCCCCAGGTGAGCACCCCCAGCTCTGCCAGCCTGGCTCCAGAGGGGCTCCAGCCCTGGAGCAGCTCCGTGGCTCCTCTGGGTGAGGATCCCTCATGGATGCAGTTTTTGGTGGGGGAGTTTTCAGGGGGATGTGTAGGAGATGAAAACAGATTAATTTAAGGAACACCCGAAGGCACCTTCTCTGATTGAACACTGGTGCTGGCAACAGAAAATTCACACTGCCAGTGCCACCCCAGCAGCACCAGCAGCACCCCAAAGCCTGTCCCCAAGGGCCACATCCAGACTCCTCCTGAGCACTCCCAGAGACAGTGACTCCAGCACTCCCTGGGCAGCTCATCCCAAGGCCTCACCACTCTGGCAGGGAAAAATTGTTTCCAATCTCCAACCTGAGCCTCCCCTGTGAGAAAGTGAGGGATGAGGAAAAGCGGCCACAGCAGAAAAGTGAAGAAGCTTCTAGGAGGCCACCAAGGGCCTTGCAAAAAACCCCAACCCCAAAAAAGGGCATTTTGCTGGGAAGGAGTGAAAAGAATTTGCCTGTGACTCAGTGAAGGAGCTCGGCAGAAGTGAGAGGAGGCGAACAGTGCTGCTTTTATAAACAAGTCCAGACTAGGGAGGGAGGCAGGCAGGGGAAGGAAGAGCTTTTCCAGTTGAGAGCAGCCACCCCAGAGCTGCAGGGATGTGCCAGCCCCAGCTGGGGCTGGCAACCTGGGCTGTGAGAGGGGCGGCTGCCACGGGATCCATTTGTACTTTTACAGCCTTAGTGCCAACACAAGCTAAAGGCCACGGTAAATGTATCCTCCTTCCCACTGGGAACGACCCCACCCTGCCCACGAGTTCCAGACTGTTCAGCTTTCCACGTATGGGATTTCCTGGCTGTGTTTTAGCTGCGGGGATGCAGTGGAATCACTTTTGCAGACACTTTTAATGGCTCTGGTTTTTTATTTGCTCTTACCCGGTCAGCAGATGGAGCTCAGGTACCAACACAGGTGTGCCAGGAACCCCCTCTACCTTTCCCAAAAAAAGCCTGGATGGAAAGAAATCCTTCACTGAAGGAAAGGGAAATAAAGCTCCTGAAAGCCAAGCAGAGCTGCCACTGCCACCGTTGTGTTGAGAAAATGCTTTGCTTTTGCTGCCTCAGGGAAAAGGCATCACCAAGGCAACAGGGCTGGATTTGGTACTGATGACGGGATGTCTGGGATCTCTCCCAGAAACTGCAGGAAAGAGGAAACTAAAAATAATAATAATAGAACTAATTTTAAAATACAGGGTTTTTCAAGTGTCTCCATGAGAAAATCATGCTCCAGCCCACGTTTCTTTGGTTCTCTGCCACATGAACCACGCCATGAGTTGCTCTTAATGAGGTCTAATTGCAAATCACAGGAATTTTGCACTTACTGTGGTGCTGGGATGGTTCAACATCACTGAATAAACACCCACAGGCTGTACCTCTCTCTATTAAATCAGGATTTCCTGGTGTTTCAGTTGTTTCCTGTGCAAAGGAAAAAAGAAAAACAGAACAAGCCAGCAGCTGCTGTCCAGTGATTTCCAGATCTGTTGGATTCTGTTGTAAAATCAAACCACAAATTTTTCAAGTTTGCCAAAACATTTCCAAGAAACCAAATTAACTAAGTTTCCCTGGCTGCCCACAATGTCACGTGGGGTTTTAGGGGAATGTTAATTATAGTACAATGACAGCTTTAAGGGTTGAGTGGTTTTTGTGATGGGAAAACAAGACAGGAATTATCACCTGTGATGAAAACTAGAATTTCCTAAGGCCACCACTCCTCTCAGGTAAGTCCTGCCATAAAAACTGCAGGTAATTTTGCTTCAATTCCTAGAAATGTATTTAAAATAGTCCATGAGCAATCACTGCAGCAAGTCTTAGGGGAATTCAGATTATCTGGCACAGGCAGCAATGGCAAATAATTCTCTTTGCCCAAAAGTGGCACTTTGGATGCTCTGGGATTCCTAAAGCATATCCCTGCCCTTCTTCCTTGGGTGCTGCAGAGAGGGAAATTTGGGGGAAGGTGGGAATTTAGGGAATGGAATTGCAATATTAGAGAATTTTCATTTTATTCTGGTGTATTGTGGCCAGATGGGTTAAACCCATCTGTCAGGAACTTTCCAGGCTTCAGAGAGCCATGGGATGGTTTGGGTTGGAGGGACCTCGAAGCCCATCCAGCCCCACCCCTGCCATGGCAGGGACACCTCCCACTGTCCCAGGCTGCTCCAAGCCCCAATGTCCAGCCTGGCCTTGGGCACTGCCAGGGCTGGGAAGACTCCAGCAGCTCCTCTGGGCACCCTGGGCTTTTCACTCACAGGGAAGAAGTGTTCCCAGATGTTCCAGGGAAGCTCCCGTGCCCCGTTTGTGCCCCCAGCCCTGGCACTGGGCACACTGGACAGAGCCTGGCCCTGTCCCTTTGCCCCTCCCTGCAGTGTCCCTGGGCATGGATGAGACCCTGGAGCCTTCCTGCAGTCCCAGCTCTCCCAGCCCATCCCCACAGGAGACGTTCCCCTCCTTTCACCCTCCCTGTGCCATTCCCTGGTGGCTCCGGGCTGTCCAAGGCTCCTGCTCTGGACGTGGAGCTCCAGCTGTGGCCCCGCAGGGCTGAGTGAGGGGGACCATGGAAGGGAAGGTGAATGTGCCCCAGAGTTCCCTACATTCCCCATTCACATGGAATTATCCATCCCCAGGGGCTCCTGCTCTCATCCTGGGGGAACTGGCAGCAGCAGAGATGCAGAGGTGTGAGAGGGGCCAGGGCAGAGCACCCAGCCCAGCTCCTGTGCCTCCCCTTGCACAGGACACCGAGCTCCCAGCAGAGCCAGGAGGAATCCCATCCTCGGGCACCCACAGCCCCAGCAGCACAAACCCTCACAAATGCACGGACAGACCCTGCTCCATTCCCCTTCTGCAAAGCCTCCCCACAAAAGCACCCAAATCCCACATGGAGTCACCACCCAGGAATTCCCTGCTACCACTTCATCTCTGTTTCTCACCTGGGTCAAGGATATGGCTCTGAAATAATAATAAAAACTAACAGCAAAGAAATAAAACCGAATCAATTCTAAATAAATACAAATAATATATAAAACAAAACCTAATCAATTATAGACAAACAAATAAAACCTAATAATAAATAAAACCTAACCAATTATAAACAAATAAAACCTAATAAAGAAATAAATAAACCCTAATCAATTCTAAATAAGGAAATAAAACCTAATAATAAATAAATAAAACCTAACCAATTATAAACAAATAAAACCTAGTAAAGAAACAAATAAACCCTAATCGATTCTAAATAAAGAAATAAAACCTAATAATAAATAAATAAAACCTAACCAATTATAAACAAATAAAACCTAATAAAGAAATAAATAGACCCTAATCAATTCTAAATAAATAAAACCTAATAATAAATAAAACCTAATCAATTTTAAACAAATAAAACCTAGTAAAGAAATAAATAAACTCTAATCGATTCTAAATAAATAAATAAAACCTAATAGTAAATAAAACCTAATCAATTCAAAATAAATAAAACATAATAAATAAAACCTAATAAATTATAAATAAAATCACTCCTAAAAATAAGTAAACAAGCCCTAATCAATTCTAAAAAAATAAACAAGTAAAACCTAATAAATAAATTACATACATTTAATAAATAATAAATAAATAATAAATACAAATAAATAAATAAATTACAAATAAATAATAAATTACAGAGAAATAAATAACCCCTCAAATAATAAAGAAATAAAACCAAACCAATTCTAAATAAATCAATCCTAATGATAAATAAAGCCTAATCAATTACAAATCCATAAAACCTAATAATAAATAAAACCCAATAAATTCGAAACAAACAAAACCTAGTAATAAATGAAGCCCAAGCAATTCTAAAGAAATCCTCCTGGTAAATGAGGCTGATGAAGCACAAAGGAGTAACCAAGTAAAGCCCTGACAGGGCCGAGCGCGCTCCCAGAGCCCGCTCCAAAGGCAGAAGCCGGGGAACGTCCCAGCCGCGGGGTCCGCTCCGGTTCAGAGCCGGGAAAGCAAAGCAAGCTCAGGCTCTGAGCATAAACCGGACAGAACCTGGAAGGTTCCAAATAGCCCCAGAAACGAGATTAAAACCAAACGAGGCTAGATGTTGTTGCCAAACAAATGGATGTATTTTATTTAATAGTAGAGAGGCAAAGAGAAGGGAAGAGAGAGAAAGAAATAGAAAACAGAAGGGTGCGTGGGGGAACAGGGAGAGGGGTTGGATGGAAGCCCATCACCCATCTGAGGGTGCCAACGACGTCTCGTTGCTCCCCTCCATCCGCTCTGCCGGTGGTGAGGGTCCCCCGTGGGCGCCGTGGCCACGCCGCCACATGCTGCCACAGCCGAAGGGTGCAGAATTCCGTGGGTTAATGCACACTTTGGGCCAGGCGGGAACGCCCACGTGCCTCTCTTGCAGGGGCCGGCTTGACACTGTCCCTTGCAACACTGAGGGTCTGTTGCATCATCTCTGGTGCTCTGCTGCAGGGTCTGGGGGCCCCTGTGCTGGGCCATGTCACCCCTTCTGCTGTGGATGAGCTTCCTCCCCCCGGTGAGGACCCCGCAGCTGGGCTCTGCACAGTGGAGGATGGGCAGTCACTGCGTCTGTGACCACCGGCTTTTCCAAGGTACCCAAAGCCTCTCCTCCCTCCACCCCTTGGTGCGAGCCCGGGCAGCTGATAGCCCTGGGGCCGTGCTCCTCATCTTGGAGGTGTTAAGCCTGAGCTCCATGAATATCCCCAGCCCTGAGCTGTTACTTGATCTTATCTTCATCAGCGAGCAGTGTCAGGCCTCAGGGCCCCATTCAGGGTGTGGGAGTCTTCTGCAGCTTTTGTAGTACAGTTTTAAAAGTCTTTTAAGAAAATGTTTAAGTCATAAAACATAGTATTTCAGTCTCTGACACACGGGAATCACCCGCAGACCTTGGAGCCCTCTGAGCTCCCGATCCCCCCACACCAAACTCCTGCCTCCCCTCGCCTGGAAGCTGACACTGAGTTCACCCCACACCACCAGCATGGATGAAGCGGTTCTGGCTTCAGAAATGCCCAGTCTGAGGAATGTCCCTGCTCTTTGAACCGTCCGCAGGGAGAAACCCAACTTCGGGCAGGGCATTTGGAAGGATTCCGACATTAACGGCACGAAAACAGCAAAGAGAGCCCAGAGCTGAGGCATCACTTAGGCTGGGAAAGAGCTCCGAGCTCATCTTGTCGGGAATATTTTGAACAAGGAAAAGGAAATCATCTCCAGGGCCACATTCCTCAGAAAGACCTTGGAACTGAACAAACCCATTTCAACAAAGTTCCTTTATATTCCGTGATAAACAGTTCTGTGAACTGGACAATCTCGGTCAAATCCTTTTTCCAGTATTTCTGGATACATCTGAAAAATCAGAGTGACGCTGACTTGGGTATCGAGGACCTTAATTTTCCGGTTTAAATAGGAGTTATTAAAATATTCATTAAATATTATTATTAAAATATTCATATTAGATATTTAAATACCCATTGAATCAAGGAGCTTTTCCATCTCACAGTTCTGGTTTTGCTCCTTCTGGCCGCACTGGGAAGAGCTGATACAAGATTTTCTACAAGCCCACTTAGAGCAAAAAATACAATAATAATAACAACAAGAAATATCCATTCATTAGCATCTATGTGGTTCTGCATTCCAGAGGAAAATGTGGATTGCCTGTGAATTATCCTGCTTCTTTCAGGAACATTCACTGGGTGCTTTGATTCAAAGCTGGCAGAGAAATCCTTCCCATGAATTAACTTTTGTCCAAATCATGCCCCCCCTCCCAAGACAGCCTTCATTCAATTTGCAGGCGATATAATTTATATGTGATATTCCATGATATCCCTCACATTGGGTTTTTCAGGAAGGACAACAACTCCTGGAAACTTCCCAAACATCCACAGGGCAGCTTCCATGCCACTACCCCAAAAACACACAGAACCAAGAAGGGAAAAGAAGCAAATGTGCAAAATTTATTATGTTCTTCAATGAACATAAATAAACACAGTAAATTTATAAAATTAGGTAACTTCTTCAAAATTATAAAAAAAAAAGGATATATCAACATCAAGAGTTCCTTGTTAGAACAAACAACAAGAGCCCATGGGATGCTCAAACACAGCTGATTCCAAAGCAGTTTCTTCATAAAAATATAAGGTAGCTTAAAAAAATGACTCTGGAAGACAGCGGAGTCAGTATGGGAAATAAGGAATATGGAAACTGAAATGTTGCTGCAGCACATCCTGATCATTTGTCCAAAGAAAAGTCTGTTGGCAAGACAGGACTAAGCTGGGAAAGCTTTGAGTGCCAAGCTCATCCCTCTGCTAAAGGCATTTCCTGAATTCCACGTGGGTCCTGCTAATTCCAGAAAGAGTTTGGAGAGATCTTAAAGCTCATCCCATTCCACCCTTGCCAGGGACAGGACACCTTCCACTCTTGTCCCAGGTGGCTCCAAGCCCCAATGTCCAGCCTGGCCTTGGACATTCCAGGGATGGGGAGTGAGATACAGAACAAGCACTGGGAGCATCCCCAGCCACATCCATGAGGAATGGCACCAGGAATCCCGTGAGGAATCTGAGCCTCCTCACTGCTGCTCCTCTTGCTCCCTTGGCACCTTTAGCTCTGGGCCTGCTGAGCCAAGCACTGCCCAGGGGCTGGAAGTGTGACAACTCCACAGGATTGTGTCCAGCATGGATTTCTCTGGCTGTGTAAACACTGTGGGAGTAACTCCACACAAAGCTCAGACGGAAGCAGCTCTGCTGGAACAGGAGGGGTTTGCTCAGCTCATCGGCTTCAAGTACAGGAAGTGCCCAAAGCTGCTCCTGCTGCACAAGGGCGGCCCTGGCTGGGGTGGGGACACCGGGGCCATTCCCACCCCAGGGTCAGGAGCTCCCCCCGGCTTCCAGGGCAGCTCTGGAAACCCAAACACAGCGATCCCAAAGGCCACAGTGTCCCCCTCAGGATCCCAAAGGCCACAGTGCCCCGCTGGGGATCCCAAAGGCCACAGTGTCCCCCTCAGGATCCCAAAGGCCACAGTGTCCCCCTCAGGATCCCAAAGGCCACAGTGCCCCGCTGGGGATCCCAAAGGCCACAGTGTCCCCCTCAGGATCCCAAAGGCCACAGTGCCCCGCTGGGGATCCCAAAGGCCACAGTGTCCCCCTCAGGATCCCAAAAGTCACAGTGTCCCCCTCAGGATCCCAAAGGCCACAGTGTCCCCCTCAGGATCCCAAAGGCCACAGTGCCCCACTGGGGATCCCAAAGGCCACAGTGTCCCCCTCAGGATCCCAAAGGTCACAGTGTCCCCCTCAGGATCCCAAAGGCCACAGTGCCCCGCTGGGGATCCCAAAGGCCACAGTGTCCCCCTCAGGATCCCAAAGGCCACAGTGTCCCCCTCAGGATCCCAAAAGTCACAGTGTCCCCCTCGGGATCCCAAAAGTCACAGTGCCCCCCTCGGGATCCCAAAGGCCACAGTGTCCCCCTCAGGATCCCAAAAGTCACAGTGTCCCCCTCAGGATCCCAAAGGTCACAGTGTCCCCCTCGGGCTGGGGCTGGCATTGTAAAGAGGATTGAAGTGTGTGTGAAGTTGCCAGTCCCACAGATGTGTTTTGTCTTCCCAAAGTTACACCATTTCCTTTTCCAGTGTTTCTTTGGATCCTTTGCTCCCGGAAGTGTTGTCATCGTTGGAATAATTCCCTGAGTCTCGACTGCTCTGTTTGGAATGGTTGTAGTCTGTAAAATCTATTTGATTGCCCTCTTCTGTGATCATGGATTCAATCACACAGCAACTTTCCACTGCTTCCTCTGCAGTGGACAGGTAAGGGCTGCTGAAAAGTTGTGCTCCAAACCCCTGAGGAGAGAAGCAGAAGGGGAGGAGGTGAACATTCATAAATAATAATGATATACTGATTTAAGTAATTAAATATTAATTCTGCTTAACACCGCAGTCACACAGATCTGATTTATCAGATTCTTCCCTGGGAGGGTGGGCAGGCCCTGGCACAGGGTGCCCAGAGCAGCTGGGGCTGCCCCTGGATCCCTGGCAGTGCCCAAGGCCAGGCTGGACATTGGGGCTTGGAGCAGCCTGGGACAGTGGGAGGTGTCCCTGCCCATGGCAGGGGTGGCACTGGGTGGGCTCTGAGGTCCCTCCAACCCAGACCAGTCTGGGATTCCACGCCCATGCTGAGCACCCTCGTGTGGTTTTCTACCCCTAACACACCACTTTTTTCCCTAAATTCACCAACTCAAAATTAGGGATCCTGTAGGATAAAGTTTAGTTCACAGGATCCCTGAGGCTGGAAAAGCCCTCCCAGCCCAGCCAGGCCCAGCTGTGCCCCATGCCCACCTTGTCCCCAGCCCAGAGCACTGAGTGCCACCTCCAGCCCTTCCTGGGACACCTCCAGGGATGGGCACTCCAAACCTCCCTGGGCAGCCCCTGCCAAGGCCTGACCTCCCTTTCCATGGGGAAATTCCTGCTGCTGCCCACCCTGAGCCTGCCCTGGCCCAGCCTGAGGCCGTTCCCTCTCCTCCTGTCCCTGTTCCCTGGCAGCAGATCCCAGCTCCCACCTGCATCCACAGAATCCAACACTAAAGGGTGACTCCATTTTATCTCAACCCTTTTCCTGCTCTCACAGCTGCCAGTCACCACAGAATTGCAACATTTCATGGATTAGAGCCTGAAGAGGCCACACAAGGACTAAAGGAACTTCCAGGTTTAGAGATTTCAAGACACACCTGAGTGTTGCCCTGTTCATTCTAGAACCTCCTAAGCACCACCTGTGCCAAGCTGGAAACTGGACAAAGGTCTGGAGACCACTGTCAGAACCTCTACAATGACCTCTGGCTGACCCACAAGACCACAGGATGACAGGTAAACATTTTCCCATGATATTTAAAGTTAATCTTCCTAAAAAGAAGCTGTTTAATGAGTGAGAAGTCCGAGCTCACCTCGATGTTCAGGGGGGGCTGGCAGGAGGGGAAGAACACGTATTTGATTTTGCTGTAGGCTTGGTAGAGCACAAAAACAAGAGGGGTGGCCACCAGCAAGACAACCAGCAGGGCACCCATGAAAATTCCAAAAATGATCAGAGGTAAAGATGTACCTAAAATTGGGAATAAAAACCGTTCAGTTGAGGTATTCAGAACCAGCAGAAATTAAAGCACAGCTCCAAATGTGCTGCAGAATTTATCAAATGATTCAGCATTTCCACATCACCCACCCACGGGCACCAGGGGAAACTGATGTTGAGATCAGCATCATCTGAGATAATTTTGCTTAAAGAAGCCACAAAATTCTTTCCAATACAAGAACACAGAACCAACAAGGTGGGAAGAGACCTCCAAGATGATCCAGTCCCACCATCACCCCAGCACCACCAGCTGGGGGTGTTCAGCTGGACAAGAGAAGGCTCCAGGGAGAGCTCAGAGCCCCTTGCAGGGCCTAAAGGGGCTCCAGGAGAGCTGCAGAGGGACTGGGGACAAGGCATGGAGGGCCAGGAGCCAGGGAATGGCTTCCCAGTGCCAGAGGGCAGGGCTGGATGGGAGATTGGGCAGGAATTGTTCCCTGGGAGGGTGGGCAGGCCCTGGCACAGGGTGCCCAGAGCAGCTGGGGCTGCCCCTGGATCCCTGGCAGTGCCCAAGGCCAGGCTGGACATTGGGGCTGGGACCAGCCTGGGACAGTGGGAGGTGTCCCTGCCATAGCAGGGGTGGGAATTAAATGATCTTTAAGGTCCTTCCCACACAAACCATTCCATGGTTCCATGAATATCTCAACAAACTGAAGGGAGGTTGGTGATGCTAAGATTACCAGACACCAGCAGCCACTTCCCAAGCAGCCCAAAGGAGATAATCAGGTCTTATTTTATGATCAAAGAATGGAAGATTTTTACATTGGGATATAAAAACATGGGAAAGACAGGGCATGGTCTGTCTTGAAGGCACTGCTTGGGGTTTAAAGAGATTCATTGAAATAGTAGGATGAGGGGAAGAGTAAACCTAGTAAAACAAAGTATTTATCTTATTCAGGTAAAAAGTAGCATTTGGTTGTTTTTAGGCTTGATATGACCCAGTAGTGAGGACCACAATATAAATGGATCCTAAATGTGAGCCAGGCATTGCTGTTACTACATTTTCTTAGCTTTAAGGCAGTTTGGAGAGTCAGAAGTTTTCCTAGTGTTAATAAATCTTATGTGGCCAATTACCCTCACCACAGACCTTGTTCCTCTGTTCTGAGTGCATCCACTCTCACTTCCACCAAGGTGAGCTTTCAGCCCTAACAAATCTGATTTATCTCCTCCTTCTTCAGCACAGGAGATTTCCAGAAGGATTAAGACAGTTTCAAGGATAAAATACCCCTGAAAATGTGGAGTTTAGTGATTCCCTGCTCCCTCCCAAGATAAAGGACTGGGAAGTGAAGCTCCCTGCCCAGCGAGGTGCTCCCAGTGCTGCCAGGAGTTTTGAGCTGTGGGATCTCCAGTGAAGGGGCAACAATTGCACTTCCAGAGGGGGAACAATTAATTGCCTGGCTCTGCCCACCTGCAGGGGTCTGGATGCATTCCTGCTGGCTGTAGGCACTGCTTTTGTTGTAAGGCTTTGAGACGGCCTGGACTTTGACACAGTACAGTGTGGAGGGGGAGAGGCCAGGGACTGTGGCTATGGTCTGCTTCACCTCCTTCTGCTTCACCTCCTCCTGGGAAAAGGGGAAAAAGGAGGGATGAGATCACGTGGACAGCACAGGAATCTCTCAAAACAGGTGAGAATGGCAGCCTCTGATGGAGAAGGAATTCTGTGAAATGTCAGACACTGCTGCAAGCCCAGAAACAGCAGGGCTCATCCAGTCCCACCACCACCACCCCAAGGGCTCCATCCAGATGCCTCTGGAACACTTCCAGAGCCTCCACCACCTCCCTGGGCACTCAGATTAAATTAAATAAACAAACCATCCCCTCAGCTCCTAAGCAAAATTCAGGAAACACTTCCTGGGCAAGAACCAAGTGCTTCCTCCACTCTGAAATGTCACCATTCCAAGTTTCCAGGAAACCCCTTCCTGCTGCAGTTTGTTTCCTTCTCTTCTTCCCCCCTTCTACCAATTACTGTGAAACATTTTACCCTAAGAAGTACTTAAAGAACGTGGAAAGATCCATTAAAATGTGAGCTAAAAGCATGCAGGGCTTCAGTGTTTGATGAGCTTTTTCCACCACACTGCACACAGCCACATCCACGTAAACAGAGGTTTTAACCTATCACTGGCAGATAAAAATCACACTGATCAGACTTCTAAAAGAGTTACATTAAAATCTCAACCACTGGGAGATAAAAGTCACAGTGATCAGCTTTTGATAGAATCTTTCATTCAAAAAACCCAATAAATGGACTTTTGTTGAGACTGATACACCACAAATGTGCTTCTTTTGGAAAGGAGAGACTCTTAAGGAGAGACTCTGTCTTAGGGAGAGCTGAAACTCAGGATTTAAGTCAGAATCAATTTTGTATTTAATTAGTTCATACCTCCTCATTTGAGATGTTCTTCCAGTACAGGATCCTGTAGGACAAGTCATAATGGCCATTCATGACTTCATTCTCAGCTCCTCCTGGAGGAGAAATAAGGATGTGGAGCAAAGTGTCACTGAGGTCCAGCCTTACACCAGGGGGGCCAATTCCATCTGAAAACAACAAACAAAAAAAAATTTACAATCCAACGGAAAAAATACAACTAAAAATATTGCATCAAATACTGTCAGTGAAATCCATGACAGATTTTAAGAAACACAAGTTTAAAGCCAAATTTCATTATTTTATTCAGAATATCAAGTCCTGAGAAATATTTCAATTATTTTCACTGTTACCTTACAAAAGAATTATTTCATTATTAAGATTTTTTTACAGGAGAGATGATATATGGAATAACTATTGATTCCAACCTCAGGAAGTGGAATATGACCCCACATAACACAGCAACATTTGTTGATGCTTATGATGGATAATTGCAGGAAGTAAAACATTTTAGTAAAGTGATATTTCTCAAAAGAACAAAAAAGGGCAAAGCTAAAAACTACAAACTAAGAGATAAAAACTAAAAATTGTTATAATTTCCCTTTGGAGACAGTTACAGATTTTTGACTTAATGTCACTATCATTGAAAAGTGGTTTTTCCTGGGCTCTCCAGGGTTGTGTGTCCACATGACAGAGTCAGCAGGGGCTGGAGCCCCAGGAGCGGCTGAGGGAGCTGGGAAAGGGGCTCAGGCTGGAGCAAAGGAGGCTCAGGGGGGACCTTGTGGCTCTGCACAAGTCCCTGACAGGAGGGGGCAGCCGGGGGGGTCGGGCTCTGCTGCCAGGGAACAGGGACAGGAGGAGAGGGAACGGCCTCAGGCTGGGCCAGGGCAGGCTCAGGGTGGACAGCAGCAGGAATTTCCCCATGGAAAGGGAGCTCAGGCCTTGGCAGGGGCTGCCCAGGGAGGTGTGGAGTGCCCATCCCTGGAGGTGTCCCAGGAAGGGCTGGAGGTGGCACTCAGTGCTCTGGGCTGGGGACAAGGTGGGCATGGGGCACAGCTGGGCCTGGCTGGGCTGGGAGGGCTTTTCCAGCCTCAGGGATCCCGGGATCCTGTTTGTGGTGGAAGAGACCTCAAAGCCCATCCAAGGGCAGGGACACCTCCCACTGTCCCAGGCTGCTCCAAGCCCCAATGTCCAGCCTGGCCTTGGGCACTGCCAGGGATCCAGGGGCAGCCCCAGCTGCTCTGGGCACCCTGTGCCAGGGCCTGCCCACCCTGCCAGGGAACAATTCCTGCCCAATCTCCCATCCAGCCCTGCCCTCTGGCACTGGGAAGCCATTCCCTGGCTCCTGGCCCTCCAGCCCTTGTGAAATCCCCTCTCCAGTCTCTTGTCAGCTCACACAGACATTTGGCACAAGTTTGCTGAGGAATGAACATTGAAGGAAACAATTCCTTACTTGTTTTCAGAGGATCTACTTTAACATCTCTGGAGAAACAGGATTTGTTGTGTCCCTCCCTGGCCTGCACTCGCAGATAATAAAATCCAGTGGTGGTGATGATGGAGGTGAAGTTGCACCAGGTGCTGCTGATGTTCTCACACCCGGGGACACTGAGCCACTTGCCTGAGTAATCCTCATTGAGGTCCTTCATGAACCCACTGCAGGAGAGAATTCCAGAGTTTTGATGTGAGGTCCTTGAACCTCTAAAGAAAATCATGTTTGCTTGTGCTACACTTGGCTCAGTTGTGGGGGGGGAAAAAAAAAGCCTCTATTAATAAAAAGAATCATTTTAATATGAGACATTTCTGAGTGGAACAATGGAGATAAAAGGGCCAAGAAATACAAATCAGGGCTTTAACCAAGCCTCAGCAGAGAAAATGACATGTGGGGTGGACAAGTTCTGAAAATCCAAATGAAAAGTTCTCACGTAGCTCCGTGCAGTCCATTATTTCCTGCCATGCCAAAAGAATTCCCAAGGAATGCCAGGGGGATCCCTCCTCTTCAGTTAGGTGCTGGCCACAATATTTATGCAACAGCTGGAGATTGAGACATAGGTTTATAGAACTGCATCTTCATGGGATTTTTTGGATGTGATTCAATGGGTTTTTATGGGATATGATGGGGGTTTTATGGCATTCCTTGTTTTTTTGATGTAGTATGATTTTTTTTAGGTGATTTTCTTTATGTGATACAGGGGCTTTTTCTGTGATATGATGGGGTTTGATGTGATACAGAGGTTATTTCACACGACATGGTGAGGTTTTTATATGGCTTGATGGAGTTTTTATGCGCTACAACATTTTTAAATGTGATTCAATGTGTTATTGATGTGCTACCTTGGGTTTTCTCCCCTATTTGGGTCTTCCCAGAAGAAATCCAAGCTGTTGACAACTGAAACCTCCAACACCTGCATTTTTACTCCCTTTTACTCATCTAATTTCTTCACATTCAAACAGCCACAGAGCGATTCAAGTTTCCCAGGTTTAAAAATGTTACTGAGCATTTAGGATTCCCTCCCATCAGGTGTTTCACACTCCCAAAAGCAGCCCAGTCCCCTGAAATTCCAGGATCAGATGTTACATGGAATTCTTTTAACAGCCACATGAGCCATTACTGTTCCAGTTAACACACGAAGCCACCAAATACTAAATTTTAACTCCTAGGAAATATTTGCAAAATGCAAGAAATGGGATTTAAAATGGCAGAGATGGGAATGGCTGAACTCACAAGAGGTACTGGACGTTGTAGCTCCCCTGTTGTCTGCCCTGCTTATTCCAGAGTAGGTGGAATTTCATGTTCAAAGCCAGGACACTCAGGTTGGTTGCACACAGAAGGTCATTCACTGCCCAGGGGGAAAAGGAAACCCAGAATTACCAAAAAACTTCCTATTATGGACAGAGAATGGACATTTCTCATGTTAATAATGAAAATACAAACATTATTCATGATAAAGATATCACAGCCTGTGACTTGCAACGTAAAGCATCATATTAAGCCTTTAATTAAAAACCCAGCTAAAAATCAATTCAGAAAAAAATTGAAGTACACAAATGTTGAGAGGAGCAGAAATAAACTGGTTTGGGAACAACATAAGCAGAAAAATGTATAAAATGCACATCTGTATTTATTACATGTTCTAATTACTTCATTTTCAGTATTTTATTAAAATATGAATGTATCAATTATTTTACTATTTTATTAAAACAATTTAAACTTGCATGTATAAGTTATTGTCATATTTTATTAAAATACACATGTATTAATGATTTTAGTATTTCAAAAATTCAAAAATTCAAAAACACGTATTATTTTAACATTTTTAAAAACACAGATGTGTATTCATTAATGTCTTTTATGTATAAAGTAATTTTCATTTACCATCAATTACTTACATTTTGATGTACCATCAACTAATTATGATGTACCACCCTGTCCAACCTAATATTTGACTTTCCACCGTTATTTTTTCCTAAAATAAGCATCTAAAAGCACATAAGCAAATTTAATTTTACACCACAAGGTGGCAAACCGCCCCCTCAAAGCCTTTCCTCTGCCGCTGTAACAATCAATCCACCAAGGATTATGTAAAACCGGTATTTTTTTAAGCTCAGCTCAACTTTCTAGGCATTCACTGAGTGCCAAGTATCTCGAAGGCTTTTGTTTTGCTTTTCCTCCTGATTCAGTCACTGATTCAAAAACAGTTTTCCAAAACACAGAAAGCAGTTTTCATTTTCACATTACAAAGTCAGGGCAAAAAAGCTTTTTGTACAATTAAAAACCCTACCTTTGACCTATTTTGTGTTGATTGAGAAGGGTAAATGTATATATCTTTTTATACCAAAATGAGGAGGAATTTGGCCCTTCTGCCTGTTTTGTTGCTTCAGAACAACTCACTCTCTGCCAGTTTAATCTGAGCCATCATTTGCAGATAAACTGATTTCCTGGGTACCTTTCTGGGTGGTTTTCACACAGCTGATGGGGCTGAAGAAGCCTTCCTTTGCCTCCATGGGGAGATTTGCTTGAACTTTGAAGCAATAGGTGGTGTCTGGGGCAAGGTCATCAATGGTGTCAACAGGGAAAATATTTTTACTCTGCAGCTGGAAGAAACAACCACAAAGAGCCTGTGAGGGGAACTGTGCTTCCCCAGGGAGATATGTAAATTGTCATTTTGCAGGGTTTCAGCCCATTTATATAATATCCCACCTGAAAAGGTAACATGGAGAAAGCAGGGCAATGTTTGAGCTGGAGAAATCCCACAGGGAAGTTTCCAGTTTAGCCAGTGACTGAGAGGAAGGAACATTTCGGGCTCCTTTGCCATGGAAGTGGGGAGGGATTTGGCACGACCAGGAATTCACCCCCAGATATTCCAAAGTGAACCCCGCATTCCCATCCCTGAGTCACCCAAACACTCCCCTCTCCTCTGCCACCTCCCTGCTTTTTGTTTCCCAGACTTTACATGACTTGTGGACCTTGTGCTCCTTTAATGTGTAATCCCAAAATCCCAGAGGTGGCAAGAGCTCTTCAGGATCACCCAGTGCCACCCCAGCAGCACCAGCAGCACCCCAAAGCCTGTCCCCAAGGGCCACATCCAGACTCCTCCTGAGCACTCCCAGAGACAGTGACTCCAGCACTCCCTGGGCAGCTCATCCCAAGGCCTCACCACTCTGGCAGGGAAAAATTGTTTCCAATCTCCACCCTGAGCCTCCCCTGGTGCCATTTGAGGCCATTTCCTCTCCCCCTGTCCCTGCCCCCTCCTGTCAGGGACTTGTGCAGAGCCACAAGGGCCCCCCTGAGCCTCCTTTGCTCCAGCCTGAGCCCCTTTCCCAGCTCCCTCAGCCGCTCCTGGGGCTCCAGCCCCTTCCCAGCTCCCTTCCCTGCCCTGGACACGCTCCAGCCCCTCCAGGTCCAGTCTGAAGTGATGATTTTGATCTGATCTCCAAAAAGAACACAGATTGCCCTTCAACTCCTACCCTAATTTAGCTGACACCCATTTCCCTAAAGAAGATAAAAAAGGAAGAGTTTCTCCCCTCTATTCACAGGAGAGCTCTGGGTGCTCTGCAGGACACACATAGTGCCTACGAAACCAGATCACAATGACAACACCTCAAAAAAAAATCCCTGGATCAGGGTAATCCCAGTAAAACAATCATACAGTAAGAACAAAATCACCCCACCAAAAAAAAACCCCACAGGAGCAGTTACACAGTGACAGAACCAAACAATTCCATTTCAGAGCATGATTTAAAGTCCATCTCTGACAGTTCTGTTAAGGTTAAATAACAAAAAAAGAAGGGCTCATACCTGAGCATGTGATGAGTTTTCCCAGAAGACCAGGTTATATTTAAAACTTAGATCATTGATCCATATTTTTTTCATCTGATTTGCTTCTGGAGGAGAAACCTTAATTTTTATGGCTCCATTTGTGGACTGCAATTCCAGTCCTGGTGGACCAATCTGAGCTGCAAATATGGAAGGAAAAAAAGAAGTTAAACATGTCTACCTGGAGAAAATACACCCCAAAAGCAGTTTACAATAATAAACCTGAAATACTTGCCTATGGTATCTTATTTTTAATTCTTTTGTATGATCACCTACACCATCTTAAGTTTTCATGACTCTCAGGCAGTTTCAAATAGAAATTTAACCTAACAACCAACTACCATCACCCGGTTGTAAAAGCAGGTAAAATGAAATATTACCAGCAAATGTTTAAAAAAAAAAAATCAGCATAAATCATTCTTAAACCTGCAAGGCAAGAAACTTAGCTCAGTCCAATAAGTCCAACATCAAAGGAGGGCTTCAGGGCCACACTGGAACCACTGAAAAGTCACAAACTTCCAGAGAAAAGGTTCTTGGAGCAACCTGGGATAGTGGAAGATGTCCCTGCCCATGGCAGGGGGTGGAATGGGATGAGCTTTAAGGTCCCTCCCAGTCCAGACCAGTTTGGGATTCCACAAAAATCGACTGTCAAAAAGGATTTTTCCAAGAAATAATCTGGGAAAATACAGAGTGACTGGAAATTCAGTCAGGAAACCAGCACCACTTGGAATAGACTTCCCTTTCCAAAAAGACAGAATTGTAACATTCCATGACCTGCAGATGCCTGGTGTTATATTCCTGTTGGGAAAACCACCCTGTCCTGCTGTCACCAGCAGTGGAAACCACACATGGTTTTTCCACAATCCCTAATTCCAGAAGGTTTGGGTTGGGAGGGACCTCAAAGCCCATCCAGTGCCAGCCCTGCCATGGCAGGGACACCTCCCACTGTCCCAGGCTGCTCCCAGCCCCAATGTCCAGCCTGGCCTTGGGCACTGCCAGGGATCCAGGGGCAGCCCCAGCTGCTCTGGGCACCCTGTGCCAGGGCCTGCCCACCCTCCCAGGGAACAATTCCTGCCCAATCTCCCATCCAGCCCTGCCCTCTGGCACTGGGAAGCCATTCCCTGGCTCCTGGCCCTCCATGCCTTGTCCCCAGTCCCTCTGCAGCTCTCCTGGAGCCCCTTTAGGCCCTGCAAGGGGCTCTGAGCTCTCCCTGGAGCTTCTCCTCTCCAGGTGAGCACCCCCAGCTCTCCCAGCCTGGCTCCAGAGCAGAGGGGCTCCAGCCCTGGAGCAGCTCCGTGGCCTCCTCTGGGCTCTCTCCAGCAGCTCCCCGTGCTCCTGATGCTGTTCCCCAGGGCTGGAGCAGCTCTGCGGGTGGGGTCTCAGCTGGGCACAGGGGCACAGGGGCAGAATGCCCCCCTCAGGTGCTAAAGGAACCCAAGTGCTCCACAAGCCCCGAGCTCGTACCGATGAGATCCGGCACCATCTCCAGGACCCCGGACCAGGCAGACACCGCGTGCCCCGCCCGGGCCCTCACACGCACGTAGTGGGCATCGTAGTACTCCGAGATGGCCGAGGAGATGTCACACTCCGTGCCAGCCACAGCCTGGCACCCCGGCAGCTCCCGCCAGCCCCTGTCCTTGAGCTCCGACCTGCAGGACACAGAACAGCCCCAGGATAAACCCAACCCGCAGTTAAACCCCTGAGATTACTCTTCCTTTCTTGTTAACTTTAATAAACATCAGCCCTTTCCAGGCTGCTCTAGCACCAGCACCAGTGCAATCAGTGTTATCTCCTTAAAAATTATCCTGCAACTGCCAAAATGCAGAATTACATCCTCACTATCATCACATTTCCTAGTCTGGCAAAGGTTTTATAGTTCATTGGAAGAAATTTTAAAGTCTTGACAGAAGTGGTTAAAGGAGCATAAAACCAGCAAAAACCCACAACTTCCAACATGAGCCAGGAATGCAAATTAAGGGAATAAATAAAACCACAGAGGCGAGAAGTGGAGTTCAGCAACAATCAGGTTTTCAGCAGCTCTTTTTTTAATTAACACACATCCACACCTCAGTAAAGAAAGAGATTTATACAGACATTTAAAATGTCCTGACCAAAAAAAGGAGGCACAGACGTGAAGCAGTAATTGTTTATTCTCAACTGCTACCTTGTCTTTCAGACCAGTCTTACTCTTTTAAAAGTAAATCTATCTTCAAAGCAGCTGTTCTCACCTATGTATTGGAAAAGAAGAGCTATTTTTTAAAAATCCAAAATCCCAGAATCCCAGAATGGTTTGGGTTGGGAAGGACCTTAAAGCCCATCCTGTTCCACCCCTGCCATGGGCAGGGACACCTTCCACTGTCCCAGATGGCTCAGAATTTCAGCAATTTTACCTCAGAAATGCTCTTCAATATTTACTTGTCAGGGAGGTGCCACAAAACGTCTGTGCTAATGTGTGCAAAAGGATTGGGGTATGAAGCAACTGAAGAAAAGCACAGAAAGCTTTTAAAACAAAACTTCAGTCGTGTCATCTGGGGATTAAACTTGCTGCTGAGAAATGTGGGTGAACAAACACTGGCAAATGAGTTAAAAGTTACACTGAAAATTTCTTCAAATCCTCTGTGTGTGGCCACAGTTAAAAAAAACCCAAAACAACAAACCAGAGAATAAATAAATCTACATTCCATTTGTAGGTGTGCCAATAAATCTTCTGAAAGAACCCTTCTGGTAATTAAGCATTACCAGCAAGCTCTGTATTTATCACTGCCTTTATCACACAGGGAACAACCTGACTTCTCACAGGAATGAGACAAACTCAGGCCAGCACCAGGAGCCCACTCCACTCCAAGACTGCATCTTCCCAGCCTCCCCCTCCTGGCTTCCCAAAGGCCCTGGAAGCTGCAGGGGGAAGCAGCACAGCAGTACTGGAAGTGCTCAGGTACACAGAGAGGGCTCAGACGTTCCTGGCTCCGAGCAAAGGCACTCACAGCTGGAATTCTGCTGAAAAGGTCACATTGGGATCATTGCCAGTGTAATCCCAGCTCAGAGTGAAATTGGTGTTCACAGCACAGACCCGGACATTCTCTGGGCTCTGCAGGCTGCTCTGGCCTAGGAGAAACAACAAAGTTGATAAATTAAGTAAAACATTACGATAAAAAGCAAATAAAATATTAATATGAAATTAAAATAAGATTTTTAATGAAATTTAAAATAAAATAAAACAGTATCTATGTAATATGTAATGTATAATATGTAATGTATAATATACAATGTATAATATGTAATGTATAATATGTATATAATATAATTAAATATAATACATATAATAATAATATATAATAATATATAATAATACAATATTATATTATATTGTATATAATATACAATATATAATATAATAAAAACTAAAACAGAATAAAACTAAACTTTTAGATAGAATAAAATAAAATAATTAAAAAGTAAAAAATAAAGCAGATATAAAAATAGAAAATAAAACAAAAATGAATAAGAATAAAAATAACATCAAAATACATAAAAAGTAAAATATGATAAAAATGAAATTATATATTAAAATAAAAATTTAAGATATAATCAAAATTAAAATAAAATGCAGTCAAATTTAAATAAAATAAAATACACATAAATAGAATCAAAATTAAAATAAAATACAAATAAAATTTTTAAAAATGTAAAAATAAAAAATAAAAAAAATTAAAATAAAAAAATATAATACACCTCTTGGCTTTGACTTTCTATTTTATCTGTTGTGTGTTATTAATTACTTCCCAGTGGTTACCATTTCCAAACCATATCTGAAACCCCTGAAATTGCTGTTTGATATCAATCTGAGATTTGATTGTGTTAAGAAGAAATCAGAACCAATAAATCCTATTTCAGCTGGGCAGCCAAAGGCTCTTTGGACAGTAATGGCTTATCCTGAACCTGACTTTGGGAGAGGCTCTTCATCACAAATGCTGTTCCTTATTCTACACAAGTTCTCTTTCTACAAAGGGAACGTGTGGAAAACAAACAGACTGAATTCTGCAAAACCCTTTTGGCAAATTAAGTGGGATCCACAGGCTGCAGATTTTGGGAAATAACTCCTGAAAGCACAAAAAACATGAAAGCCAAATAATTCAATAAAACCTTGTGGCTCCCACTGCAGAATTTATTCCCACAAGGCAGGAATTTGTTGCTCTTCAGACAAAGATAAACCCTGAGAATGCCAAAGGATATTTGCTCAGAAAATAAGAAAACAAAGGATAAAACAGATTTTTCCCTCAGATATTTATTCAACAGATGGCCACAATTCAGCCAAAAAGTTTGACAACAAGGGCCCCAAAGACTCCAACTGATAAAAACCTACTAGGTTTCAATGATTATAGTATTTTTGTTTGCCTTAGGTAGAAATTCAAATAATCAGATTACCTTTCCCACCTTTACAAATGAAGCCTTACAATATTCCTTGTTAGACCTCAGCAGGTCTAGCAGATGGGAAAAGGGAGGTGTGGGAGCAGGAAGAAAATCCTGTTGGGATCCATGTTCTCAGCAGAGATTTTCTCCCCAGTTCCAAGAACAGGGTGATAGAACAAACCCAGTCCACGTTTTAAGCCAGGCCAGTATTTTGGAAAGCTGGGAAATACCCCGGGAAAGGCAAATATCTGCTCTGGATACAAATAATGTTATAATACAATGTTTTAATTACAATATGGCACTGGGAGAAGCTACAGTAATCCAGTCCTGGAGTAGGACCACATACAGTGAGTCAAATCCCAGAACCCCAGAAGGGTTGGGTTGGAAGGGACCTCAGAGCCCCTCCAGTGCCACCCCTGCCATGGCAGGGACACCTCCCACTGTCCCAGGCTGCTCCCAGCCCCAATGTCCAGCCTGGCCTTGGGCACTGCCAGGGATCCAGGGGCAGCCCCAGCTGCTCTGGGCACCCTGTGCCAGGGCCTGCCCACCCTCCCAGGGAACAATTCCTGCCCAAAATCCCATCTAGGATATGCCCTTGTGTAGAAGTTTTATTTTTTCCAGCTCTCATATTTTAACCTTCCTCTCTTTGCCCTGCACATTTCCCTGTTCAATTCCACTGCACTTGTTTCCTGGAGTACTGATCCAGTTTTTCAGGATCCTTCTTGATCCTTCCCACTACAGAAACAAATATGTGATCCAGCCATCCATCCTTTCACATATTTCCCTATTTCCAGTGAGTTTTGTGCTTGCTTCCCTAAATTAATTTTAAAAATCAGTAATTTCCCAATGAACAGCTATGCAGGGAGAAAGGGGCAAACTCAGTGATGTTTAATTAGCAGAGAAATGGTGTGATTTAGGTAGTAACTCGATATGCAAAGAAAAACCTAAAAATCAATACTTCTTCCTGGCTTATTTTATTAAAGATTAAAAGCCAAATTGCTTTAAAACTAATTGCTGTTTGTACACTTAAGCATGGTGACACTTTGGTTCTGAGAAACCATTATAAGAGATTAGACTTCTGTGGGAAGAAGAGATTAAAAACCAGAAATGCTTTTAGCACATCTGCCTATCTCCTTGCCCTGTCAAATTCCAATAAACTGAAACAAACCCCAAACTGTTCTAATACAGAAACATCACTATTGCATTTAACAGACTTTAACCGACACTGCCAATAAACGATGGTTGAAAATAACAATGATTATATAATAAAATCTATCGAACAGCAGAAGAAAGCAAGAAATGGCATCACAGCAAACCCCGCTATCAGGGGAAATCCCAGGAAGAGCACATGATGCTCGGTGCTTATGACATCCCTGCGTGCAGGAACCAATGGAAAATTGCAGTCAACATTTCAGCAGAAGGAGGAAGAGGAGGCCCTTTACATGCGACACCAGGAAAGGCTCTGGAGAACCCGGGAGAACTCAGAGCCAGAGCTTTATCCTGGAGCAGCAGCACGGGGAACAGCTGGGCTTGGCACAGGGGAAGGGGAGAGGTCACTGCAGCAGAGCAATTACTCCAAATTCCAGAGTTAGAATCACCCACTGGTTTGGGTTCGGATCTCAGAGCCCATCCAGACCAAGGCTGCTCCCAGCCCCAATGTCCAGCCTGGCCTTGGACACTGCCAGGGATCCAGGGGCAGCCCCAGCTGCTCTGGGCACCCTGTGCCAGGGCCTGCCCACCCTCCCAGGGAACAATTCCTGCCCAAAATCCCATCCAGCCCTGCCCTCTGGCAGTCTAAAACCACTGTCCTTCGTCCTGTCACTCTCTGCCTGTACAAATAGTCACTCTGCCCTCCTTTGTAACACTTCACAGCACTTCCTCTTTGAGCAAGAGGTTTTGGGCAAGAGTTGTTTTTTGCTGTGTAAGGACAAAAGACAAGGCACAAGCTCCTGCCCTGCGAGTCAAAACCCCCATCCTGCCATCCTGCCTCTCATTTCCTCATTTATCCTTTAGACTCTGCCAGACTGTGACTTCCAAGCAAAACAATGGGATTCCAAAGCTCTTTGTCCCACGCTGAAGTTGCAGCCGGTGTAATTCACCGGGAGCAAGTGGGACTGAGATGGAGGAGAGGGACTGTCCACAAGGCACGGAGAGACAGGACACAGGGAATGGCTTGAAGCTAAAGGGTAGCAGCGATGGATGGGATCTTGGGCAGGAATTGTTCCCTGGGAGAGTGGGCAGGCCCTGGCACAGGGTGCCCAGAGCAGCTGGGGCTGCCCCTGGATCCCTGGCAGTGCCCAAGGCCAGGCTGGACATTGGGGCTTGGAGCAGCCTGGGACAGTGGAAGGTGTCCCTGGCCATGGCAGGGGTGGCACTGGATGGGCTTTAAGGTGCTTCCAACCCAAGTCATTCTGTGATTCCAGGAAAACGCTGGAAACACGACAGATCCTCACCGACACCGCTATCCCGCCCCGCATCCCCGCCGAGCTCCGGCACCGCAGCGGGACCCGCGCCCCGCTCCACCCTCGGCCCCGGGGAGGGGGCCCCGCACCGGCCCCGCTCCCTGAGGGCTCCCGGGACCCACCTGCGCAGGGCAGCGGGGCCGCGACCAGCAGCAGAGGCAGCACCGCCGCCAGCCAGCGCCCGCCCGGCACCCACAGCCGCCGCTGCTCCGCCATCCATCTGCCCCGAAGCTCCTCCGTCCATCCCTCCCTGGGCTCCTCCGGCTCCGCCGCCGCTCCATCCCCGGGCTCCGCCGCCGCTCCATCCCCCGGCTCCGCCATCCAGGGCAGCGCTGCCGGAAGCTCCGCCGGCGGCGCCTGCGCAGGAGCGGCCCGGGCGCTGTGAGGGGTGGGCGCGGTCGGGGCTGTGCGGGCGCCCTGACGGCGGTGTAAAAGTGCTCTGAGGAGGGTGTAAAAGTGCTCTGAGGAGGGCCAGGGCTGTGTAAGGGCGGCGTAAGGGCGCCCTGAGGGCGTCGTCGGGACCCGCCCGCCCCTCCCGGAGCTGCCGCCCCAGGCGATGGGAGGTGTGGCAGTATCAGAATATGCCGAGTTCGAGGGACACGCGGGGATCACCGAGTGCACCTCCTACCCCTGCACAGCACTCGGCACACACACAGGGGCACGGAGATGCTCCGGGGATGGAGCCCTCTGGAGCCAGGCTGGGAGAGCTGGGGGTGCTCACCTGGAGAGGAGAAGGCTCCAGGGAGAGCTCAGAGCCCCTTGCAGGGCCTAAAGGGGCTCCAGGAGAGCTGCAGAGGGACTGGGAACAAGGCATGGAGGGCCAGGAGCCAGGGAATGGCTTCCCAGTGCCAGAGGGCAGGGCTGGATGGGAGATTGGGCAGGAATTGTTCCCTGGGAGGGTGGGCAGGCCCTGGCACAGGGTGCCCAGAGCAGCTGGGGCTGCCCCTGGATCCCTGGCAGTGCCCAAGGCCAGGCTGGACATTGGGGCTTGGAGCAGCCTGGGACAGTGGGAGGTGTCCCTGCCATGGCAGGGGTGACACTGGATGGGCTTTGAGGTCCTTTCCAACTCAAACGAGTCTGGATTCTGTGATTGTCTGGGAAGGGAGAAATCTCTGTTTGGCCACAGTTTCTCCATTTCCCAGATGCTTGGTTGAATGCTGCAGTGAACATTAAGTGCAGTGTGAATGTCACAGCCCCTGAATTGGGGCTTGGCCTCAGCTCCACTTTTGGCAACCACAAGTTCCAATCACAAGATTAGAGCTCCTCTTCTCTTTTTTTTGTTTCATGTTTTCCACAGGCCTGCCCGGCTGCAGGGCTTGGAGAGGTAAAGTCAGGTGTTCACCTTTCGCTTCCCACCCCCTCAAACACCAACTCGTCAGTGGGCAGGCCACAGAGGAGGATTTGAAACCTTGGTGGGCAAAGGTCTGTGCCCTCAACATCCTGGCTGTTATAAATATGGTAGGTTTTGCTTCTTAGGGAGAACACAGGCTTTCCAGACAGACTTCTGGATAAAAATGTTCCTGGCTGCTGCTGCCTCTTGTGCTATGAGGTGCTGCATGTACTCTGAGCACATCTGCTAATCCCAGGCTCCTAGAATCCCAGAATCCCAGGATGGGTGAGGGTGGAAGGGACCAGAGTGGGTCCCATCTGGTGCCAGCTCCCTGCTCCAGCATCATCCCAGAGCCCAGGGCCCAGGAGTGTGGATATTCTGGAATATCCCCAGGGAGGAGGCTCCAGCCCCTCTCTGGGCTCTGTTCCAGCCCGGGCCCTGCCCAGGGCAGCAGTTCTGCCTCCTGTGCAGGGCAATTGCCGGGCTCAGGCCCTGCCCGTGGCTCTGGTGCCGCTGCCGGGCCCCGGAGCAGAGCCCGGGCCCTGCCCTGAGCCCTCCCTGCAGCCAGGGACAGCCAGGGCTGAGGGCCCCTCTCAGCTGGGGCTCCTCTCGAGGCTGAGCAGCCCCGGCTCCCTCAGCCTGTGCTGGGCACGGAGCTGCTCCAGGGCCCTCCAGGATTGCTGAGCCTGTAGAACATCAATCCATGGCTACAGCAGCGTGTGAGGGACACTGCTGGGTGTTAGAGGGCTTTACTGAGCCTGAGTCAGATTCATTCCATGAGGATTTGTTACCTACTGCCCCAACAATTGATAAGGAAATATTTTATGGCAAGTTCTTTATGTAACCACACCTCAGGGTAACCACTTTGCCATGCAGACCATGAACTGCAACTGGCTGAGCCAGCCTTGCGCCGCTAGAATCATTCTATAACCTACTAAATATTTACAGTTTTATCTTCTGCTGAGTTTGAATATGACTTCCTCACTGATATTATAGAAAAAAGAAACAGAAACTGGTGTTGCCCAGCCTGTGAGGAGCGAAGCGTTATCTGCACAGCACAGGCAGCCAGGGGAGTATAATGTGTGTCCCTGTGGCCATTGATGTCTGTCCCTAAACACTCCTGTGACAGAGGAAACAAGGCCTTTGGGGCTCTCCTGGTTTTATTTCTGTTGGCTGACAGACAAAGGAGACATAATTTGGTGTTTTTTTCTTATGTCAGCTCTGGAACAGGATGAAAGTGGCAAATACAGCATTTCATCTTATGTGAAAACTGTAGGAACAGTGGTTCAGGAAGGAAGGACCTCAGGGAGCCCAAGGAGGGATCAGATCTATCTACCCCTTCCCAATAGATTTTTTTCATGTCCCCCTTCTCAGGCAATGCTATCTGTATTTTTTTGCTTTCATCACTAGAAAACTTTCCTTGTCTCAGTTTTGTTGCAGTCTTGTAACTGCTTTCACCTCCCTCATGGGCACAGAGCACAGGGGATTCATTCCCTGCTTTCAGAAGCCTTTCCCATTTGTTAACAGTCATTACTCTGCCATCAGACTTCTTTCCCCAGACCACATAAC
Source organism: Corvus moneduloides (assembly GCF_009650955.1). Taxonomy (NCBI): domain Eukaryota; kingdom Metazoa; phylum Chordata; class Aves; order Passeriformes; family Corvidae; genus Corvus; species Corvus moneduloides. The sequence continues at coordinate 122,643,922 of NC_045477.1, forward strand.
ATCATCTTCCTTAGAGTCTGTCCCTTGTCCTCCTCCTGACTCCCCAGCCCTGGTTACAGCTCTCCACAAGGCCTCACCAGGGCTGAGGAGCAGGAAGGATGATTTTTCGGGTCAAGCCCATGGAGTGGTGGAGTCACAGTCTGTGGAAGTGTCCCAGAGGTGTCTGGATGTGGCCCTTGGGGACAGGGTTTGGGGTGATGCTGGTGCTGCTGGGGTGACACTGGATGATCCTGAAGGGCTCTTCCAGCCTTGATGATTCTGGGATTAGGTTTGGAAGGACAGAAGTGTCCTAAATTGCATCAACCAGGCTGAAAGAACATGGAAAGCCTGACATAAAGCTTTTTTTAGTCTGTGGTGCCTTCAAAATGCGTAATTTTGAACACAAGTTCCATCTTCATGGAGAATATTTAGAGTCCCAGACTGGTTAGGTTGGAAAGGACCTTAAATTCCACCCAGTGCCACCCCTGCCATGGCAGGGACACCTCCCACTGTCCCAGGCTGCTCCAAGCCCCAATGTCCAGCCTGGCCTTGGGCACTGCCAGGGATCCAGGGGCAGCCACAGCTGCTCTGGGCACCCTGTGCCAGGGCCTGCCCACCCTCCCAGGGAACAATTCCTTCCCAATCTCCCATCCAGCCCTGCCCTCTGGCACTGGGAAGCCATTCCCTGGCTCCTGGCCCTCCATGCCTTGTCCCCAGTCCCTCTGCAGCTCTCCTGGAGCCCCTTTAGGCCCTGCAAGGAGCTCTGAGCTCTCCCTGGAGCTCCCTCTTCTCCAGGCTGGAATTTCAGAGTGATCAGTGAGTTCTGCTCTGTTCAGGGGAGTTCCAGAGCCTGGTTTCACCCGTAGGTCAGCACGGCTGAAAATCCAACCCACTGCAAATCCTGGTGGGATTTCCATCGCCTTCGTCACGACACTCACCCAGATGGGAAAACAAAGTCCCTCTCTGAGGAACTGTAATGTGGTTTCAAAAACTGTCACAAAACCAGAGGAGCAGAGAGGAGGGAGTGGAAATTAGAGAGGAGATTTGAGTGACGTGGTGGCAGAGATGAAGGGAAAATGGAAGAACTGAAAGTTGTTAATCAGATTCTTTGGTGCTTTCTGCAGGGGGAATCCTAGGGTTATTGATGTACATCAGTGACGCTGGAGCGATGATTTCCTCTCTCTCAGGCTCCCCAGTGGCTTCTCGTTTGCCTTTGTGCTGCCATCATCCTTCCATGCCCTCAGTGTTCTACAGTAATGGCTTGAGAGAATGCACAATGAACTCCAGGAACTCCAATCCCTAGGGAAGAAACATTTCCAGTGCATTGCACAGATGGTCCAAAGCCTGTGGATTATTCACAGTTCTTCCTGTAAAGCAGCTCTTTGCAGCCTTGTTCTTCACAGCAGCAGTCTCAAGGGAAGGAGCCTTGCTTTGCACCCCACTTACTCCATAATAATTTTCTAGGATGATGAATCCTAGAAAATGACATTTTGCCAGGTGATAATGGCTTTTCCCCAGTCTGCCTCAGGGAAAAAAAAAAAGCATGAACTTACAAGCACAAGTATTTCTGATTAAGAATCTATTTAAAAGCTCTTCTGAAAGCCTCTCTGACTCATTCTGGATTGGGGCTCAGAACCTCCAGGACCTGCTGGGCAGGGAAGACCCCAAAGTTCGCAATAGGGAGAGATAAAAATGGGGAGCTGGGGGTGACTGTGTCCCTGACCCCTTGGGTGGTCCTGGGCTCTGGTTTCTTTCTCCCTGAAATTCTCACTCCACTCCCTTGACTGGAATTCTCTAAACAGGTCCTTTTTGTCTTCCCTCATTGCCCTCTTCTGGAATCTGTTTTGCTGACCACAAAGCCCAGTCTCTTCTCCTTCAGTATTCTTCATATTTCCCTATTCCTTAATCATTCCACTCTTTGCATTTCAGGTCTGAAATCTTTTTCCAAGCACTCCCAGGCCTTCTGAGGGGTCTGTTTTCCTCCTGGCTTTGTCAGAACACGCTGTACCAGAGCGAGCAGCCTCCAGCATCTCTCTGTGCTTTCAGTTTACATCAGAACGTGGTCACAGTTCACCTGATTTATTGATTCATTGTCGCTGTAGTGTCCACAAGCTCAGCTGAAGACAAACTCTCCTCTGAATTACTGCTTCCCTTGAAGTTATTGCTCCTCCTCTAAATTGTTTCTTCCCTGTAGAGGTCCCAGGCTCCTGTGGGGCC